>NC_137013.1:19061333-19339055 GCF_032717465.1 Coenobita brevimanus | reverse complement strand
CGAACAATGATCTTACGAAACAAGTGGTGGACCTCCGCCTCCAGCGCCTTGGCCTTTGGTGCTGGGAGCCATGTGACATCGACTGTAAAGCCGGGTGGCTCCCAAGGCGCTATATTTTTAAGCACCAACTTGTCACAGTCACTGGGGTCCACATCAAGCTCCTGAGTCAGTAAGTGGAGGCGAGCGGCAAGTGGCCGACGCACCCCCCGCAGAAGGTGGTGGTATTGACGCAGGGGGGTACAGGCCACATTGCCGATATTACATTTCCTAAATGTCCTTACACCATAGGACAAGGCCAGGTGGTCACGGCGAATACGGAGGGGAGGCACATTCGCCTCCACTTCCATACGAGCTACACGGGTACACCGGACAGCTCCAAGACACATTCGCAAACATTTATTCTGCAACACATCCAATCCTTTCAGAGTGGCATCGGATGCCGAGCCATACACCTGTGCGCCATAGTCTAGCTTCGATCGAATAAGGGACTTATACACCATTAATAAAGATTTTCTGTCGGCACCCCAGGTAGTACCCGCTAGGTACTTGAGGACATTTAACGGTTTATCACAACGAGCAAGCAAAGTATTAACGTGGAGTTTAAAATTCATTCTACGATCAAAATGTATTCCTAAAAATTTTACAGAATTTTGAAAAGGTACCGCCTGATTATCCAAAGTTAAGCACAAATTAGGTACGTTACGATTAGTGAAAACTATAGCGGCACACTTACGTACGGAAAACTTAAATCCCCACTGCAAGGCCCATTGGTGGACGGAGTCAAGGGCTGCTTGAATCCGCCCAGCCGAAAATTGTGCATTACGGGAAGAGCCATATTGCACAATCGTCAGCGTAGAGTGAGTATTTAAGATTCCTCGGGATGGGAGCTGATGACAGAATATCATTGATCATAATACTAAATAAAGTAGGACTAAGCACACTTCCCTGTGGCACCCCGTTTTCCTGGATAAATATATCCGATGTTACGTTACGGGGCAATTTGACAGAGAAAGTTCTGTCCCTTAAGAAATTTGAAATAAAAACAGGCAAATTTCCTCTTAAACCATAAGCATAGAGCTTCATTAGTACACCATGTCGCCAGGTCATGTCATAGGCTTTATGGATGTCCAGGAACACCCCTATCATGAATTCTTTATTGGCAAATGCCTCTGCAACACAATGCTCCAAATTCATTAAATGATCTAGTGAACTTCTGTATTTACGGAAGCCACATTGTTGATCATTTAACAAATTCTTCGACTCTAAAACAAAAAGAAGCCTATTGTTAACCATTCGTTCCATGACCTTACATAGACAAGAAGTCAACACAATAGGACGAAATGAAGTGGGATTCATAAGACGACCAGCCTCTTTGGGTATCGGTATGACGTGCGCAAAGTGCCATGAGTTTGGGAACGTTCGAGATGCCCAAATCTCATTGTACAATGCTAACATCTTAATCAGGTTGTCCTGATTAAGATGCTGGATCATACCGTACGTGATGGTGTCTGGTCCAGGGCTGGTGTCTTTACAGGATTTAAGGGCAAGGAGCAGTTCATCTAGCGTAAACTCTTGGTTGTAATGTGGGAGTTTACGTCTTCTGTGGCAAAGTCTAATATCTGTAGCTCAGCCGTGCGTTTATGATGTTGGAAACGCGGGTCATAATTGGCTGAGCTACTTACATGAGAAAAACTCCTGGCTAGGATGTTAGCAACGTCCATGGGCTCGTCATGGATGTTATTATTTATTTGCAAGGTGGTAATGGGGAAATATGGGCCTTTATTATTTAATATTCTTATGGTGGACCAGACTTTACGTAATGGTGTCGTACGAGTCACCGTGGACACAAAGGACCGCCAGGAGTCACGTTTGGCCCTTCTTATTATTCTCCTTGCCTCAGCCCGTGCCTGTTTGTATGCAATAAAATTTTTCTCAGTGGGCTGACTATCAAAAATCCTGTATCTCCTATTGCGTTTTCTTAATGCTTGTCGGCAATCCGGCGTCCACCAATGTGCTCTATGCTTCGCATGAACTGTAGAAGTCTTGGGAATAGCAGCCTCAGCTGCGTGTAATATGGAAGTAGTTATATTTTCGACCTTAACATCTATGGTCTCCCCAGATATATCTAAATTGGCGATCCTTGAGAAGGATCCCCAATCTGCTTTCTTATAGTTAAATTTTGGAGGTGGAGGGTCCGAAATGATGTCGCGTGTATAAGAAAGACAGATGGGTAAATGATCACTTCCCAAGGAGTCGTCGTAAGGGTCCCATGAGAGATCTTGATGTATGCCAGGGGAAGCCAAAGATAAGTCAATGGCCGAAAAGTTACCAGTACGATCATCTACACGAGTCGCTCTACCATCGTTCAGAAGACAGAGGCTGGACTGTAGTATTAGGTCGGCTACTTGCTCCCCACGACCATCGATCCTCAAGCTACCCCATTGATAGTGATGGGCGTTAAAATCGCCCAACACTAACTTATTCCAAGGGAGATGTTCAACTAGTGAATTTAAAGCATCACTATCAATGGGGCCATGTGGAGGACAGTACAGAGAGCAAATAGACAGATACGTGTTATTAAATTTTACTCTGCACGCGACAGCTTCCAGAGTAGAATTTAGAATCACTTCGGTTTGTGGGTGTGATTTATGTGTGTATATGGCAACTCCGTGACCTTCATATCTTCTATACGAGTGATAGTGTCTGAACTGTGGAGGATCAGGGTGATCCTCCACGCGCGTCTCCTGTAAACAAACAACGTCTGGCCTGTGTATAGAAAGCAAGATTGCTATATTGTGTAACTTATTCCCAATACCTCTACAATTCCACTGTAATACAGTGAAAGCGACGGTTTAAGATTTTCGTTGGGGGCCAGTGTGCTTTGTCTTTTTTTGTCTCCCGGCGGCAGGTGAGCGACTACCGGGGGACCTATCCCGGTGCTTGTTAATGGAAACCTCCATATTGTCATCAATAACTAGGTTCCCAGCCTCCCCCGAGGAAGAGCTAACCTTTCTCTCCCTCGCTGGAGTAGGAACCGGAAGGACATGAGGACGTGACTGTTTCGTGAGGGTGGTCATGTTACTTTTACTAGACTTGTCAGGCTTCGTTTTAGGCCGTACTGATGGAGAGGCAGCAGCAGCCTGAGAGTAAGTTGATGCCTTAGGGATGTGAGTGAGAGAGTTGGAACGGACAGGAGGTCGAGATGGAGATGTACTGTGAGTGGCAGGAGGGAGAAAGACAGGGTCAGTCTGGGTCTCTACAGAGCACATCACAGGACGGGACATTACCGCCGAAGCATAGGACCTATTCGGCGTGGGAGTTTCATGCAACAACATCACCATTTTACTAGCTTCGTAATAGGAAATGCCCTCAGTTGCCTTCACTGTGCAGACTTCCTTCTCCTCCTTCCACTTGGGACAATCCCTAGAGGAAGTGGAGTGAGCGCCCTTGCAGTGAAAGCAACAGACCGTCTCAGATGTACAATGTTCCGCATCATGACCCTGGCTTGCACACTTGCCACACACTGGCTGGGAAGCCCGACAAGTCTTCGAACCATGCCCATACAACTGGCATTTCAAACAACGGAAAGGGTTAGGGATGTATGGTCGAACGTGGATGATTTCATAACCAACTTTGACTTGACTAGGAAGAGAAATTTTGGCAAATGTCAAGATAATAGTTGCTGTCTTCGTCCTTTTGCCTTCCGAATAACGAGTTATGAATTTAGCTTCAATTACATCTTGCTGCGCCAATTCTTGTACGATTTCGTCCTCGCTCATCACCATGAGATCCCTGCAAGTGACAACACCCTTGTAAGAATTCATGGAGACTGGGATTTTGGCTTCGACATCGTAACAGTGGAATTTACGCAGTTTCAGCAAATCTCTCACTTGTGAAGAGTTAACAGTTTTTACCAGGAGATCTCCGTTAGCAAGTTTTTTCACTTGTTCGACTTCTCCTGCACAGTGGTCAATCACCTTCTTGATAAGGAAGGGATTGAGACTGGACAGGAGAGTCGAACCTAGAGCATGGATAATGACGAACGTGGCATTGTCAACAGGAACGTCAAGTGGGGCACGAGTTTGGCGTCCGTCAGTCTGGGGGTGGTCAGTCCGGTCGTTCCTACATTCGTCAGGACCACCTCCCCCCCTGAAGGGGGGGGAGGCAGCAGGGGCGTCCGTCATAGCAACCACTTCCCCCTCACGGGGGAAGTGGGAAGAAGGAGAAAAAAAAACAAGGGACAAGGTACCTGGGAAAGACACACCTAGCCTGAGATTACCCTCTCAAACCACTCTCGGGAGGACGCGCCCGTGTATAACTCACACCCCAGAGCGATCAGTGGGGGGTACACTCCAGAGGTGAGTAAGCAAAGGCAATCTCAGTAAACAGATACAGACACCTACTATATCTCTAATAAGGGTAGGGAGGAGTGTGAACGCTAGCTAACCTAACTTTATTCACGGAAAGTGCAAAACTATTGCCGGTGGGGCAGCCCTAGAATCTGGAGGAGAGTTCAGCACACGTCCGTTCTCTCCGCAACCATTCATCAAAGTCCCAGCTGAGGAGCAAAGTAGAGTAAGGGCAGTCCAGACATCACTGATCAACTGCCCCCGGCAGGTTTCCAGGCAAATTTATGTCCCAAGCTGTTGCTTCAAAGACGTATTAATGAAGCTTTGGATCCCTTCAGAAAACCAGATTTGAAGCACTCGAAAAGTTGATCAGGTTTCTTCTGAACTGTTTCAAACAGCTGTGAGGCATCTGAATTATTTCATAAGATTAAAACCAAATAAATAGAATGGAGGACAACAACAGCCGTTACACCTCCGCCTCTAAGTCCTCCGTAGTACAGACAGGAGGACTACTGCTGGCCGACGTCCGTAGAGCTCTAGAAAGGGCATCAGCAACAAAGTTGTCCACCCCTTTGATGTGTTTCACCACAAGGGGGTACTGCAGAATCAGAAGTACCCATCTGAGAATTCGCTGGTTCTGGTTACGCATCCGCCGAATAAAAATCAGGGGGTTGTGACCGGTGTAGACTGTCACAGGGTGACTATGCCCGTGTAGGTAACAGTCAAATTTTCGCAGAGCCAGGATTAAGGAAAGACTCTCCTTCTCCACAGTTGAATAATGTTGCTGATGCCTTTTGAGCTTAGCTGAGAAGTACAAGACTGGATGCAACACCCCATCACCCGAATTCTCTTGGAGGAGAACTGCTCCTACCCCACTTCCACTTTCATCTATATGTAAAGTGAAAGGACGGGAATAGTTAGGAGTGCAAAGAACTGGTTTCGAGGACAGGAGCAGTTTCAGCTGATAAAAGGCCGCATCACAAGCAGAAATCCACCGATAGGGACGTTTAAAACTTGTCAGGTCTGTAAGAGGTGCCGCGATGGCAGAGAAGTTGCTACAAAACCGTCTGTAGAACCCAGCCATGCCCAGAAAAATCATGAGTGACTTCCTTTTAGTAGGGGTTGAGTATTTTAAAATGGCTTCAATGTTGGCTTGCTTGGGCCGAGTTCTTCTTTTTCCAACGACATGGCCCAGGTAGATCACGGTGGCACTGCCGAATGTAGACTTAGCAAGGTTGATTGTGAAGCCAGACTCCCCTAGACATGAGAACAATGACCGAAGTCGGGTTACATGGTCTTCCCAGTTGTCTCCAACGACAAGTAAGTCATCTAAATAATAGGACACACCTTCTAATCCCTGGATGGTATAGTTGATTGCCCTTTGAAAGGTTGCTGGGACATTAGACATGCCAAATGGCATAATATTGTACTGAAACAAACCAAAAGGGGTTATAAATGCCGAAATAAGTTTGGCTTCATCAGTCAGTCCAATTTGATAATAACCTTTTTGTAGATCTATCTTAGATATGTACTGAGATTGGCCCACAGCATCAATCAAGTCATCGGTTAATGGAAGGGGTTAGGAATCTGGAACAGTTACATCATTAACTCTCTTATAGTCCGTGCAAAATCTACTGCTTCCATCAGGTTTTGGAATTAACAAACAAGGTGAAGCCCAAGGAGAGTTGGTTCAGCCAAACCATGTTCCAGTAGGAAGTCTACCTCTTTTTTCACAATTGCCCTCTTCTCAGGACTTACTCTATAAGCAGGTTGCCTAATTGGGCGTACATCAGAGCCAAGCAATTTAACGTCATGTAATGTATGGTTACTATAACCAGGAATATCAGCAACTACACTGCTATACTCATGTATGATTGAAATAACATCAAGTGTATTAGACTCTGGCAAGTAACTTAGATGACTCTCTATGTTAGACCAAATTTCATGATTAAGAGGATTACAAGGAGACGGAATGTCTGCAGCTTCTCCATCGTCTACACAACATTCTGCAGACATGCCAGAAGAATCCCCTTCAGGTACCACACAAGAAACAGGTTGACCATTGGTCCAGTCCTCCTGTAGTTCCCTGCAAACATATGGCTTCATTAAATTAATATGAACCAATTGAGTGTTCTTACGTCTGTCTGGAGTTTGAACAACATAATTACAGACACTTTATGGGAAACAATGTAGGGTCCTGTAAACTGACTCTTAAGAGGGTTTCCAGGTATTGGGAGGAACAACAGGACTTTTTCCCCAGGACTAAAGCCACGGACTTTGGTTGTGGCATCATAGCGGGATTTCATTTTCTGCTGACTAGCCGAAAGATCAGCCAGCGCTACTTTTCTTACTTCACCTAATTTAGATTTAAGGTTGTCCATGTACTGGGATACTGTACGCTTTGGATGAGATGATCTGTCTGCAAACCATTGCTCTGTTAATACCTTGAGAGGGCCCCGTATCTGCCTGCCATAAAGCAACTCGTAAGGGGAGTATCCCAGTGATTCTTGCGGGCATTCCCTTAGAGCAAATAGTAAAAAGTTTATACTTTCATCCCAGTCTGACCCAGTTTCAAAGCAGTATTTCTTAATCATGGATTTGAATGTTTGGTGAAATCGTTCGAGACATCCCTGGGATTGCGGGTGGTAAGCCGATGACCACTGCTGAGTAATCCCCAGTCCCTTAACAACCTCCTGAAACAGGTCACTTGTAACGTTAGTACCCTGATCACACTGAATTTCTTTCGGAATCCCTACAGATGGGAACAAGTGGAGCAAACATCTAACTATGGATTTAGCAGAAATATTCTTAAGAGGGTATACTTCTGGATAACGTGTAGCTGTACAAATCACCGTGAGAAAATACTGATTACCCTTTTTTGTTTTTGGTAAGGGTCCCACACAGTCGATTACTGTTCTCTCGAATGGCTCCGAATCTACTGTGATAGGTTGTAAAGGAGATGGGGGAATGGTTTGGTTTGGCTTGCCTACGATCTGCCAGACATGACAGGATTTTACAAAATTGCTGACATCCTTCTTCATCCCTGGCCAAAAGTAATACTGCAAAAGTCTTTAATAGGTCTTCTGAATCCCAAGATGCCATGCTAAACAATCATGGGCTAACTCCATTAGGGAATGACGAACAGAACAAGGTATAACAACCTGGTGCACTTCTGCCCAGCTGTCCAAATCAGTAAGCTCTGGAGGACGATACATTCTCATCAGGAGTCCATCCTGATAATAAAAACAAGGCACCCTTTGACCCAAGAAGCTATCCCCGGCTATGTCTGCACTTTGCTGGTGAGATATCACAATCCTGAGCTTTAAGTAGATTATCTTTAGTTATCTTTTGCGAGATAAGGCTATCAAGAGAAAGAGCACTTGGAGTTTGCACAGAACTGTCTTTGTGATTCTGAGAACGGGTTACTGCACAAAGGGGAAAGATATGTGGATGCTCCTCATCTATCTCAGAGGTGGGATTAGACGACAGAGGAGTGTTAACCAAATGCAAGTCTGGGTAAACTACCTTTCCAGCCAAATCGTTCCCAAGGATTAAGCCAACTCCTTCCACAGGAAGAGGTTTCTCTGTAACTCCCACAGTCACTTCTTCCGACAAAAAATCACATTTAAGGAATATCTAGGTAGGTAAGAAGACAGATCTTTAAGGAGCAAGGTCTTTCCCATATACTTCTTGATGCCTGGTAGACAGGGCTCATATAAAATGCTTTCAGCAGCTCCTGTATCCCTAATAAGATTAAATGGATAGAATTTACCATTGACATCCAGTGAAACTGCACCCTTAAATTTAAAATCCTTGAAAGGATCATCCTGAGAGCCTGGATGGATCAGACTGGTAACAGGTTTCCCAGATTTTACACAAGAGGAGCTCACTGATGGTTTTGCAAACAGTTGATTTAAACTTGATTTCTGATTTACACAGGATTTCTTACACTTTGGATCCTTACAACAATCTATACTATGAACCGATTGTTTGCAATAGCTACAAGAGACTGGTTGCATATATTTGCTGGCGTTACCCCCGCTAAAACCAGGGCTTTGACTAGAGGAGGACTTTACAAAATTTGACCTGCCCCCACTTTCATCACTCAGCTGTGACCTCCTTAGAAGTGCAAATGAGTCTGCAATCTGTGCTGCTTTAGTTCAATCTTTTTCACCCCTTTCTTCAATATGTGTCAGAATGTCAAAGGGCAACTTTCGCTTAAACTCTTCAAATACAATCAGATTCTTCACTTGAGAAAAGGTCTTAGTTTCGGTTGCATCCAACCACTTATTAAACAACCTTCGTTTCTCTGTGGCAAATTCCAGGTAAGTGCTCTGGGTAGATTTAGTGAGGGATCTAAATTTCTGGCGATATCCATCAGGTGTAATTGCATAGGCGTCAAGGATCGACCGTTTGACTAGGTCATAATCACTGATGCAATCTAAATTAGAAAAAGTTATTGCAGCCTTACCGGTTAGCTTTGGTTGTAGAAGCCAAGTCCACTCAGAGCGGGGCCATTGTAAATGGTCAGCAGTCTTTTCAAAGGTACCGAAAAAGTTATCAGGGTCTTCCTCATTGAACTGGGGAACAAGGGACATAGTTTTAGCCAAGTTGAATGGTTTAACTGTAGCTTCATTCTTAGATTCTTTTTGTTGTTCAAGTTTAAACTTGGCAACCTCCAACTCATGTTTTAGTTTCTCAGTCTCTAACTCTCTCTCTCTCTCTCTCTCTCTCTCTCTTAAAGCCAGTTCCCTCTCTTTTGTCTCTTTCATGAGTAATAGTTTCTCTCTCTCGAACTCAAGTTTTTCTGCTGACCACGAATCATCGACTGGGGATTTTATTCCAGCAGCATGGTTAGTGGCAGAGCTGGGATAAGAGATTTCAAACTACTGAGCTATGAAACGCCAGTTGTCTTTAGTTACTAGTCTAGTTAATTTATCAAGAGAAGGATTTTCACAGAAATCTCTGACATTAAATGATTCCATCTTAATCCACGTTAAAGTTACTCTTGAGAGAAAGTTACCATTCGACCTGCACCAAGCTCAGTTCCATATGGACACCATAGGCTATTTATTGCAGGTAATCAAAGTTAATGTTTGCCTTGGTTCTCTAGGACTAATGGCAAAATAATTTTGCCAGGTGAAGTAAACTTGGTCAGGTAAACATGAATTATTGAAGCAGACTATTGACAGCGAGATCAAACCCTCAGCACTTTGAGTCGCTTAATCCAACCAAGTTTGCAGCACAACGATAATTCCTGCGGTTTATGAGTAATGAAAGAAAATGGATATGGATCCATATAATCCCTTCACTTTCCCACAAACACGACTGCAGTAATTATGGTCTACCTATGAACATTACAAAGGTAGATAATGAATAGTAGATTTTAAACTAACACAGGATAATCCGGATTAAATTTTAATTCAGAAAAGAGTTTGGTATACTGACTAAGTGTCTGCAGGGATACGGCATTAGTTTAACTCAGTAAGTAGGTCCGGGTAGCTCACTTAAACAGCAAGGGTACGGTACTGGTTAACTCACTAGGTAGATCCGGTTTCTCCCTCTGCATAATAGTACCGATATGACGCCGCCTGCCAGGGCGTAAACAATAAATGAGTTCTGACTGTATGGTTCACCCTGAATTTTTTTTTTTTTTTTTTTTTTTTTTCATAATCATGACGGCGCAACTGCTAGGGTCATATGCCGCCGTATATCAAAGAAGTAAAAAGCAAAAAAACAAAAAATAGAGGATAAGCCAATAAAAAAGGAGAAAATCTAAATATCTTTAAGAAGTCCTGCCTCCTTGACAAAGGAGAGGGTTGCCCCTCCCAAGGCACAGGCATCCTCCCCAAGCACGGAGGAAAGATGATACTCATCTCCATCCGTTTGGTGGTCAGAGAGGAACCGACGCCGTAAATCCTCAAGACTAGGACACTCCACCATCAGGTGCCGAACAGTCAAGGGAACCAGACAGTCATCACAGAATGGAGGAGGAGCCCTCTCCATTAAAAAACCGTGAGAGAAACGGGTGTGGCCAATGCGGAGGCGGCACAAAGCAGTCTCCCATTGACGAGGGAAGCCCTGGTAACTGAATGAGCCCACCTTCTGGCAAATCGAGCGCAACTTATTGGCACCCACAGCATCCCAATGCTCCTGCCAACAGCACCAAACTCTGAAGGCAATAAAGGAGCGCATATCTGCAGCAGGCAGACGATACAGAGGGGACTGTGCAAGAGGGGGACGAGCCGCTGCTGCCTTGGCCAGCTGATCAGCTCGTTCATTCCCTGCCACTCCTACATGAGCTGGAACCCAACAGAAATCTACACGACGTCCACGACGCCCTAAAAGGAAAGGCACTCTAAAATGGATAAAACCAAAGCATGAGAGGGATTAAAAGACTCCATTGCAGAAAGAGCACTTCGTGAGTCACTAAAAACAGTAAAAGCAGTGTGGGGGAGAGTGAAGAGAATCTTAAGGGGAAATAAAATAGCAGTCAGCTCAGCGTAAAAACAGAAGCAGTCACAGGGAGGCTCCCACCTCGACAGAAGGTGGGAAACACCACACCAAAGCCCACACCCGCATCAGACTTAGATCCATCAGTATAAACTGGTATGGAGTCCCCATGAGAAGAGGCATGCTCTAAAAACAGAGAAAATAAAACCTGAGGAGTAAGGGAGGCCTTACTGGATGAGAAGAAACGACAAAATGTCACCCTGGGGAGAAGCCAGTAGCCCACCCTCGGGACACGGTGGGGAGTGATCGGCACAGAAGGAACAGAGAAGCTAGACATAATCGACTGCACCCTGAAACCAAAGGGCTTTGGAAAGGATGGCCGAGTGGCAAAAATAGGTGACCGAGAATCTTGAGAGACCTTGAGAAAGGGCACGGAGTCTGGGAGACGAGATAAGCGATACCAACATCTCATCAAAAGGGAAGAGCGGAGCAAGTCTAGAGGAAGGACACCAGCATCAGCCAACAAACTCGAAATCGGGGAAGATCGGAATGCCCCAGTGGCGAGACGAACACCAGCATGATGTATGGAATCTAAAATATGAAGCCGGGCTTCTGAGGCAGAGGAATAAACTTCACATCCATAATGAAGTTTGGATAAAATCAGAGACTGATGCAAGAGGAGGAGGGTCTTGCGATCAGCTCCCCAGTATGTGTGCGCTAAAACTTTCAAGAGACCCAATGCTCTGAGACACTCAGCTTTTACGTACCTCAAGTGAGGGACCCAAGTCAACCGGCTGTCAAAAATCAGCCCTAAAAACCGGGTTTCCTTTAAACACGAAATACGACGCCCATCTAAAAAAAGGTTTGGGTCAGGGTGGACTCCACGAACACGACAAAAATGCATGTCAACGGTCTTCTTGAAGGAAAATCGAAAACCTCGTTCATCAGCCCATCTAGAGACACGGATGAGAGCCATCTGCATCCTCCTTTCTGCCATTGACATCCGTGAGGCAGTGACAGAGGTTGATAAATCGTCAACATAGAGAGAGCCACGAACACCATCAGGGAGCACAGAAATAACGCTGTTAATTGCCACTGCGAAAAGGGTAACACTTAGTATGCTCCCTTGTGGCACACCATCCTCAAGGGGACGTGCAGTAGACAGCTCACTCCCGACTCGGACCCGAATAAAACGATTAGATAAAAACTCCCGGATAAAAGTGGGGAGTTGCCCACGGAGACCAAACTCCAGGAAGTGTCGTACGCCTTCTCCAAATCAAAGAACACTGTGATATGATGCTGGTTAGTTGCAAAAGCCTGGCAGATGGAAGATTCTAAAGAAAGGAGAGCATCTGTGGTCGACCGCATCTTCCGAAACCCACACTGGACTGGAGACAAGCAACCACCCTTCTCTAAGTACCACACGAGCCGACTATTCACCATCTTTTCGAGGACCTTACAAAGGCAAGATGTCAGCGAGATAGGGCGATAATTAGTGGCCTGCAAGTGATCCTTACCCAGCTTAGGGATGGGGAGAACCACAGCAACACCCCATGAGGCTGGAAACCCACCATTGCACCAAATTCTGTTATACAGTGACAACAGAAAATGAAGGCCTGCATCAGGCAAGTGGTGTAAGAAGGCATATGGAACATCATCCAAGCCTGGAGACGAGTCGAGACACTGCGACAATGCCGTCTGAAGGTCAGAAGCAGAAAAAGCAACATTATACGACTCCTCCGCAGTAGATGGAAAACTAATGCCCAAAGATTCCAGGTACCGTCGGCGGCGTGCCGACGGGGATGAGATGTCCTTCCTAGAGACATTAGCAAAATGAGCTGCAAATATCTCGGCAACAGACGAAGAATGAGCCACCACCACACCTGCATGAGATAAAACAGGAGGAGAGGGAACAGGAAATTTCCCGGAAATCTTCCTCACCCGTTTCCACACTTTTGTGAGAGGAGTCTGTGAAGAAATTGAAGAAACAAATGATGCCCAAGACTTCCTCCTAGCCTCCTTCATAACCCGCCGGGCATGAGCTCGGGCCCTCCTATATGCCGCTAAGTAACCAGGGTCACCTCGGTGACGACGAAGTCGGGAGAAAGCAGCACGTTTAGCCCGAACAGCAGAAGCACACTCATCAGTCCACCAGGGAACTGGATGGCAAGGAAAGTGACCAGCTGTTCTCGGAATACTCTGCAGTGCCGCCGAGTGTATTAAGTCTGTGAAATACTCAACAGCAGCATCAGTGCTGACAAAATCCTCCACACATCGGTTTGGGGAACATAGCTCCTCAAAAACCAGCCAGACCGCCCTATCCAAGCTCCAGCGGGGAAGACGACGCCGAGGCGCACTCTGTGTCGATCTTAATAAAATAGGGAAGTGGTCACTGCCATGTAAGTCTGGTAACACAGCCCATGTAATATTCAGCGCTACCCCTGCAGAGCACAGAGACAAATCAATAGAAGTAAAAATACCCGTTTGACTATGGAAGTAAGTAACTTCACCAGAATTTAAAATGTACAGGTCCACATCCTCCACAATGGAGGCTAACATAGTACGTCTAGCATCAGCTGTGGAGCCACCCCACAGGGGATGATGACTGTTCATGTCAGCCAGCAAGAAATAGGGTGAGGGAAGTGCACGAATAAGATTTTCAAGATCAACCCTCTCAATAGTGGCACTAGGAGGGAGGTACAAAGAGCACACAGTATAACGACGGGGAAGGAAAATCTGGAGAGCAACAGCCTGCAGTGGAGTGTTAAGATTCACAGCAGTGAAAGGTATGTCACTGCGTACTAGAATAGCCACACCCCCACCATGACCTTGTCCAGGAAGAGGATCTGAATAAAAAACCTGGTAACCAGGTGGACTGGGAGGCGCAGCATCACCAACCATTGTCTCTTGTAGACAAACACACACAGGTGAATACTCAGCCAGAAGCCAACGGAGTTCCTCCCAGTTGGCTCGTAAACCACGGCAGTTCTATTGAATAATATTAGCTATTAAAACTACTGAAATAAAAAGGGGCAGGGGAGAGGGACAAACAGAAGACCATAAAAAAAAAATACTAAAGATATTAAAATGGAGGAACTATATATACAAAAGAAAGGGTCAGTTAGTGGAAACCACTGAGCGACCCTGGGAGACAATCTTCTTGGGAATGCGGATACGCCCACTAAGGGGCTTGCCACGGGCAGCAGCATGGCTAGAACGAGGACCTGGGGTCTGCGAAGTGTTGGGAGACTTCACAGACACCCGTCGCTGCCCAGCAGGAGAGGAAGAGCTACTCCGAACCCTGCCCGGGGCCCCCAGTGAACCAAGAGGTCGAGCAGGAGGGATTGGGCTCCTGGCCTCCAAACGTGGAGGGGGCAGGACAGGATCCTCAGAGGTAACCGGAGGAGGAACATCCGATTCCCCGGAGGAAGAGGTGCCAGACTGACCTGACACCCCAGAAGCCCCCGAAGACCCAGAAGCAGGGTCTGAGGGCTGTTGCACAGATGGACTAACTACAGAGGATGTGGACTCCACGACCGACACCTTGCTTGGAGGATCTTCAAGACTCAAAGACTCTGAGGAACCACGATGACGTTTAGCAAATGAAGAATGTGCACCATGACTACCAGGGGATACCATTGATGTAGAGGTCGAGTCTTGAACTGTAGTGGCAACCGTCTCAAGTGCGGGAGATTGTTGCACTGACATGGAATCAGCAGATGAAGGCATAGGAGCTGACACAACATGAGGAATTCGGGTCTGCTGCTGGACAAGACGACGAGGACGGCTATGACCGGACAAAACTGATGCATAAGACACTCTGTTACGGAAAACAGATGACATGGCTCTACTCCTGGCCTCATGAAAGCTTATTTTATCCCGATTACGGATGAGGAGGATCTCCTTCTGCAAGCAAAACCGGGCACAGTCTTTAGATGAAGCAGGATGTGCCTCACCACAGTGCAAACAACAAACAGGTCCAGGACAGTCCTGTCCTGCATGAGTGGATGCTCCACAACTGACACACACCACTGGGAGGCCCTGTTGCAAACGACGACAGACTCGCCCAACATGCCCGTACATCTGACAGTGGTAGCAGCGTCGTGGATTTGGGACAAAGGGTTTGACCCTAAGGGACAACCAAGCCACCTTCATGGATGAAGGCAGAACAGTACAGTCGAACGTCAGCAACAAGGATGGAGTTGGGGTAAGAATACCATCAACCTTCTTCTGAAATCTCTCCACTTTAACGACCCTGTGGACCTGGAGTTCTTCAAGCAGCTTCTCTTCACTGTAACGCAATAAGTCTTTCGAGAAAACAACACCTCGACTCTGATTAAAAAAGGCATGAGGAACACAAGTGAACAGTGCATCCGGGTCCTTACACTGGGCAGCCAGCCGCAAACCCTCTTCAGGGGATGTAACCTCCACTAGGAGGCCACCATCCCCCTGAGGTGAAATCTTCGGTTCTCTGCCACAGATTGACACAATGGGCCGATGAACAGTAAAAATGTCTAGATTCCCAATAGGCTGACCATCCAAAGTGCGAATGGTGTAGTACCTTGGGAAATCAATCCTCTCATAGACACCTGGCAGGACCTCACGGGCATGTCCACAAGATGACGATGTCTGTTGCCGGCTCTTCTTCTTTGTAGTGGCCACTGACCGGAAACCACTGGAACCAGGCAGGTATGGTTCCAAGGTGGCAATGTGGGCCACACCAGCCAGAGGCACACGAGGCACACAGGAGGGAGACTGTGAAGGATGGTCAGGGACGGAACCAGGATCGTCAGCCGCAAGAATGTTGGAGGAAGCCATATGTAATAAAAAACAACCTTCATTCCCCCACCCCTCCACCCACCATGGAGCCCAACAAGGGGAGGCCATATGCCAGGGAAAGCACCACTGGCGACCCCAGAGGTAGTGGGAAAGTATACGCAGGTAACCACCAAGGGACCCTGACAAGGGTGACTCCAGGACGATAGGAGCCACCAGGTCCCCCAGTGCCCGCTTGACCCTAAAGCCACTGGGTGACTAGCCTGGATGGCTAGCCAGTGACCAGCTGATTGACCTGGTCGGTCCCAACCAGGCCACCCGTCTAGCCAGAATAAGGGACCAAAGAGGTGTATTGCTAGCTGCAGGGCGCACCATGCAGCATCACTCAACCTCCAGGACTCCCGTCTCCCAGCATTACGGGATGCCACGCACGGCAAACACGTGGGGAGGCAACAGTCCCGCCCTAGATGGCAAATGGGCAGGGATTGACATCACCAGTAGGCCTCCTCTACCAGTGATGTAGGGGGTGCTTGGTCCACGACACTGACAAATGCCGAAACCTACAAAGGTAGGCATGCCTCCAAAGTAGGTGGCACTGCCAGCGACGCTTCAAGCCCCGCCACCACGTCAAGGTGACCCCCCCCTCAGCGGGGTCACCCTGAAAAGATCCATTCCCATTACCTTAACCCTTTAACCGCGGGTGTCATTCCAGAATGACAGTGACAAAACTGGACCAAACCGCGGGTGTCATTCTGGAATGATCGTGCATATTTTTGAACACCGCGCGTTTTCCCGGCGCGCAAATAGTCTCACGCAAGAGTAACTGTCAAGTTCTTTCACGCCAGCCATCCCACACCTCTCTCCTCCAACCCCTAGGGGGCCCCCCCCACCCCTGCCCTGACCCGCGTCAGTCAGTATCTGTCCAGCTCTGTGCGTGATAATGGCGCTCCGTCCCGACTCATCGTCACTCGCTTCCTCCTCTACAAGGATTAGTGCTAGTGTTCCCTCTACCTCTACACCGGTAAAGGAACTGCCGATGGCGAGGCAGAAGGGGTTGAGCACTCCTGAAATTAGAACTGAGCTGGACAAAACTGTAAGTACTACTCTTGATAGCGGCAGTGAAAGTGACACACTCACAGCAAGCAGTGATGATTTGGCAGTGATTGGTGGTGAACCATTTTTCATTGATAGTGACAGTGATGAAAGTGATCGTGTTGATTCCCCCCCACCATCCCCAACTTACTCTGGGAAAGGAAAGAGTCCTATGGGGAAATCTGGTATTGCACGTGGGAAGGGAGTGAAGCTCAGGCTCACGTCTCCCACACCAGGCCCTAGTACGCATTTCCCATCAATTTCCCGTTCTCCTAACCCTATTGCCCTCACATCATCATCATCATCATCTGTCGTGCCCTCTCCTCAGTCTACATCATCTGAGGAGTACGAATTACCAAAGCCTGCAAAGTGAGGGAAGGCAGGCCGTGTAGGCCGTGCAGGCAGGCCTAGAACAAAGGGGATGCGTGGCAGTTGGAGGTCAAAGCTGGGCGATAAGCGAGGCGATAAGCAAGGTGATAAGCGGGGTAGAAAGGGTCAAGTTTCACCACGCACCAGGTCAGAAACCCTCCCGCCTGCCCCCCGCTCAGTTCCCTCACCCGCGCCACCCCCCCACTCACCGCCCCCGCACTCACCCCCCTCCCCGTTGCCTCCTGCCTCACCCACCTCACGCTTGCCTCCTGCCTCACCTCCTGCCTCACCCATTGCCTCCACATCAGCTCCTTATCACGGGGAAAGGAGTGGAATGCAACCTGCCCCTGCCACTGAACCACGCACAGGGCAAGTGGATGCATTTGTTTGGTCTGACGGTGGAGATTTCCAGCCACACAATCCACCGTTTGATATGACAAATGCTGGAATACAGCCTGCCTTCCCATGCAACGCAGGTGATGAGTTTGTTGATTACTTCCTGGCCTTCCTTGATGATGAAATTGTGCAGCATGTCAGCGATGAGACCAATAGGTATGCAGCTCAGTGTGCAGCAGAAGGGCTGGGACCTATTGGCTCACCAAAGCAAGTGTCGTGGTTGCCTGTCGGGATCAGAGAGCTGTACGTGTTTTTTGCACTAATGTTTCTGATGCCCCATATAAAGAGACATGAGTTGGAGGAGTACTGGCTCGTGGATGACATAACTACTATCCCAATATTCGGGAAGTATATGTCACGGGATCAGTTCCGACAGCTGCTAGGATACCTGCACTTCGCTGACAATGACAACCCGTCCCAAACTGACCCTTTGTGGAAAGTGAGGGATTTTCTCAACAGGATTAGGGATCGATTTATGCGATTTTTCAGGCCTATGCAGAAAGTCGTCATAGACGAATCCCTGGTATTGTTCAGAGGACGTCTCAAATTCATGCAGTACATCCCCAGCAAACGCCACTGCTTTGGGATAAAGTTCTTTGTGCTGTGTGACTGTGAGACGGGGTATATCCTTGATTTTGTCATTTACTCGGCTAGCACAATGGATGTGAACAGGAAAGACCCACTTGGCTTCTCTGGCTCCGTTGTAAAAGTGCTGATGGAGAGGTATTTTGGTGGTAATCATGTGCTGTACACAGACAATTATTACACAGCACCGAAACTCTCCAAATACCTTGCTGAACACGGCATTGGCACTGTTTGGCACTGTCCGGAGCTATAGGAAAGAGTGGCCTAGTTTCCCCGAAGCATCATCATCATCCAGGGGAGATGTTCACCTGAAGAAGTCAGACAAGCTTCTTGCGATCAGGTGGCATGACAAGAAGGTCGTGAATATGATCACCACCATCCACAAGGGGGAATTGAAGAGAACTGGGAAGGTCAGCTACAGGACGGGAGAGCCAATCATGAAGCCTGATGCCGTCATTGATTATAATGTAAATATGAGACTTGTTGACAAGTCTGATATGATGATTGGCGAAATCGACTGTCTCAGGAGAAACACCCGATGGTACAGGAAGGCTTGCCTGCACATGCTCGATATGTGCATGCTCAACGCCTTCATTCTCTACAAGACACAAGTCGGGGGCATAAGGCAACCATCACTGAGACAGTTTTCGAAGACTGTCGTGCAGCAGCTACTTGCACGATTTGGTCAGGTGACGGCATTGATCCCGAGGCGACACTCTGACACACAACCTGACCGTCTCGAGTGCTGCAATTACATGAGCCGGCACCAGCTTGTGAAATTGCCTCCTACAGCAGGCGGCAGGTTGTCACAGGGCCGCTGCAGAGTATGTTCTACCACCACATGGAGGCCTAGGACGAGAAAAATGAGCACACACCAGTGCCTTGAATGCCAAGTCGCTCTATGTGTAACTCCGTGCTTTGCCGAGTACCACTCTCTGAGTAAATACTGAAAGTGACAGTGATATATAGTGATGCGACAGTGACGTGCTTTGCCAATAATTGTATAATGGATAATGTAGTAATAAGGGATATTTTGCCTAGAAAAAAAAGGAAATATTGGCCAGTATAATAAGTGATATTGTAATAAGAGAATCTGCGGCACTTGTGGAATTCTGCGGCACTTATGTAATTCTGTGATGTGCCAGTGACGCAATATAGTAATAAGTGCATTGTAAATATAATGTACATTGCCCATATTATATGTAAAATAATATTAGAAGTTAGAAAGAATGAAAAGATCGCATGAAACGTCAGTGAGCGGGTGCCGCCGCAGCGAAGTGAGGCACAGCCGCAGTGAAGAGCGGGCGCAGCCGCAGGGAAGTGCCTTTTAATTACCTCAGTGAACACAGAGTGGGTGTTTATCGTATGTACAGTGTTCATATATGTTTATATTACTATTGTGAGAGAGTGGTTGGCATTTGGCACTGGTGTGTGGGGCGTAAAATAGTTATTTCACACCCATCACTTCTAACGGCTCTCCCTGTCCTGTGAAAGTCAAAAAAGTCATGAAACCTACATCAATGGAAAGCTGAAGGTTAGTACTTTCTAATGGTACCTTATTTTTTTCTCTAGCTTTATTCTGTGCAGAGTTATTAAGGTTTAAAGGTTTGTTTTCATTTGGCTGAAACCCCCGAGGGAGAGGACAGTCAGACCAAAACAATACCCGCGGTTAAAGGGTTAAGCTAACCAGGAGGCAAACTGCTTAATCACCTAACGGGAATACCGATCAGAATACACACGATAAAGTAGGTTGTAGTAAACCATTTAAGCAAGGTTAAGATAAACAGTTGCACAATCCTGATCAACCTGCAATAATTATACACACCTCATGCACACAGGCAAACTATACTCCAGTGGTGTATTACTCACTAGAGCAGCAAGAAAATCCCGGACAGGGCCTCATTTTACGGTTTGTAGTTGATAGTAATTATTATTATTATTTTTTTTTTTCATAATAATCATGGCGGCGCAACTGCCAGGGTCATATGCCGGTGTATAACAAAGAAATAAAAAGCAAAAAAAAACAAAAATCAGAGGATAAGCCACACAATCAAAAAGGAGAAATTCTAAATATCCTTAAGAAGTCCTGCCTCCTTCACAAAGGAGAGGGTTGCCCCTCCCAAGACACAGGCATCCTCCCCAAGCACGGAGGAAAGATGATACACACCACCATACGTTTGGTGGTCAGAGAGGAACCGACGCCGCAAATCCTCAAGACTAGGGCTCTCCACCAACAGGTGCCGAACAGTCAAGGGAACCAGACAGTCATCACAGAATGGAGGAGGAGCCCTCTCCATTAAAAAACCGTGAGAGAAACGGGTGTGGCCAATGTGGAGGCGGCACAAAGCAGTGTCCCATTGACGAGGGAAGCCCTGGTAACTGAATGAGCCCACCTTCTGGCAAATCGAGGGCAACTTATTGGTACCCACAGCATCCCAATGCTGCTGCCAACAGCACCAAACCCTGAAGGCAATAAAGGAGCGCATATCTGCAGCAGGCAGACGATACAGAGGGGACTGTGCAAGAGGGGGACGAGCCGCTGCCGCCTTGGCCAGCTGATCAGCTCGTTCATTCCCTGCCACTCCTACATGAGCTGGAACCCAACAGAAATCTACACGACGTCCATGACGCCCTAAAAGGAAAAGCCACTCTAAAATGGATAAAACCAAAGGATGAGAGGGATTAAAAGACTCCATTGCAGGAAGAGCACTTCGTGAGTCACTAAAAACAGTAAAAGCAGTGTGGGGGAGAGTGAAGAGAATCTGAAGGGCAAATAAATTAGCAGTCAGCTCAGCCGTAAAAACAGAAGCAGTCACAGGGAGGCTCCCACCTCGACAGCAGGTGGGAAACACCACACCAAAGCCCACACCCGCATCAGATTTAGATCCATCAGTATAAACTGGTATGGAGTCCCCATGAGAAGAGGCATGCTCTAAAAACAGAGAAAATAAAACCTGAGAAGGAAGGGAGGCCTTACTGGATGAGAAGAAATGACAAAATGTCACCCTGGGGAGAAGCCAGTAGCCCACCCTCGGGACACGGTGGGGAGTGATTGGCACAGAAGGAACAGAGAAGCTAGACATAATTGACTGTACCCTGAAACCAAAGGGCTTTGGAAAGGATGGCCGAGTGACAAAAATAGGTGACCGAGAATCTTGAGAGACCTTGACAAAGGGCACAGAGTCTGGGAGACGAGATAAGCGATACCAACATCTCATCAAAAGGGAAGAGCGGAGCAAGTCTAGAGGAAGGACACCAGCATCAGCCAACAAACTCGAAATCGGGGAAGATCGGAATGCCCCAGTGGCGAGACGAACACCAGCATGATGTATAGAATCTAAAATATGAAGCCGGGCTTCTGAGGCAGAGGAATAAACTTCACATCCATAATGAAGTTTGGATAAAATAAGAGACTGATGCAAGAGGAGGAGGGTCTTGCGATCAGCTCCCCAGCATGTGCGCGCTAAAACTTTCAAGAGACCCAATGCTCTGAGACACTCACCTTTTACGTACCTCAAGTGAGGGACCCAAGTCAATCGGCTGTCAAAAATCAGCCCTAAAAACCGGGTTTCCTTTAAACACGAAATACGACGCCCATCTAAAAAAAGGTTTGGGTCAGGGTGGACTCCACGAACGCGGCAAAAATGCATGGCAACGGTCTTCTTGAAGGAAAATTGAAAACCTCGTTCATCAGCCCATCATACATCATGCTGGTTGAGAGCCATCTGCATCCTCCATTCTGCCATTGACATCCGTGAGGCAGTGACAGAGATTGATAAATCGTCAACATATAGGGAGCCACGAACACCATCAGGGAGCCCAGAAATAACGCTGTTAATTGCCACTGTGAAAAGGGTAACACTTAGTATGCTCGCTTGTGGCACACCATCCTCAAGGGGAAGTGCAGTAGACAGCTCACTCCCAACTCGGACCCGAATAAAACGATTAGATAAAAACTCCCTGATAAAACTGGGGAGTTGCCCACGGAGACCAAATTCATAAAGAGATTGCAATATACCATGACACCAGGAAGTGTCATACACCTTCTCCAAATCAAAGAACACTGTGATATGATGCTGGTTAGTTGCAAAAGCCTGGCAGATGGAAGTTTCTAAAGAAAGGAGAGCATCTGTGGTCGACCACATCTTCCGAAACCCACACTGGACTGGAGATAAGTATCCACCCTTCTCCAAGTACCACACGAGCCGAATATTCACCATCTTTTCGAGAACCTTACAAAGGCAAGATGTCAGCGAGATAGGGCGATAATTAGTGGCCTGCAAGTGATCCTTACCCGGCTTAGGGATGGGAAGAACCACAGCAACACCCCATGAGGTCGGAAACCCACCATTGCACCAAATTCTGTTATACAGTGACAACAGAAAATGAAGGGCTGCATCAGGCAAGTGGTGTAACAAGGCATATGGGACATCATCCAAGCCTGGAGACGAGTCGTGACACTGCGACAATGCCGTCTGAAGTTCAGAAGCAGAAAAAGCAACATTATATGACTCCTTCCAAGTAGATGGAAAACTAATGCCCAAAGATTCCAGGTGCCGTCGGCGGCGTGCCGACGGGGATGAGGTGTCCTTCCTAGAGACATTAGCAAAATGAGCTGCAAATATCTCGGCAACAGACGAATAATGAGCCACCACCACACCTGCATGAGATAAAACAGGAGGAGAGGGAACGGGAAATTTTCCTGAAATCTTCCTCACTCGTTTCCACACTTTTGTGAGAGGAGTCTGTGAAGAAATTGAAGAAACAAATGATGCCCAAGACTTCCTCCTAGCCTCCTTCATAACCCGCCGGACATGAGCTCGGGCCCTCCTATATGCCGCTAAGTAACCAGGGTCACCTCGGTGACGACGAAGTCGGGAGAAAGCAGCATGGTTAGCCCGAACAGAAGAAGCAAACTCATCATTCCGAACTGGACGGCAAGGAAAGTGACCAGCTGTTCTCGGAATACTCTGCAGTGCCGCCGAGTGTAGTAAGTCTGTGAAATACTCAACAGCAGCATCAGTGCTGACAAAATCCTCCACACATCAGTTCGGGGAACACAGCTCCTCAAAAACCGGCCAGACTGCCCTATCCAAGCTCCAGCGGGGAAGACGACGCCGAGGCGCACTCTGTGTCGATCTTAATGAAATAGGGCAGTGGTCGCTACCATGTGAGTCCGGTAACACAGCCCATGTAAAATTCAGGGCTACCCCTGCAGAGCATAGAGACAAATCAATAGAAGTAAAAATACCCGTTTGACTAGGGAAGTAAGTAACTTCACCAGAATTTAAAATGTACAGGTCCACATCCTCCACAATGGAGGGTAACATAGTACCTCTAGCATCGGCTGTGGAGCCACCCCACAGGGGATGATGACTGTTCATGTCGGCCAGCAAGAAATAGGATGAGGGAAGTGCACGAATAAGATTTTCAAGATCAATCCTCTCAATAGTGGCACTAGGAGGGAGGTACAAAGAGTACACAGCATAACGACGGGGAAGGAAAATCTGGAGAGCAACAGCCTGCAGTGGAGTGTTAAGACTCACAGCAGTGAAATGTATGTCACTGCGCACTAGAATAGCCACACCCCCACCATGACCCTGTCCAGGAAGAGGATCTGAATAAAAAACCTGGCAACCAGGTGGACTGGGAGGCGCAGCATCACCAACCATTGTCTCTTGTAGGCAAACACACACAGGTGAATACTCAGCCAGAAGCCAACCGAGTTCCTCCCAGTTGGCTCGTAAACCACAGCAGTTCCATTGAATAATATTAGCCATGAAAACTATTGAAATAAAAAGGGGCAGGGGAGAGGAACAAACAGAAAACCATAAAAAAATACTAAAAATATTAAAATGGAGGAACTATATACACAAAAGAAAGGGTCACTTAATGGAAACCACTGAGCGACCCTGGGAGACAGTCTTCTTGGGAATGCGGATACGCCCACTGAGGGGCTTGTCACGGGCAGCATCATGGCTAGAATGAGGGCCTGGGGTCTGCGAAGTGTTGGGAGACTTCACAGACACCCGTCGCTGCCCAGCAGGAGAGGAAGAGCTACTCCCAACTCTGCCAGGGGAACCCAGAGAACCAAGAGGACGAGCAGGAGGGATTGGGATCCTGGCCTCCAAACATGGAGGGGGCAGGACAGGATCCTCCGAGGTAACCGGAGGAGGAACATCCGATACCCCGGAGGAAGAGGTGCCAGACTGACCTGACACCCCAGAAGCCCCCGAAGACCCAGAAGCAGGGTCAGAGGGCTGTTGCACAGATGGACTAACTATAGAGGATGTGGACTCCACGACCGACACCTTGCTTGGAGGATCTTCAAGACTCAAAGACCCTGAGGAACCACGATGACGTTTAGCAAATGAAGAATGTGCACCATTACTACCAGGGGATACCATAGATGTAGAGGTCGAGTCTTGAACTGTAGCGGCAACCATCTCAAGTGCGGGAGAGTGTTGCACTAACATGGAATGAGCAGATGAAGGCATAGGAGCTGACACAACAGGAGGAACTCGGGTCTGCTGCTGGACAGGACGACAAGGACGGCTATGACCGGACAAAACTGATGCATAAGACACTCCGTTACGGAAAACAGATGACATCGCTCTACTCCTGGCCTCAAGAAAGCTTATTTTATCCTGATTACGGATGAGGAGGATCTCCTTCTCCAAGGAAAACCGGGCACAGTCTTTAGATGAAGCAGGATGTGCCTCGCCACAGTGCAAACAACAAACAGGTCCAGGACAGTTCTGTCCTGCATGAGTGGATGCTCCACAACTGACACACACCACTGGGAGGCCCTGTTGCAAACGACGACTGACTCGCCCAACATGCCCGTACATCTGACAGTGGTAGCAGCGTCGTGGATTTGGGACAAAGGGTTTGACCCTAAGGGACAACAAAGCCACCTTGATGGATGAAGGCAGAACAGTACAGTCGAACGTCAGCAACAAGGATGGAGTTGGGGTAAGAACACCATCAACCTTCTTCTGAAACCTCTCCACTTTAACCACCCTGTGGACCTGGAGTTCTTCAAGCAGCTTCTCTTCACTCTAATGCAATAAGTCTTTTGAAGAAACAACACCTCAACTATGATTAAAAAAGGCATGGGGAACACAAGTGAACAGTGCATCTGGGTCCTTACACTGGGCAGCCAGCTGGGAACCCTCTTCAGGGGATGTAACCTCCACTAGGAGGCTACCATCCCCCTGAGGTGAGATCTTCGGCTCTCTCCCACAGATTGACACAATGCACCGATGAATAGTAAAAATGTCCAGATTACCAATAGGCTGATCATCCAAAGTACGAATGGTGTAGTTCCTTGCGAAATCAACCCTCTCAAAGACACCCGGCAGGACCTCACGGGCATGTCCACAATATGTTGTCTGTTGCCGGCTCTTCTTTATAGTGGCCACTGACCGTAAACCACTGGAACCAGGAAGGTATGGTTCCAGGGTGGCAATATGGGCCTCACCAGCCAGAGGCACAGGAGGCACACAGGAGGGAGACTGTAATGTATGGTCAGGGACGGAACCAGGGTCGTCAGCTGCAAAAGATTTATATGAAGCCATATTCAAAATAAACCACCTTCATTACCCCACCCCTCCACCCAACATGGAGCCCAACAAGGGGAGGCCATATGCCAGGGAAAGCACCACTGGCGACCCCAGAGGTAGTGGGAAAGTATACGCAGGTAACCACCAAGGGACCCTGACAAGGGTGACTCCAGGACGATAGGAGCCACCAGGTCCCCCAGTGCCCGCTTGACCCTATAGCCACTAGGTGACTAGCCTGGATGGCTAGTCAGTGACCAGCCGATTGACCTGGTTGGGCCCAACCAGGCCACTCGTCTAGCCAGAATAATGGACCAAAGAGGTGTATTGCTAGCTGCAGGGCGCACCATGCAGCATTGCTCAACCTCAAGGACTCCCGTCTCCCAGCATTACGGGACGCCACGCACGGCAAACACGTGGGCAGGCAACAGTCCCGCCCTAGATGGCAAATGGGCAGGGACTGACAAAACCAGTAGGCCTCCTCTACCAGTGATGTAGGGTGTGCTTGGTCCACAAGGCCGACAAATCCCAAACCCTACAATGGTAGGCTTGCCTCCAAAGTAGGTGCCACTGCCAACCATGCTTCAAGCCCCACCACCACGTCAAGGTGACCCCCTACAGTGGGGTAGTAATTATTAAGCCGTCTCTTTGGTCTAGGGATACGGAACTACAATACTGCAAAAGCAGTTCACTTCAATCATTGTATTTATTTCCCAGGTTTGAAAGATTTCCTTGCGGATCTAAATAGCTTTTCCAATTAGGTAAACACAAAAATATATTTAAGTTTTAATTTACAAAAATATTACATAACTTTACATATTACACAAAACCAACCAATTAAATATCCCCAAAATTTGTACAAAATAAAAGCGGAACAAATCAGGGTTTCACACCACTGAATGAATTTAACCTGTCTACATGATCAGTGTTCACATCATATACATAACTGTATGGTGGTCCAGACGGAATCTCACACGAGATAAGCAGCACAGAATCAGTCCCAGTCTCTCCATACACAATACAAGTGGTACTTCAGGGTAATCACAGCTGAGGAGCAAAGTAGAGTAAGGGCAGTCCAGACATCACTGATCAACTGCCCCCGGCAGGTTTTCCGGCAAATTTATGTCCCAAGCTGTAGCTTCAAAGACGTATTAATGAAGCTTTGGATCCCTTCAGAAAACCAGATCTGAAGCACTCGAAAAGTTGATCAGGCTTCTTCTGAACTGTTTCAAACAGCTGTGAGGCATCTGAATTATTTCATAAGATTAAAACCAAATAAATAGCATGGAGGACAACAATAGCCGTTACACCTCCGCGTCTAAGTCCTCCGTAGTACAGATAGGAGGACTACTGCTGGCCGACGTCCATAGAGCTCTAGAAAGGGCATCAGCAACTAAGCTGTCCACCCCTTTGATGTGTTTCACCACAAGTGGGTACTGCAGAATCAGAAGTGCCCATCTGAGAATTCGCTGGTTCTGGTTACGCATCCGCCGAATAAAAATCAGGGCGTTGTGATCGGTGTAGACTGTCACAGGGTGACTATGCTCGTGTAGGTAACAGTCAAATTTTTGCAGAGCCAGGATTAAGGAAAGAGTCTCCTCCACAGTTGAATAATGTTGTTGATGCCTTTTGAGCTTAGCTGAGAAGTACGAGACTGGATGCAACACCCCATCACCCGCATTCTCTTGGAGGAGAACCGCTCCTACCCCACTTCCACTTGCATCTATATGTAAAATGAAAGGACGGGAATAGTTAGGAGTGCAAAGAACTGGTTTGGAGGACAGGAGCAGTTTCAGCTGGTGAAAGGCCGCATCACAAGCAAAAATCCACTGATAGGGGCGTTTAGAACTTGTCAGGTCTGTAAGAGGTGCCACGATGGCAGAGAAGTTGCTACAAAACCGTCTGTAGAACCCAGCCATGCCCAGAAACCTCATGAGTGACTTCCTTTTAGTAGGGGTTGGGTATTCTAAAATGGCTTCAATGTTGGCTTGCTTGGGCCGAGTTCTTCTTTGTCGAACGACATATTCCAGATAGGTCACGGTGGCACTGCCGAATGTAGACTTAGCAAGGTTGATTGTGAAGCCAGACTCCCCTAGACATGAGAACAATGATCGAAGTCGGGTTACATGGTCTTCCCAGTTGTCTGCAACGACAAGTAAGTCATCTAAATAAGAGAACACACCATCTAATCCCTGGATGGTATAGTTGATTGCCCTTTGAAAGGTTGCTGGGGCATTAGATATGCCAAATGGCATAACATTGTACTGAAACAAACCAAAAGGGGTTACAAATGCCGAAATAAGTTTGGCTTCATCAGTCAGTCCAATTTGATAATAACCCTTTTGTACATCTTAGATATGTACTGAGATTGGCCCACAGCATCAATCAAGTCATCAGTTAATGGAAGGGGGTAGGAATCTGGAACGGTTACATCATTAACTCTCCTATAGTCCGTGCAAAATCTACTGCTTCCATCAGATTTTGGAATTAACAAACAAGGTGAAGCCCAAGGAGAGTTGGTTCAGCCAAACCATGTTCCAGTAGGAAGTCTACCTCTTTTTTCACAATTGCCCTCTTCTCAGGACTTACGAAGTACTCTATAAGCAGGTTGCCTAATTGGGCGTACATCAGAGCCAAGCAATTTAACGTCATGTAATGTATGGCTACTATAACCAGGAATATCAGCAACTACACTGCAATAATCATGTAAGATTGAAATAACATCAAGTTTATTAGACTCTGGCAAGTAACTTAGATGAATCTCTATGTTAGACCAAATTTCATGATTAAGAGGATTACAAGGAGACGAAATGTCTGCAGCTTCTCCATCGTCTACAGAACATTCTGCAGACATGCCAGAAGAATCCCCTTCAGGTACCACACAAGAAACAGGTTGACCATTGGTCCAGTCCTCCTATAGTTCCCTGCAAACATATGGCTTCATTAAATTGATATGAACCAATTGGGTGTTCTTACGTCTGTCTGGAGTTTGAAGAACATAATTACAGACACTTTATGGGAAACAATGTAGGGTCCTGTAAACTGACTCTTAAGAGGGTTTCCAGGAATTGGGAGAAACAACAGGACTTTTTCCCCAGGAATAAAGCCACGGACTTTGGTTGTGGCATCATAGCGGGATTTCATTTTCTGCTGACTAGCCGAAAGATCAGCCAGCGCTACTTTTCTTACTTCACCTAATTTAGATTTAAGGTTTTCCTTGTACTGGGATACTGTTCGCTTTGGATGAGATGATCTGTCTGTAAACCATTGTTCTGTTAATACCTTGAGAGGGCCCCGTATCTTCCTGCCATAAAGCAACTCGTAAGGGGAGTATACCAGTGATTCTTGCGGACATTCCCTTAGAGCAAATAGTAAAAAGTTTATACTTTCATCCCAGTCTGACCCAGTTTCAAAGCAGTATTTCTTAATCATGGATTTGAATGTTTGGTGAAATCGTTTGAGACATCCCTGAAATTGTGGGTGGTAAGCCGATGACCACTGCTGAGTAATCCCCTGTCCCTTAACAACTTCCCGAAACAGGTCACTTGTAAAGTTAGTACCCTGATCACACTGAATTTCTTTTGGAATCCCTACAGATGTGAACAAATGGAGCAAACATCTAACTATGGATTTAGCAGAATTATTCTTAAGAGGGTATACTTCTGGATAACGTGTAGCTGTACACATCACCGTGAGAAGATACTGATTACCCTTTTTTGTTTTTGGTAAGGGTCCCACACAGTCGATTACTGTTCTCTCGAATGGCTCCGAATCTACTGTGATAGGTTGTAAAGGAGATGGGGGAATGGTTTGGTTTGGCTTGCCTACGATCTGCCAGACATGACAGGATTTTACAAAATTACTGACATCCTTCTTCATCCCTGGCCAAAAGAAATGCTGCAAAAGTCTTTTATAGGTCTTCTGAATCCCAAGATACCATGCTAAACCATCATGGGCTAACTCCATTAGGGAATGACGAACAGAACAAGGTATAACAACCTGGTGCACTTCTGCCCAGCTGTCCAAATCAGTAAGCTCTGGAGGACGATACATTCTCATCAGAAGTCCATCCTGATAAAAACAAGGCACCTTTTGACCCAAGAAGCTATCCCCGGCTATATGTCTGCACTTTGCTGGTGAGAAATCACAATCCTGAGCTTTAATTAGATTATCTTTAGTTATCTTTTGCGAGATAAGGCTGTCAAGAGGAAGAGCACTTGGAGTTTGCACAGAACTGTCTTTGTGATTCTGAGAACGGGTGACTGCACACAGGGGAAAGATATGTGGATGCTCCTCATCTATCTCAGAGGTGGGACTAGACGACATGGGAGTGTTAACCAAATGCAAGTCTGGGCAAACTACCTTTCCAGCCAAATCGTTCCCAAGGATTAAGCCAACTCCTTCCACAGGAAGAGGTTTCTCTGTAACTCTCACAGTCACTTCTTCCGACGAAAAATCACATTTAAGGAATATCTAGGCAGGTAAGAAGACAGATCTTTAAGGAGCAAGGTCTTTCCCATATACTTCTTGATGCCTGGTAGACAGGGCACATATAAAATGCTTTGAGCAGCTCCTGTATCCCTAAGAAGATTAACTGGATAGAATTTACCAATGACATCCAGTGAAACTTCACCCTTAAATTTAAAATCCTTGATTGATTGATTGAAAATAATAAAAATCTGGCGGCGTAACTACCAGGGTCATATGCCGCCGGATGACAAAGTAAAAGACACAGCAAAATAAAAAGTGCCTATTCAAAATAAAGTTAATATCTGTTAGTAGGAATAAAACACTAAAAATAATAAAAATAGTTTATATAATAACAATTATTTATAAAAGTGAAAGGAGGCCCGCCTCCTGAAGAAAACTAAAAACATCAGTAAAATCATTAAAAGCCTCACGAAGCATCGAGGACAAAGAGTAGGCACCATCTGCCACCCCATGCCTATGAAGGAACCTCTGACGCAGGTCCCCCAGACTCGGACACTCGACCAGCAAGTGACGAACAGTAAGGGGAACAAGGCAGTCATCCCAGTAGGGTTAAGTCTCACCACACATGAGGAACCCATGTGTAAGCCGAGAATGCCCAATGCGAAGCCAGCAAGAGCCACCTCCAGTCGCCGAGACATAGAGGGAAGAACCCTTGGCACAACCACTCTCTGAAAAATTTCTTTTAGTTTATTATGAGAAACACCATCCCACTGTCTCTGCCAACACGAACGAATTGCGTACCGCAAGTAAGGTGTTACATCAGAAACAGGAAGAGGGTAGTCGGTTGGGGGCTGTTGAGAAGATGCAGCTTTAGCTAAAATATCTGCCCTCTCATTGCCCTCCACACCAACATGTGCAGGAACCCAACAGAAGTCTACACGGCGGCCACGGCGGCCAAGAAGAAAAAGCCATTCTAAAATTGATAAAACCAATGGATAGGATGCATTAAAAGACTCAAGTGCAGACAAAGCACTACGCGAGTCACTAAAAATCACAAAAACGGATTGGGGGAGAGTAAAAATGATTTTAACAGCATATAAAATTGCAGTTAGTTCTGCCGTATACACTGAAGTAATGCCAGGAAGGCTACCACCCCTACTAAATGAAGGGAAGACAACACCAAATCCTACTCCAGTATCAGACTTAGACCCGTCAGTGTAGACGGGGACAGAACCCTCATGAATGGAGGCATGTTCTAAAAAGAGAGAGAGGGACACCTGAGAGGGAAGTGAGCCCTTTTTTCCAACAACGGACCTACAGAATGTCATGCGAGGGAGTAGCCAAGAACCAACCCTTGGGATCCGATGTGGACAAATTGCCAGTCTTGGGACAGAGAGGGCTAGCATAACAGACTGGACTCTGTAACCAAATGGCTTTGGGAAATTAGGAAGGGTCTCAAAAACAGAAGATCGGGAATCCTGGGAGACAATGGTACATGAAATTGAGTCTGGAATGCGGTGAAGACGATACCAACACCTCATCATTAACAACTGACGTCGCAAGTCCAAGGGGAGTACACCAGCATCTACCAACAAACTTGGAATTGGGGATGATCTGAATGCCCCGGTTGCCAGACGTACACCAGCATGATGCACAGAATTGAACAACAGGAGGCGGGCATCTGTTGCAGAGGAGTAGACCTCACACCCATATTCAAGTTTAGGAAGAATAAGAGACCTATACAAGAGGAGGAGGGTCTGACGGTCAGCACCCCAAGAGGTATGAGCTAAAACCATCAAAAGACTCAAAGCTTTAAGACAAGCCACCTTAACAGACCGAATATGGGGAACCCAGGTTAATCTTCTATCAAACAGAAGACCCAGAAACCGTGTCTCTTCCACACAGGATATTCTCCTACCATAGAGATACAAGTCAGGGTCTGGGTGAAACCCTCGAAGACGACAAAAATGTATAGCCACTGTCTTTGCTGAAGAAAAATGGAAACCGCGTGTTTCTGCCCAGTCAGAAATTCTATTGAGAGCCAGCTGCAACTTCCTCTCTATCAGAGACATTCTAGACGCGGTGAAGGAAATTGAGAGGTCATTGACATACAGTGATCCTCGTACACCATCAGGAAGTACACTGATGACGCTGTTAATGGCTACAGCAAACAGAGCAACACTAAGGATACTCCCCTGTGGTACTCCATCGTCTAGTGGTCGGGCATTAGAAAGCACTCCTCCCACTCGCACCCTTAAAATTCGGTTAGATAAAAACTGTTGAATAAAAAGAGGCAAGCGTCCTCGAAGACCATACTCATGAAGAAAGAGTAAAATACCATGACGCCAGGCAGTGTCATATGCCTTCTCCAGGTCAAAGAAGACCGTGACCTGGTGTTGGTTAGTGGAGAAAGCCTCACAGACAGAAGATTCCAAGGACAGCAGTGCATCAGAGGTAGATCGCATTGTTCGAAAACCAAACTGGGCAGGGGATAAGAAGTCACCTTTCTCCAAAAACCACATAAGCCTAACATTGACCATCTTTTCCAGAACTTTACATATACATGATGTTAGAGAAATAGGCCGATAATTCGTTGCCTGTAGGTGGTCCTTATCTGGTTTGGGGATGGGGATAACCACAGCAACACCCCAACTAGCCGGAAACTCCCCGGAACACCAAATCTTATTAAACAGAGAAAGCAAAAACATAAGGGACTCATCAGATAGGTGACGTAAAAAGGCATAAGGAATATCATCATAACCAGGAGAAGAGTCATGGCACTGCGATAGAGCTGCCTGGAGTTCAGAAATTGAAAATGGAACATTGTAAGGCTCTCCCCCAGGAGAGGTAAAACTGAGATCACGAGACTCTAGGCGCCGACGGTGGCAAGCTGAAGGTGTATCCGCATCCTTCTGTGACACACTGGCAAAATGATCAGCAAGCATCTCTGCAACAGCAAAAGGATCAGCCACAGTTCCACCTGCTGCAGAAAAAACGGGAGGCGAGGGGGCAGTAAATTTCCCTGAAATTTTCCTTACCCGGTTCCACACCTGGGTAATGGAAGTCCTCGAATTGATGGAGGAAACATAACCCTTCCAGGATGATCGCCTGGCCTCCTTTAAAACCCGCCTCATATGAGCTCGTGCCCTCTGATACGCCACCAAATACTGAGGATCCCCACGGTGATGACGAAGTCGAGAGAAGGCGACTCGTTTAGCTCTCACTACGGAACTGCACTCAGAGTTCCACCAAGGAACCGGACGTTTAGGAAACTGACCTTTAGTTCTTGGAATAGTTAAAAGGGCTGTTGAGTGCAACAAGTCAGTGAAATATGACACTGCCTCAGTAAGACAGCCAAACTCATTGACAGAAAGGGAAGTGGAACTTAATTCCCTGAAACGTGGCCAGTCAGCCTTACCCAGAAGCCATCGAGGAAGACGTGGCTGAGGTCCACCTGCACTAGCAGTTAAAAGTAAGGGAAAATGGTCACTGCCATATAGGTCTGGCAACACATCCCAGGTAAAATCTAAAACTGCATCAACTGAGCATAAAGATAAATCAATGGTAGTAAAAGTTCCAGTCTGGCTATGGAAATAAGTCATTTTATCAGCAATGAAAATGCCCAACCCCTCATCTTCCACTAAAGAGGCCAGCATGACACCCCGAGGGTTGGCCTCACTGTTTCCCCACAGTGGATGGTGTCTATTCATATCTCCTAATAACAAAAAGGGAGAAGGAAGGCCACGAATAAGGCGTTCCAGATCCGCCCTTTCAACAACAGCACTGGGAGGTAGATAAAGACTGCAAACTGTATACTGCCGATGTAAAAACATCCGGACAGTGACAGCCTGCAGGGGAGTAGAGATGTCCATATGACTGTATGGAATATCCTCGCGAAGGAAGATAGCAGCACCTCCATGACGACCTTGACCCGGCACAGGATCTGAATAAAAGGCATGGTAGCCAGAGGGACCAGAAGGAACAGCATCACCTACCATGGTCTCCTGGATGCACATGCACAGAGGAGTAAATTGAGAAACAAGATGACAAAGTTCCTCATAGTTAGCACATAAACCTCGACAGTTCCACTGGATGATAGAACCCATAATGGAGGAATGATGACTAAATGCGGGACTGTACACCTGACAAGTGAGAGGGTTTGGATTGATGCTTATGAAGGCCCTTCGCAGGGGCCTGCCCAGCACCAGAAACCCGCACCCTCTGTCGAACATCTGTGGGCAAACGAGAGGACGAGAAAGGATGTTTTACCACACTCCTTCTTGGAGTGGGCATACCAGCCCGCTTGGAAGGTGGCCTGGATGGAGCCCTCGGTAGTGCAGGGCGGCCAGTGGCACCACTAGAAGTTCCAGATGTGGAAGTGGACTGTACAGGGTCAGAACCCTGTGAAGGTGACATCGTGAGTGTTGGATCCGAAGCACTAAGGATCCGCCCAACATCCTCTTCGGGCTGGGACTGGTTCACAGGCAGACCATGAGCTGCAGTTTCTGCCTTGTCAGACCTCTCAGCAGCAAGCGACCGAGCTCTCTAAATATCTAAAGACTCTGAAGACCGAGAGGGTGATGGCTTCCTGCCCTCCCCACTCAGTGAGGGCCGGACAGCCGACGAGGAGCCCGCCCCAGAACTCACCTCTGCTGAAGCCATAGGCTTCGAAGCAGGTGGAGGAGTGGGCTCCCTAACTGTAACCTTAGGAAGAGAGGGAACAGGAGAGGTGTTAACAGAAGGGTCAACAACAGAGACCTTAGGTGGCCGGTCATCAGAATCAGAGGACTCTGACAAGCAACGGTGACGTTTACCAGGTGCAGATGGAATCTTGGGCATAGTGGCTACGACGGGAGAAGTCCGATCAACGTGGACATCTGCCACCACCACAGAAGTGTGCAAGTCGTCAGTCACTGAAGTGGGAGCGGAAACAGTCAGAGTAGCAGTTGGGAAAACATCATTCTTACCTGCAGTACTAACCTTGGGGACAGCATTCTGCATATCGTGAGTGGAAGTTGTGGGTACTGGAGTGGGTCGAGGCTGCCTCTGAGATACAGGGAGTCGCATTGGTGTTCTAGAAAGAGCAGAAGCATAGGTAATTCCCAGCTGAAAGAAGAGTGTGTGGGCTCTCCTTTTGGCTTGAGGAAATGAAACCCTCTCACGTGTACGAATGGATAGGATCTCCTTTTCAAGGCAGAATCTTCGACAATTTTTTGATGAGACAGCATGAGGACCTCCACAGTGATAGCATTTAATAGGTCCTGTACAGTCGTTGGAATGGCTTGATCCACCACAAGAAACACAAATACCAGGAAGTCCAGCCTGTGCACAGCGGCAAAATTTGCTGACATGGCCATATCCCTGACAGTGGAAACACCGCCTTGGGGTAGGCACATATGGCTTCACAGGAAGTGACAGCCAAGCGAGCTTCACAGATGTAGGCAGTGTCAATCTGTCGAATGTTAGGAACAATGTTGGAGTCGGGGTTAAAATACCGTCGATCTTCTTCTGGAGGCGTTCAACTTTCACCACGCCTGAAGCCTGCAGTTCCTCCAACAACCTGGCCTCTGAGAATCGAAGGAGATCACGCGAAAAAATCACTCCTTTACTTTGATTAAATGTACTGTGTGGAGTACAGGAAACCTCTGATCCAGAAGCTGAGGTCCAATTCAGTAGTCTTAAGCTCTCTTCAGGAGACGATACTTCTATAAGGATGCTTCCATCGCCCTGTGAGGTTATTTGGGGTTCTCTGCCATATGCTGAAATAATGTTACGGTGTAACTCAAATATATCAGTATCCAGCACAGATCCACCTGTGGAGGATCTGAGCACCAGATACTTAGCAAAATGCTCAGGCATAGTATCATCTGAGCCGAACTCGACAGCCGAACCAACCGGACGTGGCCTCCTCCTAGTCCCAGTTGAACGCTGGGGCAAAGGAGGAAAGTCACCAGTGGCCTGGAAAGGCTGTAGAGTGGCTATGAGGGTGGAGCAGTCTGGAGAACTTCCTGGGACAGTGGCAGTGTCATCAACATTTTTTTGTTTGTCACCCATATTATGTTGCATGAACTTCATTTCCCCACCCCTCCACCCACCACGCAGTCCAACAAGGGGAGGTCATATGCCAGGGATAAAAACCACTGGCGACCCCAGAGGTAGCAGGAGAGTATACGCAGGTAACCATCAAGGGACCCTGACAAGGGTGACTCCAGGACGATAGGAGCCACCAGGTCCCCCAGTACCCGCTTGACCCTAAAGCCACTAGGTGACTAGCCTAGGTGGCTAGCCAGTGACCAGCCGATTGACCTGGTCGGGCCCAACCAGGCAGCCCGTCTAGCCAGAATAAGGGACCAAAGAGGTGTATTGCTAGCTGCAGGGCACAGCGTACACAGCGTCGCTCAACCTCCAGGACTCCCGTCTCCCAGCATTACGGGACGCCACACACGGCAAACACGTGGGGAGGCAACAGTCCCGCCCTAGATGGCGAATGGGCAGGGACTAACATCACTAGCAGGCCTCCTCCACCAGTGATGCAGGGGGTGCTTGGTCCACGTGGCTGACAAATACCGAAACCTGCAAAGCTAGGCATGCCTCAAAAGTAGGTGGCACTCCCAGCCACGCCTCAAGCCGGGCCACCACGTCAAGGTGACCCCCCTCAGCGGGGTAAAATCCTTGAAAGGATCATCCCGAGAGCCTGGATGGATCAGACTGGTAACAGGTTTCCAAGATTTTACACAAGAGGAGCTCACTGATGGTTTTGCAAACTGTTGATTTAAACTTGATTTCTGATTTACACTGGATTTCTTACACTTTGGATCCTTACAACAATCTTTACTGTGACCCGATTGTTTGCAATAGCTACAAGAGACTGGTTGCATATATTTGCTGGCGTTACCCCCACTAGAACCAGGGCTTTGACTAGAGGAGGACTTTACAAAATTTGACCTGCCCCCACTTTCACCACTCAGCTGTGACCTCCTTATAAGTGCAAATGAGTCTGCAATCTGTGCTGCTTTAGTTCAATCTTTTTCACCCCTTTCTTCAATATGTGTCAGAATGTCAAAGGGCAACTTTCGCTTAAACTCTTCAAATACAATCAGATTCTTCACTTGAGAAAAGGTCTTAGTTTCGATTGCATCCAACCAATTATTAAACAACCTTCGTTTCTCTGTGGCAAATTTCAGGTAAGTGCTCTGGGTAGATTTAGTGAGGGATCTAAATTTCTGGCGATATCCATCAGGTATAATTGCATAGGCGTCAAGGATCGACCGTTTGACTAGGTCATAATCACTGATGCAATCTAAATTAAAAAAAAGTTATAGCAGCCCTACCGGTTAGCTTTGGTTGTATAAGCCAAGTCCACTCAGAGCGGGGCCAATGTAAATGGTCAGCAGTCTTTTCAAAGGTACGGAAAAAGGTATCAGGGTCTTCCTCATTGAACTGGGGAACAAGGGACATAGTTTTAGCCAAGTTGAATGGTTTAACTGTAGCTTCATTCTTAGATTCTTTTTGTTGTTCAAGTTTAAACTTGGCAACCTCCAACTCATGTTTTAGTTTCTGAGTCTCTCTCTCTCTCTCTCTCTCTCTCTCTCTCTCTCTCTCTCTCTCTCTCTCTCTCTCTCTTAAAGCCAGTTCCCTCTCTTTTGTCTCATTCATGAGTAATAGTTTCTCTCTCTCGATATCAAGTCTTTCTGCTGACCACGAATCAACGACTGGGGATTTTATTCCAGCAGCATGGTTATCGTAATCAGAGCTTACTTCGCCGTTAGTGTCATTACGATCTTTGTCTTCTACTCTCAAGTTACATGAAGTCATAGGTGTTAGAGTGTCAATGGCTTCCGGAGGCAAAAGCATTTTTCGTGACTAAGGCTTCCACAACAGTATTCTTTAGCACTTCTTTAGTGGCAGCGCTGGGATAAGAGATTTCAAACTACTGAGCTATGAAACGCCAGTTGTCTTTAGTTACTAGTCTAATTAATTTATTTTCACAGAAATCTCTGACATTAAATGATTCCATCTTAATCCTGGTTAAAGTTACTCTTGAGAGAAAGCTACCATTCGACCTGCACCAAGTTCAGTTCCATATGGACACCATAGGCAATTTATTGCAGGTAATCAGAGTTAATGTTTGCCTTGGTTCTCTAGGACTAATGGCAAAATAATTTTGTCAGGTGAAGTAAACTTGGTCAGGTAAACATGAATTATTGAAGCAGACTATTGACAGCGAGATCAAACCCTCAGCACTTTGGGTCGCTTAATCCAACCAAGTTTAAAGCACAACGATAATTCCTGCTGTTTATGAGTAATGAAAGAAAATGGGTATGGATCCATATAATCCCTTCACTTTCCCACAAACACGACTGCAGTAATTATGGTCTACCTATGAACATTACAAAGGTAGATAATGAATGGTAGACTTTAAACTAACACGGGATAATCCGGATTAAGTTTAAATTCAGAAAAGAGTTTGGTATACTGACTAAGTGTATGCAGGGATACGGCATTAGTTTAACTCAGTAAGTAGGTCCGGGTAGCTCACTTAAACAGCAAGGGTACGGTACTGGTTAACTCACTAGGTAGATCCGGTTTCTCCCTCTGCATAATAGTACCGATATGACGCCGCCTGCCAGGGCGTAAACAATAAATGGGTCGCGACTGCATGGTTCACAATGAAAAGATCCATTCCCATTACCTCAAGCTAACCAGGAGGCAAACTGCTTAATCACCTAACGGGAATACCGATCAGAATACACACGATAAAGTAGGCTGTAGTAAACCATTTAAGCAAGGTTAAGGTAAATAGTTGCACAATCCTGATCAACCTGCAATAATTATACACACCTCATGCACACAGGCAAACTATACTCCAGTGGTGTATTACTCACTAGAGCAGCAAGAAAATCCCGGACAGGCCCTCATTTTACGGTTTGTAGTTGGTAGTAATTATTAAGCTGTCTCTTTGGTCTACGGATACGGAACTACAGTACCGCAAAAGCAGTTCACTCCAATCATTGTACTTATTTCCCAGGTATGAAAGATTTCCTTGCGGATCTAAATAGCTTTTCCAGTTAAGTAAACACAAAAAAATATCTAAGTTTTAATTTACAAAAATATTACATAACTTTACATATTACACAAAACCAACCCATTAAATATCCCCAAAAGTTGTACAGAACAAAAGCGGAACAAATCAAAGTTTCACACCACTGAATGAAGTTAACCTGTCTACATGATCAGTGTTCACATCATATACATATCCGTATGGTGGTCCAGACGGAATCTCACACGAGATACGCAGCACAGAATCAGTCCCAGTCTCTCCATACACAATACAAGTGGTACTTCAGGGTAATCACAGCTGAGGAGCAAAGTAGAGTAAGTGAAGTCCAGACATCACTGATCAACTGCCCCCGGCAGGTTTCCCGGCAAATTTATGTCCCAAGCTGTAGCTTCAAAGACGTATTAATGAAGCTTTGGATCCCTTCAGAAAACCAGATTTGAAGCACTCGAAAAGTTGATCAGGCTTCTTCTGAACTGTTTCAAACAGCTGTGAGGCATCTGAATTATTTCATAAGATTAAAACCAAATAAATAGCATGGAGGACAACAACAGCCGTTACACCTCCCCCTCTAAGTCCTCCGTAGTACAGACAGGAGGACTACTGCTGGCCGACGTCCGTAGAGCTCTAGAAAGGGCATCAGCAACTAAGTTGTCCACCCCTTTGATGTGTTTCACCACAAGGGGGTATTGCTGAATCAGAAGTGCCCATCTGAGAATTCGCTGGTTCTGGTTACGCATCCGCCGAATAAAAATCAGGGGGTTGTGATCGGTGTAGACTGTCACAGGGTGACTATGCCCGTGTAAGTAACAGTCAAATTTTAGCAGAGCCAGGGTTAAGGAAAGAGTCTCCTTCTCCACAGCTGAATAATGTTGTTGATGACTTTTGAGCTTAGCTTGAAGTACGAGACTGCATGCAACACCCCATCACCCGCATTCTCTTGGAGAACTGCTCCTACTCCACTTCCACTTGCATCTATATGTAAAGTGAAAGGACGGGAATAGTTAGGAGTGCAAAGAACTGGTTTGGAGGACAGGAGCAGTTTCAGCTGGTGAAAGGCCGCATCACAAGCAGAAATCCACCGATAGGGGCGTTTAGAACTTGTCAGGTCTGTAAGAGGTGCCGCGATGGCAGAGAAGTTGCTACAAAACCGTCTGTAGAACCCAGCCATTCCCAGAAACCTCATGAGTGACTTCCTTTTAGTAGGGGTTGGGTATTCTTTTTTTTTTTTTTCATAATAATTATGGCGGCTGAACTACCAGGGTCATATGCCGCCGTATAACAAAGAAGTAAAAAGCAAAAAACAAAAAATAGAGGATAAGCCACACAATCAAAAAGGAGAAATTCTAAATATCCTTAAGAAGTCCTGCCTCCTTCACAAAGGAGAGGGTTGCCCCTCCCAAAGCACAGGCATCCTTCCCAAGCACGGAGGAAAGATGATACACACCTCCATCCGTTTGGTGGTCAGAGAGGAACTGACGCAGCAAATCCTCAAGACTTGGACACTCCACCAACAGGTGCCGAACAGTCAAGGGAACCAGACAGTCATCACAGAATGGAGGAGGAGCCCTCTCCATTAAAAAACCGTGAGAGAAACGGGTGTGGCCAATGCGGAGGCGGCACAAAGCAGTCTCCCATTGACGAGGGAAGCCCTGGTAACTGAATGACCCAACCTTCTGGGAAATCTAGCGCAACTTATTGGCACCCACAGCATCCCAATGCTCCTGCCAACAGCACCAAACTCTGAAAGCAATAAAGGAGCGCATATCTGCAGCAGGCAGACGATACAGAGGGGACTGTGCAAGAGGGGGACGAGCCCCTGCCGCCTTGGCCAGCTGATCAACTCGTTCATTCCCTGCCACTCCTACATGAGCTGGAACCCAACAGAAATCTACACGACGTCCACGACGCACTAAAAGGAAAAGCCACTCTAAAATGGATAAAACCAAAGGATGAGAGGGATTAAAAGACTCCATTGCAGAAAGAGCACTTCGTGAGTCACTAAAAACAGTAAAAGCAGTGTGGGGGAGAGTGAAGAGAATCTGAAGGGCAAATAAAATAGCAGTCAGCTCAGCCATAAAAACAGAAGCAGTCACAGGGAGGCTCCCACCTCGACAGAAGGTGGGAAACACCACACCAAACCCCACACCCGCATCAGACTTAGATCCATCAGTATAAACTGGTATGGAGTTCCCATGAGAAGAGGCATGCTCTAAAAACAGAGAAAATAAAACCTGAGAAGGAAGGGAGGCCTTCCTGGATGAGAAGAAACGACAAAATGTCACCCTAGGGAGAAGCCAGTAGCCCACCCTCGGGGCACGGTGGGAAGTGATCGGCACAGAAGGAACAGAGAAGCTAGACATTACTGACTGCACCCTGAAACCAAAGGGCTTTGGAAAGGATGGTAGAGTGGCAAATATAGGTGACCGAGAATCTTGAGAGACCTTGAGAAAGGGCACGGAGTCTGGGAGACGAGATAAGCGATACCAACATCTCATCAAAAGGGAAGAGCGGAGCAAGTCTAGAGGAAGGACACCAGCATCAGCCAACAAACTCGAAATCGGGGAAGATCGGAATGCCCCAGTGGCGAGACGAACACCAGCATGATGTATGGAATCTAAAATACGAAGCCGGGCTTCTGAGGCAGAAGAATAAACTTCACATCCATAATGAAGTTTGGATAAAATCAGAGACTGAAGCAAGAGGAGGAGGGTCTTGTGATCAGCTCCCCAGTATGTGTGCGCTAAAACTTTCAAGAGACCCAATGCTCTGAGACACTCAGCTTTTACGTACCTCAAGTGAGGGACCCAAGTAGACCAGCTGTCAAAAATCACCCTTAAAAATCGGGTTTCCTTTAAACACGAAATACGAAGCCCATCTAAAAAAAGGTTTGGGTCAGGGTGGACTCCACGAACGCCGCAAAAATGCATGGCAACGGTCTTCTTGAACGAAAATCGAAAACCTCGTTCATCAGCGCATCTAGAGACACGGTTGAGAGCCATCTGCATCCTCCTTTCTGCCATTGACATCAGTGAGGCAGTGACAGAGATTGATAAATTGTCAACATAGAGAGAGCCACGAACACCATCAGGGAACACAGAAAAAACGCTGTTAATTGCCACTGCAAAAAGGGTAACACTTAGTATGCTCCCTTGTGGCACACCATCCTCAAGGGGACGTGCAGTAGACAGCTCACTCCCAACTCGAACGCGAATAAAACGATTAGATAAAAACTCCTGGATAAAAGTGGGGAGTTGCCCAAGGAGACCAAACTCATAAAGAGATTGCAATATACCATGACGCCAGGAAGTGTCGTACGCCTTCTCGAAATCAAAGAACACTGTGATATGATGCTACTTAGTTGAAAAAGCCTGGCAGATGGAAGATTCTAAAGAAAGGAGAGCATCTGTGGTCGACCGCATCTTCCGAAACCCACACTGGACTGGAGACAAGTAACCACCCTTCTCTAAGTACCACATGAGCCGACTATTCACCATCTTTTCGAGGACCTTACAAAGGCAAGATGTCAGCAAGATAGGGCGATAATTAGTGGCCTGCAAGTGATCTTTACCCGGCTTAGGGATGGGGAGAACCACAGCAACACCCCATGAGGTCGGAAACCCACCATTGCACCAAATTCTGTTATACAGTGACAACAGATAATGAAGGGCTGCATCAGGCAAGTGGTGTAAGAAGGCATATGGGACATCATCCAAGCCTGGAGACGAGTTGCGACACTGCGACAATGCCATCTGAAGTTCAGAAACAGAAAAAGCAACATTATACAACTCCTCCGCAGTAGATTGAAAACTAATGCCCAAAGATTCCAGGTGCCGTAGGCGACGTGCCGACGGGGATGAGGTGTCCTTTATAGAGACATTAGCAAAATGAGTTGCAAATATCTCGGCAACAGACGAAGAATGAGCCACCACCACACCTGCATGAGATAAAACAGGAGGAGAGGGAACAGGAAATTTCCCGGAAATCTTCCTCACCAGTTTCCACACTTTTGTGAGAGGAGTCTGTGAAGAAATTGAAGAAACAAATGATGCCCAAGACTTCCTCCAAGCCTCCTTCATAACCCACCGGGCATGAGCTCGGGCCCTCCTATATGCCGCTAAGTAACCAGGGTCACCTCGGTGACGACGAAATCGGGAGAAAGCAGCACGTTTAGCCCGAACAGCAGAAGCACACTCATCAGTCCACCAGGGAACTGGACGGCAAGGAAAGTGACCAGCTGTTCTCGGAATACTCTGCAGTGCCGCCGAGTGTAGGAAGTCTGTGAAATACTCAACAGCAGCATCAGTGCTGACAAAATCCTCCACACATCGGTTCGGGGAACACAGCTCCTCAAAAACCGGCCAGACTGCCCTATCCAAACGCCAGCGGGGAAGACGACGCCGAGGCACACTCTGTGTCGATCTTAATAAAATAGGGAAGTGGTCACTACCATGTAAGTCTGGTAACACAGCCCATGTAAAATTCAGGGCTACCCCTGCAGAGCACAGAGACAAATCAATAGAAGTAATAATACCGGTTTGACTATGGAAGTAAGTAACTTCACCAGAATTTAAAATGTACAGGTCCACATCCTCCACAATGGAGGCTAACATAGTACCTCTAGCATCAGCTGTGGAGCCACCCCATAGGGGATGATGACTGTTCATGTCAGCCAGCAAGAAATAGGGTGAGGGAAGTGCACGAATAAGATTTTCAAGATCAATCCTCTCAATAGTGGCACTGGGAGGAAGGTACAAAGAGCACACAGTATAACGACGGGGAAGGAAAATCTGGAGAGCAACAGCCTGCAGTGGAGTGTTAGGATTCACAGCAGTGAAAGGTATGTCACTGCGTACTAGAATAGCCACACCCCCACTATGACCCTGTCCAGGAAGAGGATCTGAATAAAAAACCTTGTAACCAGGTGGACTGGGAGGCGCAGCATCACCAACCATTATCTCTTGTAGGCAAACACACACAGGTGAATACTCAGCCAGAAGCCAACGGAGTTCCTCCCAATTGGCTCGTAAACCACGGCAGTTACATTTAATAATATTAGCCATTAAAACTATGGAAATAAAAAGGGGCAGGGGAGAGGGACAAACAGAAAACCATAAAAAAATACTAAAAATATTAAAATGGAGGAACTATATACACAAAAGAAAGGGTCACTTAGTGGAAACCACTGAGTGACCCTGGGAGACAATCTTCTTGGGAATGCGGATACGCCCACTAAGGGGCTTGCCACGGGCAACAGCATGGCTAGAACGAGGGCCTGGGGTCTGCGAAGTGTTGGGAGACTTCACAGACACCCGTCGCTGCCCAGCAGGAGAGGAAGAGCTACTCCGAACCCTGCCCGGGGCCCCCAGTGAACCAAGAGGTCGAGCAGGAGGAATTGGGCTCCTGGCCTCCAAACGTGGAGGGGGCAGGACAGGAACCTCAGAGGTAACCGGAGGAGGAACATCCGACTGACCTGACACCCCAGAAGCCCCCGAAGACCCAGAAGCAGGGTCCGAGGGCTGTTGCACAGATGGACTAACTACAGAGGATGTGGACTCCACGACCGACACCTTGCTTGGAGGATCTTCAAGACTCAAAGACTCTGAGGAACCACGATGACGTTTAGTAAATGAAGAATGTGCACCATGACTACTAGGGGATACCATAGATGTAGAGGTCAAGTCTTGAACTGTAGCGGCAACCGTCGCAAGTGCGGGAGATTGTTGCACTGGCATGGGATCGACAGATGAAGGCATAGGAGCTGAAACAACAGGAGGAATTCGAGTCTGCTGCTGGACATGACGATGAGGACGGCTATGACCGGACAAAACTGACGCATAAGACACTCGTTACGGAAAACAGATGACATGGGTCTACTCCTGGCCTCAGGAAAGCTTATTTTATCCCGATTACGGATGAGGAGGATCTCTTTCTCCAAGCAAAACTGGGCACAGTCTTTAGATGAAGCAGGATGTGCCTCCCCACAGTGCAAACAACAAACAGGTCCAGGACAGTCCTGTCCTGCATGAGTGGATGCTCCACAACTGACACACACCACTGGGAGGCCCTGTTGCAAACGACGACAGGCTCGCCCAACATGCCTGTACATCTGACAGTGGTAGCAGCGTCGTGGATTTGGGACAAAGGGTTTGACCCTAAGGGACAACCAAGCCACCTTGATGGATGAAGGCAGAACAGTACAGTCGAACGTCAGCAACAAGGATGGAGTTGGGGTAAGAACACCATCAACCTTCTTCTGAACACACACCACAAAGTCAGGAGACAGGACGTGTGTGCTGGGCATTCCCCAGGTCCTGTTCTCCCCACTTACTGTTTTTTAATCAGCCCATACACCACTGACCGGGCTAATATATGGCCCGGCCTGCACTATATGTGCAGGGAATCTTTCAAAAAAAAAAAAAAAAAATTCTTCTGAAACCTTTCCACTTTAACCACCCTGTGGACCTGGAGTTCTTCAAGCAGCTTCTCTTGACTGTATCGAAGTAAGTCTTTTGAGAAAACAACACCTCGACTATGATTAAAAAAGGCATGGGACACACAAGTGAACAGTGCATCCGGGTCCATACACTGGGCAGCCAGCCGCGAACCCTCCTCAGGGGATGTAACCTCCACTAGCAGGCTACCATCCCCCTGAGGTGAGATCTTCGGCTCCCTCCCACAGATTGACACAATGCGCCGATGAATAGTAAATATGTCCAGATTACCAATAGGCTGACCATCCAAAGTACAAACAGTGTAGTACCTTGTGAAATCAACCCTCTCAAAGACACCTGGCAGGACCTCACGGGCATGTCCACAATATGTTGTCTGTTGCCGGCTCTTCTTTGTAGTGGCCACTGACCGTAAACCACTGGAACCAGGAAGGTATGGTTCCAGGGTGGCAATATGGGCCTCACCAGCCAGAGGCACAGAAGGCACACAGGAGGGAGACTGTAATGGATGGTCAGGGACGGAACCAGGGTCGTAAGCTGTAAAAGATTTATACGAGGCCATATTCAAAATAAACCACATTCATTTCCCCACCCCTCCACCCACCATGGAGCCCAACAAGGGGAGGCCATATGCCAGGGAAAGCACCACTGGTGACCCCAGAGGTAGTAGGAAAGTATACGCAGGTAACCACCAAGGGACCCTGACAAGCGTGACTCCAGGACGATAGGAGCCACCAGGTCCCCCAGTGCCCGCTTGACCCTAAATCCACTAGCTGACTAGCCTGGATGGCTAGCCAGTGCTCAGCCGATTGACCTGGTCGGGCCCAACCGGGCCACCCGTCTAGCCAGAATAAGGCACCAAAGAGGTGTATTGCTAGCTGCATAGCGCACCATGCAGCATCACTCAACCTCCAGGACTCCCGTCTCCCAGCATTACGGGACGCCACGCACGGCAAACGCGTGGGGAGGCAACAGTCCCGCCCTAATTGGCAAATGGGCAGGGACTGACATCACCAGTAGGCCTCCTCTACCAGTGATGTAGGGGGTGCTTGGTCCACAAGGCTGACAAATGCCAAACCCTACAAAGGAAGGCTTGCCTCCCAAGTAGGTGGCACTGCCAACCATGCTTCAAGTCCCACCACCACGTCAAGGTGACCCCCTACAGTGGGGACATCTGACAGTGGTAGCAGCGTCGTGGGTTTGGTACAAAGGGTTTGACCCTAAGGGACAACCAAGCCACCTTGATGGATGAAGGTAGAACATTACAGTCGAAAGTCAGCAACAAGGATGGAGTTGGGGTAAGTACACCATCAACCTTCTTCCGAAACCTCTCCACTTTAACCACCCTGTGGACCTGGAGTTCTTCAAGGAGCTTCTCTTCACTGTAGCGGAGTAAGTCTTTTGAGAAAACAACACCTCGACTCTGATTGAAAAAAGCATGAGGGACACAAGTAAATAGCGCATCCGGGTCCTTACACTGGGCAGCCAGTCGGGAACCCTCTTCAGGCTACCATCCCCCTGAGGTGAAATCTTCGGCTCTCTCCCACAGATTGACATAATACGCCGATGAACCTTAAAAATATCCAAATTCCCAATAGGCTGACCATCCAAAATATGAATGGTGTAGTACCTTGGGAAATCAACCCCCTCATAGACACCTGGCAGGACCTCACGAGCATGTCCACAATATGTCGTCTGTTGCCGGCTCTTCTTCTTTGTAGTGGCCACTGACCGCAAACCACTGGAACCAGGAAGGTATGGTTCCAAGGTGGCAATGTGGGCCTCACCAGCCACAGGCTCATGAGGCGCACAGGAGGGAGACTCTGAAGGATGGTCAGGGACGAAACCAGGGTCGTCAGCTGCAAAAATATTAAGAGAAGCCATATCAAAAAATATCCACCTTCATTCCCCCACCCCTCCACCCACCATGGAGCTCAACAAGGGGAGGCCATATGCCAGGGAAAGCACCACTGGCGACCCCAGAGGTAGTGGGAAAGTATACGCAGGTAACCACCAAGGGACCCTGACAAGGGTGACTCCAGGACGATAGGAGCCACCAGGTCCCCCAGTGCCCGCTTGACCCTAAAGCCACTGGGTGACTAGCCTGGATGGCTAGCCAGTGACCAGCCGATTGACCTGGTCGGGCCCAACCAGGCCACCCGTCTAGCCAGAATAAGGCACCAAAGAGGTGTATTGCTAGCTGCATAGCGCACCATGCAGCATCAATCAACCTCCAGGACTCCCGTCTCCCAGCATTACGGGACGCCACGCACGGCAAACGCGTGGGGAGGCAACAGTCCCGCCCTAATTGGCAAATGGGCAGGGACTGACATCACCAGTAGGCCTCCTCTACCAGTGATGTAGGGGGTGCTTGGTCCACAAGGCTGACAAATGCCAAACCCTACAAAGGAAGGCTTGCCTCCCAAGTAGGTGGCACTGCCAACCATGCTTCAAGTCCCACCACCACGTCAAGGTGACCCCCTACAGTGGGGACATCTGACAGTGGTAGCAGCGTCGTGGGTTTGGTACAAAGGGTTTGACCCTAAGGGACAACCAAGCCACCTTGATGGATGAAGGTAGAACATTACAGTCGAAAGTCAGCAACAAGGATGGAGTTGGGGTAAGTACACCATCAACCTTCTTCCGAAACCTCTCCACTTTAACCACCCTGTGGACCTGGAGTTCTTCAAGGAGCTTCTCTTCACTGTAGCGGAGTAAGTCTTTTGAGAAAACAACACCTCGACTCTGATTGAAAAAAGCATGAGGGACACAAGTAAATAGCGCATCCGGGTCCTTACACTGGGCAGCCAGTCGGGAACCCTCTTCAGGCTACCATCCCCCTGAGGTGAAATCTTCGGCTCTCTCCCACAGATTGACATAATACGCCGATGAACCTTAAAAATATCCAAATTCCCAATAGGCTGACCATCCAAAGTATGAATGGTGTAGTACCTTGGGAAATCAACCCCCTCATAGACACCTGGCAGGACCTCACGAGCATGTCCACAATATGTTGTCTGTTGCCGGCTCTTCTTCTTTGTAGTGGCCACTGACCGCAAACCACTGGAACCAGGAAGGTATGGTTCCAAGGTGGCAATGTGGGCCTCACCAGCCACAGGCACATGAGGCGCACAGGAGGGAGACTCTGAAGGATGGTCAGGGACGAAACCAGGGTCGTCAGCTGCAAAAATATTAAGAGAAGCCATATCAAAAAATATCCACCTTCATTCCCCCACCCCTCCACCCACCATGGAGCTCAACAAGGGGAGGCCATATGCCAGGGAAAGCACCACTGGCGACCCCAGAGGTAGTGGGAAAGTATACGCAGGTAACCACCAAGGGACCCTGACAAGGGTGACTCCAGGACGATAGGAGCCACCAGGTCCCCCAGTGCCCGCTTGACCCTAAAGCCACTGGGTGACTAGCCTGGATGGCTAGCCAGTGACCAGCCGATTGACCTGGTCGGGCCCAACCAGGCCACCCGTCTAGCCAGAATAAGGCACCAAAGAGGTGTATTGCTAGCTGCAGGGCGCACCATGCAGCATCGCTCAACCTCCAGGACTCCCGTCTCCCAGCATTACGGGATGCCACGCACGGCAAACACGTGGGGAGGCAACAGTCCCGCCCTAGATGGCAAATGGGCAGAGACTGACATCACCAGTAGGCCTCCTCTACCAGTGTTGTAGGGGGTGCTTGGTCCACAAGGCCAACAAATGCCAAACCCTACAAAGGTAGGCTTGCCTCCCAAGTAGGTGGCATTGCCAACCATGCTTCAAGCCCCACCACCACGTCAAGGTGACCCCCTACAGTGGGGGTTGGGTATTCTAAAATGGCTTCAATGTTGGCTTGCTTGGGCCGAGTTTTTCTTTGTCCAACGACATGGCCCAGATAGGTCACGGTGGCACTGCCGAATGTAGACTTAGGAAGGTTGATTGTGAAGCCAGACTCCCCTAGACATGAGAACAATGATCGAAGTCGGGTTACATGGTCTTCCCAGCTGTCTGCAACGACAAGTAAGTCATCTAAATAAGAGGACACACCTTCTAATCCATGGATGGTATAGTTGATTGCCCTTTGAAAAGTTGCTGGGACATCAGACATGCCAAATGGCATAACATGGTACTGAAACAAACCAAAAGGGGTTATAACTGCCGAAATAAGTTTGGCTTCATCAGTCAGTCCAATTTGATAATAACCCTTTTCTAGATCTATCTTAGATATGTACTGAGATTGGCCCACAGCACCAACCAAGTCATCAGTTAATGGAAGGGGGTAGGAATCTGGAACGGTTACATCATTAACTCTCCTATAGTCCGTGCAAAATCTACTGCTTCCATCAGGTTTTCGAATAAACAAAGAAGGTGAAGCCCAAGGAGAGTTGGTTCAGCCAAACCATGTTCCAGTAGGGAGTCTACCTCTTTTTTCACAATTGCCCTTTTCTCAGGACTTACTCTATAATCAGGTTGCCTAATTGGGCGTACATCAGAGCCAAGCAATTTAACGTCATGTAATGTATGGCTACTATAACCAGGAATATCAGCAACTACACTGCTATAATCATGTAAGATTGAAATAACATCAAGTTTATTAGACTCTGGGAAGTAAGTAAGATGACTCTCTATGTTAGACCAAATTTCATGATTAAGAGGATTACAAGGAGACGGAATGTCTGCAGCTTCTCCATCGTCTACAGAACATTCTGCAGACATGCCAGAAGAATCCCCATCAGGTACCACACAAGAAACAGGTTGACCATTGGTCCAGTCCTCCTGTAGTTCCCTGCAAACATATGACTTCATTAAATTAATATGAACCAATTGAGTGTTCTTACGTCTGTCTGGAGTTTGAACAACATAATTACAGACACTTTATGAGAAACAATGTAGGGTCCTGTAAACTGACTCTTAAGAGGGTTTCCAGGTATTGGGAGGAACAACAGGACTTCTTCCCCAGGACTAAAGCCACGGACATTGGTAGTGGCATCATAGCGGGATTTCATTTTCTGCTGACTAGCCGAAAGATCAGCCAGCACTACTTTTCTTACTTCACCTAATTTAGATTTAAGGTTGTCCATGTACTGGGATACTGTATGCTTTGAATGAGATGATCTGTCTGCAAACCATTGCTCTGTTAATACCTTGAGAGGGCCCCCTATATGCCTGCCATAAAGCAACTCGTAAGGGGAGTATCCCAGTGATTCTTGCGGACATTCCATTAAAGCAAATAGTAAAAAGTTCATACTTTCATCCCAGTCTGACCCAGTTTCAAAGCAGCATCTCTTAATCATGGATTTGAATGTTTGGTGAAATCATTCGAGACATCCCTGGGATTGCGGGTGGTAAGCCGATGACCACTGCTGAGTAATCCCCAGTCCATTAACAACCTCATGAAACAGGTCACTTGTAAACTTAGTACCCTGATCACACTGAATTTCTTTTGGAATCATTACAGATGTGAACAAGTGGAGAAACATCTAACTATGGATTTAGGAGAAATATTCTTAAGAGGGTATACTTCTGGATAACGTGTAGCTGTACACATCACCGTGAGAAGATACGGATTACCCTTTTTTGTTTTTGGTAAGGGTCCCACACAGTCGATTACTATTCTCTCGAATGGCTCCGAATCTACAGTGATAGGTTGTAAAGGAGATGGGGGAATGGTTTGGTTTGGCTTGCCTACGATCTGCCAGACATGACAGGATTTTACAAAATTACTGACATCCTTCTTCATCATTGGCCAAAAGAAATGCTGCAAAAGTCTTTTATAGGTCTTCTGAATCCCAAGATGCCCTGCTAAACCATCATGGGCTAACTCCATTAGGGAATGACGAACAGAACAAGGTAATAACAACCTGGTGCACATCTCCCAAGCTGTCCAAATCAGTAAGCTCTGGAGGACGATACATTCTCATCAGGAGTCCATCCTGATAATAAAAACAAGGCATCTTTTGACCCAAGAAGCTATCCCCGGCTATATGTCTGCACTTTGCTGGTGAGACATCACAATCCTGAGCTTTAATTAGATTATCTTTAGTTATCTTTTGCGAGATAAGGCTATCAAGAGGAGGGCACTTGGAGTTTGCACAGAACTGTCTTTGTGATTCTGAGAACGGGTGACTGCACAAAGGGGAAAGATATGTGGATGCTCCTCATCTATCTCACAGGTGGGACTAGACGACAGGGGAGTGTTAACCAAATGCAAGTCTGGGCAAACTACCTTTCCAGCCAAATCGTTCCCAAGGATTAAGCCAACTCCTTCCACAGGAAGAGGTTTCTCTGTAACTCTCACAGTCACTTCTTCCGACAAAAAATCACATTTAAGGAATATCTAGGCAGGTAAGAAGACAGATCTTTAAGGAGCAAGGTGTTTCCCATATACTTCTTGATGCCTAGTAGACAGGGCTTATATAAAATGCTTTGAGCAGGTCCTGTATCCTTAAGAAGATTAACTGGATAGAATTTACCATTGGCATCCAGTGAAACTGCACCCTTAAATTTAAAATCCTTGAAAGGATCATCCTGAGAGCCTGGATGGATCAGACTGGTAACAGGTTTCCCAGATTTTACACAAGAGGAGCTCACTGATGGTTTTGCAAACAGTTGATTTAAACTTGATTTCTGATTTACACTGGATTTCTTACACTTTGGATCCTTACAACAATCTATACTATGACCCGATTGTTTGCAATAGCTACAAGAGACTGGTTGCATATATTTGCTGGCGTTACCCCCGCTAGAACCAGGGCTTTGACTAGAGGAGGACTTTACAAAATTTGACCTGCCCCCACTTTCATCACTCAGCTGTGACCTCCTTAGAAGTGCAAATGAGTCTGCAATCTTTGCTGCTTTAGTTCAGTCTTTTTCACCCCTTTCTTCAATATGTGTCAGAATGTCAAAGGGCAACTTCCGCTTAAACTCTTCAAATACAATCAGATTCTTCACTTGAGAAAAGGTCTTAGTTTCGGTTGCATCCAACCACTTATTAAACAACCTTCGTTTCTCTGTGGCAAATTCCAGGTAAGTGCTCTGGGTAGATTTAGTGAGGGATCAAAATTTCTGGCGATATCTATCAGGTGAAATTGCATAGGCGTCAAGGATCGACCGTTTGACTAGGTCATAATCACTGATGCAATCTAAATTAGAAAAAGTTATAGCAGCCTTACCGGTTAGCTTTGGTTGTAGAAGCCAAGTCCACTCAGAGCGGGGCCATTGTAAATGGTCAGCAGTCTTTTCAAAGGTACCGAAAAAGTTATCAGGGTCTTCCTCATTGAACTGGGGAACAAGGGACATAGTTTTAGCCAAGTTGAATGATTTCACTGTAACTTCATTCTTAGATTCTTTTTGTTGTTCAAGTTTAAACTTGGCAACCTCCAACTCATGTTTAGTTTCTCAGTCTCTAACTCTCTCTCTCTCTTAAAGCCAGTTCCCTCTCTTTTGTCTGTTTCATGAGTAGTAGTTTCTCTCTCTCGAACTCAAGTCTTTCTGCTGACCACGAATCATCGACTGGGGATTTTATTCCAGCAGCATGGTTATCGTAATCAGTGCTTAATTTGCCGTTAGTGTCATTACGATCTTTGTATTCTACTCTCAAGTTACATGAAGTCATAGGTGTTAGAGTGTCAATGGCTTCCGGAGGCAAAAGCATTTTTAGTGACTAAGGCTTCCACAACAGCACTTCTTTAGTGGCAGAGCTGGGATAAGAGATTTCAAACTACTGAGCTATGAAACGTAAGTTGTCTTTAGTTACTAGTCTAGTTAAATTATCAAGAGAAGGATTTTCACAGAAATCTCTGACATTAAATGATTCCATCTTAATCCACGTTAAAGTTACTCTTGAGAGAAAGTTACCATTCGACCTGCACCAAGTTCAGTTTGGTATACTGACTAAGTGTATGCAGTGATACGGCATTAGTTTAACTCAGTAAGTAGGTCCGGGTAGCTCACTTAAATAGCAAGGGTACGTTACTGGTTAACTCACTAGGTAGATCCGGTCTCTCCCTCTGCATAATAGTACCTATATGACGCCGCCTGCCAGGGCGTAAACAATAAATGGGTCCCGACTGTATGGTTCACCCTGAAAAGATCCATTCCCATTACCTGAAGCTAACCAGGAGGCAAACTGCTTAATCACCTAACGGGAAAACCGATCAGAATACACACGATAAAGTAAGCTGTAGTAAACCATTTAAGCAAGGTTAAGATAAACAGTTGCACAATCCTGATCAACCTGCAATAATTATACACACCTCATGCACACAGGCAAACTATACTCCAGTAGTGTATTACTCACCAGAGCAGCAAGAAAATCCCGGACAGGCCCTCATTTTACGGTTTGTAGTTGGTAGTAATTATTATTATTTTTTTTTTTTTCATAATAATCATGGCGGCGCAACTGTCAGGGTCATATGCCGCTGTATAACAAAAGTAAAAAGCAAAAAAAAACAAAAATCAGAGGATAAGCCACAGAATCAAAAAGGAGAAATTCTAAATATCCTTAAGAAGTCCTGCCTCCTTCACAAAGGAGAGGGTTGCCCCTCCCAAGACACAGGCATCCTCCCCAAGCACGGAGGAAAGATGATACACACCACCATACGTTTGGTGGTCAGAGAGGAACCGACGCCGCAAAATCCTCAAGACTAGGGCACTCCACCAACAGGTGCCGAACACTCAAGGGAACCAGACAGTCATCACAGAATGGAGGAGGAGCCCTCTCCATTAAAAAACCGTGAGAGAAACGGGTGTGGCCAATGCTGAGGCGGCACAAAGCAGTCTCCCATTGACGAGGGAAGCTTTGGTAACTGAATGAGCCCACCTTCTGGCAAATTGAGCGCAACTTATTGGCACCTACAACATCCCAGTGCTCCTGCCAACAGCACCAAACTCTGAAGGCAATAATTTAGCACATATCTGCAGCAGGCAGACGATACAGAGGGGACTGTGCAAGAGGGGGACGAGCCGCTGCCGCCTTGGCCAGCTGATCAGCTCGTTCATTCCCTGCCACTCCTACATGAGCTGGAACCCAACAGAAATCTACGCGACGTCCACGACGCCCTAAAAGGAAAAGCCACTCTAAAATGGATAAAACCAAAGGATGAGAGGGATTAAAAGACTCCATTGCAGAAAGAGCACTTCGTGAGTCACTAAAAACAGTAAAAGCAGTGTGGGGGAGAGTGAAGAGAATCTGAAGGGCAAATAAAATAGCAGTCAGCTCAGTCGTAAAAACAGAAGCAGTCACAGGGAGGCTCCCACCTCGATAGAAGGTGGGAAACACCACACCAAAGCCCACACCCGCATCAGACTTAGATACATCAGTATAAACTGGTATGGAGTCCCCATGAGAAGAGGCATGCTCTAAAAACAGAGAAAATAAAACCTGAGAAGGAAAAGAGGCCTTACTGGATGAGAAGAAACGACAAAATGTCACCCTGGGGAGAAGCCAGTTGCCCACCCTTGGGACACGGTGGGGAGTGATCGGCACAGAAGGAACAGAGAAGCTAGACATAATTGACTGCACCCTGAAACCAAAGGTCTTTGGGAAGGATGGCCGAGTGACAAAAATAGGTGACCGAGAATCTTAAGAGACCTTGAGAAAGGGCACGGAGTCTGCGAGACGAGATAAGCGATACCAACATCTCATCAAAAGGGAAGAGCGGAGCAAGTCTAGAGGAAGGACATCGGCATCAGCCAACAAACTCGAAATCGGGGAAGATCGGAATGCCCCAGTGGCGAGACGAACACCAGCATGATGTATGGAATCTAAAACACGAAGCCGGGCTTCTGAGGCAGAGGAATAAATTTCACATCCATAATGAAGTTTGGATAAAATAAGAGACTGATGCAAGAGGAGGAGGGTCTTGCGATCAGCTCCCCAGTATGTGTGCGCTAAAACTTTCAAGAGACCCAATGCTCTGAGACACTCAACTTTTACGTACCTCAAGTGAGGGACCCAATTCAATCGGCTGTCAAAAATCAGCCCTAAAAACCGGGTTTCCTTTAAACACGAAATACGACGCCCATCTAAAAAAAGGTTTGGGTCAGGGTGGACTCCAAGAATGCGGCAAAAATGCATGGCAACGGTCTTCTTGAAGGAAAATCGAAAACCTCGTTCATCAGCCCATCTAGAGACACGGTTGAGAGCCATCTGCATCCTCCTTTCTGCCATTGACATCCGTGAGGCAGTGACAGAGATTGATAAATCGTCAACATATAGGGAGCCACGAACACCATCAAGGAGCCCAGAAATAACGCTGTTAATTGCCACTGCGAAAAGGGTAACACTTAGTATGCTCCCTTGTGGCACACCATCCTCAAGGGGACGTGCAGTAGACAGGTCACTCCCAACCCAGACCCGAATAAAACGATTAGATAAAAACTCCCTGATAAAAGTGGGGAGTTGCCCACGGAGACCAAACTCATAAAGAGATTGCAATATACCATGACGCCAGGAAGTGTCGTACGCCTTCTCCAAATCAAAGAACACTGTGATATGATGCTGGTTAGTTGCAAAAGCCTGGCAGATGGAAGATTCTAAAGAAAGGAGAGCATCTGTGGTCGACCGCATCTTCCGAAACCCACACTGGACTGGAGACAAGTAACCACCCTTCTCTAAGTACCACACGAGCCGACTATTCACCATCTTTTCGAGGACCTTACAAAGGCAAGATGTCAGCGAGATAGGGCGATAATTAGTGGCCTGCAAGTGATCCTTACCCGGCTTAGGGATAGGGAGAACCACAGCAACACCCCATGAGGTCGGAAACCCACCATTGCACCAAATTCTGTTATACAGTGACAACAGAAAATGAAGGGCTGCATCAGGCAAGTGGTGTAACAAGGCATATGGGACATCATCCAAGGCTGGAGACGAGTCGCGACACTGCGACAATGCCGTCTGAAGTTCAGAAGTAGAAAAAGCAACATTATACGACTCCTCCGCAGTAGATGGAAAACTAATGCCCAAAGATTCCAGGTGCCGTCATCGGCGCGCCGATGGGGATGAGGTATCCTTCCTAGAGACATTAGCAAAATGAGCTGCAAATATCTCTGCAACAGATGAAGAATGAGCCACCACCACACCTGCATGACATAAAACAGGAGGAGAGGGAACAGGAAATTTCCCTGAAATCTTCCTCACCAGTTTCCACACTTTTGTGAGAGGAGTCTGTGAAGAAATTGAAGAAACAAATGATGCCCAAGACTTCCTCCTAGCCTCCTTCATAACCCGCCGGGCGTGAGCTCGGGCCCTCCTATATGCCGCTAAGTAACCAGGGTCACCTCGGTAACGACGAAGTCGGGAGAAAGCAGCACGTTTAGCCCAAACAGCAGAAGCACACTCATCAGTCCACCAGGGAACTGGACGGCAAGGAAAGTGACCAGCTGTTCTCGGAATACTCTGCAGTGCCGCCGAGTGTAGTAAGTCTGTGAAATACTCAACAGCAGCGTCAGTGCTGACAAAATCCTCGACACATCGGTTCGGGGAACACAGCTCCTCAAAAACCGGCCAGACAGCCCTATCCAAGCGCCAGCGGGGAAGACGACGCCGAGGCACACTCTGTGTCGATCTTAATAAAATAGGGAAGTGGTCACTGCCATGTAAGTCTGGTAACACAGCCCATGTAAAATTCAGGGCTATCCCTGCAGAGCACAGAGACAAATCAATAGAAGTAAAAATACCCGTTTGACTATGGAAGTAAGTAACTTCACCAGAATTTAAAATGTACAGGTCCACATCCTCCACAATGGAGGCTAACATAGTACCTCTAGCATCAGCTGTGGAGCCACCCCACAGGGGATGATGACTGTTCATGTCAGCCAGCAAGAAACAGGGTGAGGGAAGTGCCCGAATAAGATTTTCAAGATCAACCCTCTCAATAGTGGCACTAGGAGGGAGGTGCAAGGAGCACACAGTATAACGACGGGGAAGGAAAATCTGGAGAGCAACAGCCTGCAGTGGAGTGTTAAGATTCACAGCATTGAAAAGTATGTCACTGCATACTAGAATAGCCACACCCCCACCATGACCCTGTCCAGGAAGAGGATCTGAATAAAAAACCTGGTAACCAGGTGGACTGGGAGGCGCAGCATCTCCAACTATTGTCTCTTGTAGGCAAACACACACAGGTGAATACTCAGCCAGAAGCCAACGGAGTTCCTCCCAGTTGGCTCATAAACCACAGCAGTTCCATTGAATAATATTAGCCATTAAAACTATTGAAAAAAAAAAGGGCAGGGGAGAGGGACAAACAGAAAACCAAAAAAAAAATACTAAAAATATTAAAATGGAGGAACTATATACACAAAAGAAAGGGTCACTTAGTGGAAACCACTGAGCGACCCTGGGAGACAATCTTCTTGGGAATGCGGATACGCCCACTAACGGGCTTGCCACGGGCAGCAGCATGGCTAGAACGAGGGCCTGGGGTCTGCGAAGTGTTGGGAGACTTCACAGACACCTATCGCTGCCCAGCAGGAGAGGAAGAGCTACTCCGAACCCTGCCCGGGGCCCCCAGTGAACCAAGAGGTCGAGCAGGAGGGATTGGGGTCCTGGCCTCCAAACGTGGAGGGGGCAGGACAGGATCCTCAGAGGTAACCGGAGGAGGAACATCCGATTCCCCGGAGGAAGAGGTGCCAGACTGACCTGACACCCCAGAAGCCCCCGAAGACCCAGAAGCAGGGTCCGAGGGCTGTTGCACAGATGGACTAACTACAGAGGATGTGGACTCCACGACCGACACCTTGCTTGGAGGATCTTCAAGACTCAAAGACTCGAGGAACCACGATGACGTTTAGCAAATGAAGAATGTGCACCATGACTACTAGGGGATACCATAGATGTAGAGGTCGAGTCTTGAACTGTAGCGGCAACCGTCGCAAGTGCGGGAGATTGTTGCACTGGCATGGGATCGACAGATGAAGGCATAGGAGCTGAAACAACAGGAGGAACTCGAGTCTGCTTCTGGACAGGACGATGAGGACGGCTATGACCGGACAAAACTGAAGCATAAGACACTCCGTTACGGAAAACAGATGACATGGCTCTACTCCTGGCCTCAGGAAAGCTTATTTTATCCCTATTACGGATGAGGAGGATCTCTTTCTCTAAGCAAAACCGGGCACAGTCTTTAGATGAAGCAGGATGTGCCTCGCCACAGTGCAAACAACAAACAGGTCCAGGACAGTCCTGTCCTGCATGAGTGGATGCTCCACAACTGACACACACCACTGGGAGGCCCTGTTGCTAACGACGACAGGCTCGCCCAACATGCCCGTACATCTGACAGTGGTAGCAGCGTCGTGGGTTTGGTACAAAGGGTTTGACCCTAAGGGACAACCAAGCCACCTTGATGGATGAAGGGAGAACAGCACAGTCGAACGTCAGCAACAAGGATGGAGTTGGGGTAAGTACACCATCAACCTTCTTCCGAAACCTCTCCACTTTGACAACCCTGTGGACCTGTAGTTCTTCAAGAAGCTTCTCTTCACTGTAGCGAAGTAAGTCTTTGGAGAAAACAACACCTCGACACTGATTGGAAAAAGCATGAGGGACACAAGAAAACAGCGCATCCGGGTCCTTACACTGGGCAGCCAGCCGGGAACCCTCTTCAGGGGATGTAACCTCCACTAGTAGGCTACCATCCCCCTGAGGTGAAATCTTCGGCTCCCTCCCACAGATTGACATAATGCGCCGATGAACCGTAAAAATATCCAAATTCCCAATAGGTTGACCATCCAAAGTACGAATGGTGTAGTACCTTGTAAAATCAACCCTCTCAAAGACACCCGGCAGGACCTCACGGGCATGTCCACAAGATCTTGTTGTCTGTTGCCGGTTCTTCTTCTTTGTAGTAGCCACTGACCGGAAACCACTGGAACCAGGCAGGTATGGTTCCAGGGTGGCAATATGGGCCTCACCAGCCAGAGGCACATGAGGCGCACAGGAAGGAGACTCTGCAGGATGGTCAGGGGCGGAACCAGGGTCGTCAGCTGCAAAAATATTACAAGCCATAATAAAAAAGAACCACCTTCATTCCCCCACCCCTCCACCCACCATGGAGCCCAACAAGGGGAAGCCATATGCCAGGGAAAGCACCACTGGCGACCCCAGAGGTAGTGGGGAAATATACGCAGGTAACCACCAAGGGACCCTGACAAGGGTGACTCCAGGACGATAGGAGCCACCAGGTCCCCCAGTGCCCGCTTGACCCTAAAGCCACTAGGTGACTAGCCTGGATGGCTAGCCAGTGACCAGCCGATTGACCTGGTCGGGCCCAAACAGGCCACCCGTCTAGCCAGATTAAGGGACCAAAGAGGTGTATTGCTACCTGCAGGGCGCACCATGCAGCATCGCTCAACCACCAGAACTCCCGTCTCCCAGCATTACGGGATGCAACGCACGGCAAACACGTGGGGAGGCAACAGTCCCGCTTTAGATGACAGATGGGCAGGGACTGACATCACCGGAAGGCCTCCTCTACCAGTGATGTAGGGGGTGCTTGGTCCACAAGGCCGACAAATGCCAAACCCTACAAAAGTAGGCTTGCCTCCAAAGTAGGTGGCACTGCCAACCATGCTTCAAGCCCCACCACCACGTCAAGGTGACCCCCTACAGTGGGGTAACGTCATGTAATGTATGGCTACCATAACCAGGAATATCAGCAACTACACTGCTATAACCAAGTAAGATTGAAATAACATCAAGTTTAATAGACTCTGGCAAGTAACTTAGATGACTATGTTAGACCAAATTTCATAATTAAGAGGATTACAAGGAGACGGAATGTCTGCAGCTTCTCCATCCTCTACAGAACATTCTGCAGACATGCCAGAAGAATCCCCTTCAGGTACCACACAAGAAACAGGTTGACCATTGGTCGAGTCCTCCTGTAGTTTCCTGCAAACATATGGCTTCATTAAATTAATATGAACCAATTGAGTGTTCTAACGTCTGTCTGGAGTTTGAACAACATAATTACAGACACTTTATGGGAAACAATGTAGGGTCCTGTAAACTGACTCTTAAAAGGGTTTCCAGGTATTGGGAGGAACAACAGGACTTTTTCCCTAGGACTAAATCTACAGACTTTGGTTGTGGCATCATAGAATGATTTCATTTTCTGCTGACTAGCCGAAAGATCAGCCAGCGCTACTTTTCTTACTTCACCTAATTTAGATTTAAGGTTGTCCATGTACTGGGATACTGTACGCTGTGGATGAGATGATCTGTCTGCAAACCATTGCTCTGTTAATACCTTGAGAGGGCCCAGTATCTGTGCCATAAAGCAACTCGTAAGGGGAGTATCCCAGTGATTCTTGTGGACATTCCCTTAGAGCAAATAGTAAAAAGTTTATACTTTCATCCCAGTCTGACCCAGTTTCAAAGCAGTATTTCTTAATCATGGATTTGAATGTTTGGTGAAATCGTTCCAGACATCCCTGGGAATGCGGGTGGTAAGCCGATGACCACTGCTGAGTAATCCCCAGTCCCTTAACAACCTCCTCAAACAGATCACTTGTAAAGTTAGTACCCTGATCACACTGAATTTCTTTTGGAATCCCTACAGATGTGAACAAGTGGAGCAAGTGGATTTAGCAGAAATATTCTTAAGAGGGTATACTTCTGGATAACGTGTAGCTGTACACATCACCGTGAGAAGATACTGATTACTCTTTTTTGTTTTTGGTAAGGGTCCCACACAGTCGATTACAATTCTCTCGAATGGCACCGAATCTACAGTGATAGGTTGTAAAGGAGATGGGGGAATGGTTTGGTTTGGCTTGAATGTTTTGGTTTAGCTTGCCTACGATCTGCCAGACATGACAGGATTTTACAAAATTACTGACATCCTTCTTCATCCCTGGCCAAAGGAAATGCTGCAAAAGTCTTTTATAGGTCTTCTGAATTCCAAGATGCCCTGCTAAACCATCATGGGCTAACTCCATTAGGGAATGACGAACAGAACAAGGTATAACAACCTGGTGCACTTCTGCCCAGCTGTCCAAATCAGTAAGCTCTGGAGGACGATACATTCTCATCAGGAGCCCATCCTGATAATAAAAACAAGGCACCTTCTTACCCAAGAAGCTATCCCCGGCTATATGTCTGCACTTTGATGGTGAGACATCACAATCCTGAGCTATAATTAGATTATCTTCAGTTATCTTCCGCGAGATAAGGCTATCAAGAGGAAGAGCACTTGGAGTTTGCACAGAACTGTCTTTGTGATTCTGAGAACGGGTGACTGCACAAAGGGGAAAGATATGTGTATGCTCCTCATCTATCTCAGAGGTGGGACTAGACGACAGGGAAGTGTTAACCAAATGCAAGTCTGGCCAAACTACCTTTCCAGCCAAATCGTTCCCAAGGATTAAACCAACTCCTTCCACAGGAAGAGGTTTCTCTGTAACTCTCACAGTCACCTCTTCCGAATAAAAATCACATTTAAGGAATATCTAGGCAGGTAAGAAGACAGATCTTTAAGGAGCAAGGTCATTCACATGTACTTCTTGATGCCTGGTAGACAGGGCTCATATAAAATGCTTTGAGCAGCTCCTGTATCCCTAAAAACATTAACTGGATAGAATTTACCATTGACATCCAGTGAAACTGCACCCTTAAAAATAAAATCCTTGAAAGGATCATCCTGAGAGCCTGGACGGATCAGACTGGTAACAGGTTTCCCAGATTTTACACGAGAGGAGCTCACTGATGGTTTTGCAAACAGTTGATTTAAACTTGGTTTCTGATTTACACTGGATTTCTTACACTTTGGATCCTTACAACAATCTATACTGTGACCCGATTGTTTGCAATAGCTACAAGAGACTGGTTGCATATATTTGCTGGCGTTACCCCCGCTAGAACCAGGGCTTTGACTAGAGGAGGATTTTACAAAATTTGACCTGCCTCCACTTTCACCACTCAGCTGTGACCTCCTTAGAAGTGCAAATGAGTCTGCAATCTGTGCTGCTTTAGTTCAATCTTTTTCACCCATTTATTCAATATGTGTCAGAATGTCAAAGGGCAACTTTCGCTTAAACTCTTCAAATACAATCAGATTCTTCACTTGAGAAAAGGTCTTAGTTTCGGTTGCATCCAACCACTTATTAAACAACCTTCGTTTCTCTGTGGCAAATTCCAGGTAAGTGCTCTGGGTAGATTTAGTGAGGGATCTAAATTTCTGGCGATATCCATCAGGTGTAATTGCATAGGCGTCAAGGATCGACCGTTTGACTAGGTCATAATCACTGATGCAATCTAAATTAGAAAAAGTTATAGCAGCCTTACCGGTTAGCTTTGGTTGTAGAAGCCAAGTCCACTCAGAGCGGGGCCATTGTAAATGGTCAGCAGTCTTTTCAAAGGTACCGAAAAAGTTATCAGGGTCTTTTTCATTGAACTAGGGAACAAGGGACATAGTTTTAGCCAAGTTGAATGGTTTAACTGTAGCTTCATTCTTAGATTCTTTTTGTTGTTCAAGTTTAAACTTGGTCACCTCCAACTCATGTTTTAGTTTCTCAGTCTCTAACTCTCTCTCTCTCTCTCTCTCTCTCTCTCTCTCTCTCTCTCTCTCTCTCTCTCTCTCTCTCTCTCTCTTATAGCCAGTTCCCTCTCTTTTGTCTCTTTCATGAGTAATAGTTTCTCTCTCTCGAACTCAAGTCTTTCTGCTGACCACGAATCATCGACTGGTGATTTTATTCCAGCAGCATGGTTATCGTAATTAGAGCTTACTTCGCCGTTAGTGTCATTACGATCTTTGTCTTCTACTCCCAAGTTACATGAAGTCATAGGTGTTAGAGTGTCAATGGCTTCCGGAGGCAAAAGCATTGTTGGTGACTAAGGCTTCCACAACAGCACTTCTTTAGTGGCAGAGCTTGGATCTGAGATTTCAAACTACTGAGCTATAAAACGCCAGTTGTCTTTAGTTACTAGTCTAGTTAATTTATCAAGAGAAGGATTTTCACAGAAATCTCTGACATTAAATGATTCCATCTTAATCCACGTTAAAGTTACTCTTGAGAGAAAGTTACCATTCGACCTGCACCAAGTTCAGTTCCATATGGACACCATAGGCTATTTATTGCAGGTAATCAAAGTTAATGTTTGTCTTGGTTCTCTGGGACTAATGGCAAAATAATTTTGCCAGGTGAAGTAAACTTGGTCAGGTAAACATGAATTATTGAAGCAGACTATTGACAGCGAGATCAAACCCTCAGCACTTTGAGTCGCTTAATCCAACCAAGTTTACAGCACAACGATAATTCCTGCGGTTTATGAGTAATGAAAGAAAATGGGTATGGATCCATATAATCCCTTCACTTTCCCACAAACACGACTGCAGTAATTATGGGCTACCAATGAACATTAAAAAGGTAGATAATGAATGGTAGACTTTAAACTAACACAGGATAATCCGGATTAAGTTTAAATTCAGAAAAGAGTTTGGTATACTGACTAAGTGTATGCAGGGATACGGCATTAGTTTAACTCAGTAAGTAGGTCCGGGTAGCTCACTTAAACAGCAAGGGTACGGTACTGGTTAACTCACTAGGTAGATCCGGTCTCTCCCTCTGCATAATAGTACCGATATGACGCCGCCTGCCAGGGCGTAAACAATAAATGGGTCCCGACTGTATGGTTCACCCTGAAAAGATCCATTCCCATTACCTCAAGCTAACCAGGAGGCAAACTGCTTAATCACCTAACGGGAATACCGATCAGAATACACACGATAAAGTAGGCTGTAGTAAACCATTTAAGCAAGGTTAAGATAAACAGTTGCACAATCCTGATCAACCTACAATATTTATACACACCTCATGCACACAGTCAAACTATACTCCAGTGGTGTATTACTCACTAGAGCAGCAAGAAAATCCCGGACAGGCCCTCATTTTACGGTTTGTAGTTGGTAGTAATTATTAAGCTGTCTCTTTGGTCTAGGGATACGGAACTACAATACCGCAAAAGCAGTTCACTCCAATCATTGTACTTATTTCCCAGGTATGAAAGATTTCCTTGCGGATCTAAATAGCTTTTTCAGTTAAGTAAACACAAAAAAATACCTAAGTTTTAATTTACAAAAATATTACATAACTTTACATATTACACAAAACCAACCCATTAAATATCCCCAAAATTTGTACAGAACAAAAGCGGAACAAATCAAAGTTTCACACCACTGAATGAAGTTAACCTTTCTACATGATCAGTGTTCACGTCATATACATATCCGTATGGTGGTCCAGACGGAATCTCACACGAGATAAGCAGCACAGAATCAGTCCTAGTCTCTCCATACACAATACAAGGGGTACTTCAGGGTAATCACAGCTGAAGAGCATAGTAGAGTAAGGGCAGTCCAGACATCACTGATCAACTGCCCCCGGCAGGTTTCCCTGCTAATTTATGTCCCAAGCTACAGCTTCAAAGACGTTTTAATGAACCTTTGGATCACTTCAGAAAACCAGGTTTGAAGCACTCGAAAAGTTGATCAGGCTTCTTCTGAACTGTTTCAAACAGCTGTGAGGGATCTGAATTATTTCATAAGATTAAAACCAAATAAATAGCATGGAGGACAACAACAGACGTTACACCTCCCTCTCTAAGTCCTCCGTAGTACAGATAGGAGGACTACTGCTGGCCGACGTCCGTAGAGCTCTAGAAAGGGCATCAGCAACTAAGTTGTCCACCCCTTTGATGTGTTTCACCACAAGGGGGTATTGATGAATCAGAAGTGCCCATCTGAGAATTCGATGGTTCTGGTTACGCATCCGCCGAATAAAAATCAGGGGGTTGTGATCGGTGTAGACTGTCACAGGGTGACTATGCCCGTATAGGTAACAGTCAAATTTTCGCAGAGCCAGGATTAAGGAAAGAGTCTTCTTCTCCACAGTTGAATAATGTTGTTGATGACTTTTGAGCTTAGCTGAGAAGTACGAGAATGGATGCAACACCCCATCACCCGCATTCTCTTGGAGGAGAACCGCTGCTACCCCACTTCCACTTGCATCTATATGTAAAGTGAAAGGACGGGAATAGTTAGGAGTGCAAAGAACTAGTTTGGAGCATAGGAGCAGTTTGAGCTGGTGAAAGACCGCATCACAAGCAGAAATCCATCGATAGGGGCGTTTAGAACTTGTCAGGTCTGTAAGAGGTGCCGTGATGGCAGAGAAGTTGCTACAATACCGTCTGTAGAACGCAGCCATGCCCAGAAACCTCATGAGTGACTTCCTTTTAGTAGGGGTTGGGTATTCTAAGATGGCTTCAATGTTGCCTCGCTTGGGCCGAGTTCTTCTTTGTCCAACGACATGGCCCAGATAGGTCACGGTGGCACTGCCGAATGTAGACTTAGCAAGGTTGATTGTGAAGCCAGTCTCCCCTAGACATGAGAACAATGATTGAAGTCTGGTTACATGGTCTTCCCAGTTGTCTGCAACGACAAGTAAGTCATCTAAATAAGAAGACACACCTTCTAATCCCTGGATGGTATAGTTGATTGCCCTTTGAAAGGTTGATGGGACATTAGAAATGCCAAATGGCATAACATTGTACTGAAACACACCAAAAGGGGTTATAAATGCCGAAATAAGTTTGGCTTCATCAGTCAGTCCAGTTTGATAATAACCCTTTTGTAGATCTATCTTAGATAGGTACTGAGATTGGCCCACAGCATCAATCAAGTCATCAGTTAATGGAAGGGGGTAGGAATCTGGAATGGTTACATCATTAACTCTCCTATAGTCTGTGCAAAATCTACTGCTTCCATCAGGTTTTGGAATTAACAAACAAGGTGAAGCCCAAGGAGAGTTGGTTCAGCCAAACCATGTTCCAGCAGGAAGTCTACCTCTTTTTTCTCAATTGCCCTCTTCTCAGGACTTACTCTATAAGCACGTTGCCTAATTGGGCGTACATCAGAGCCAAGCAATTTAACGTCATAGTAAAGTATGGCTACCATAACCAGTAATATCAGCAACTACACTGCTATAACCAAGTAAGATTGAAATAACATCAAGTTTATTAGACTCTGGCAAGTAACTTAGATGACTCTCTATGTTAGACCAAATTTCATGATTAAGAGGATTACAAGGAGACGGATTGTCTGCAGCTTCTCCATCCTCTATAGAACATTCTGCAGACATGCCAGAAGAATCCCCTTCAGGTACCACACAAGAAACAGGTTGACCATTGGTCGAGTCCTCCTGTAGTTTCCTGCAAACATATGTCTTCATTAAATTAATATGAACCAATTGAGTGTTCTACCGTCTGTCTGTAGTTTGAACAACATAATTACAGACACTTTATGGGAAACAATGTAGGGTCCTGTAAACTGACTCTTAAGAGGGTTTCCAGGTATTGGGAGGAACAACAGGACTTTTTCCCTGGGAGTAAAGCTACGGACTTTGGTTGTGGCATCATAGAGGGATTTCATTTTCTGCTGACTAGCCGAAAGATCAGCCAGCGCTACTTTTCTTACTTCACCTAATTTTGATTTAAGGTTCTCCATGTACTGGGACACTGTACGCTGTGGATGAGATGATCTGTCTGCAAACCATTGCTCTGTTAATACCTTGAGAAGGCCCCGTATCTGTGCCATAAAGCAACTCGTAAGGGGAGTATCCCAGTGATTCTTGTGGACATTCCCTTAGAGCAAATAGTAAAAAGTTTATACTTTCATCCCAGTCTGACCCAGTTTCAAAGCAGTATTTCTTAATCATGGATTTGAATGTTTGGTGAAATCGTTCCAGACATCCCTGGGAATGCGGGTGGTAAGCCGATGACCACTGCTGAGTAATCCCCAGTCCCTTAACAACCTCCTCAAACAGATCACTTGTAAAGTTAGTACCCTGATCACACTGAATTTCTTTTGGAATCCCTACAGATGTGAACAAGTGGAGCAAACATCCAACTATGGATTTAGCAGAAATATTCTTAAGAGGGTATACTTCTGGATAACGTGTAGCTGTACACATCACCGTAAGAAGATACTGATTACTCTTTTTTTTTTTGGTAAGGGCCCCACACCGTCGATTACTATTCTCTCGAATGGCACCGAATCTACAGTGATAGGTTGTAAAGGAGATGGGGGAATGGTTTGGTTTGGCTTGAATGTTTTGGTTTAGCTTGCCTACGATCTGTGAGACATGATAGGATTTTACAAAATTACTGACATCCTTCTTCATCTCTGGCCAAAAGAAATGCTGCAAAAGTCTTTTATAGGTCTTCTGAATTCCAAGATGCCCTGCTAAATCATCATGGGCTAACTCCATTAGGGAATGACGAACAGAACAAGGTATAACAACCTGGTGCACTTCTACCCAGCTGTCCTAATCAGTAAGCTCTGGATCACGATACATTCTCATCAGGAGTCCATCCTGATAATAAAAACAAGGCACCTTTTGACCCAAGAAGCTATCCCCGGCTATATGTCTGCACTTTGCTGGTGAGACATCACAATCCTGAGCTATAATTAGATTATCTTCATTTATCTTCCGCGAGATAAGGCTATCAAGAGAAAGAGCACTTGGAGTTTGCACAGAACTGTCTTTGTGATTCTGTGAACGGGTGACTGCACAAAGGGGAAAGATATGTGGATGCTCCTCATCTATCTCAGAGGTGGGACTAGACGACAGGGGAGTGTTAACCAAATGCAAGACTTGCCAAACTACCTTTGCAGCCAAATCGTTCCCAAGGATTAAGCCAACTCCTTCCACAGGAAGAGGTTTCTCTGTAACTCTCACAGTCACTTCTTCCGAAAAAAAATCACATTTAAGGAATATCTAGGCAGGTAAGAAGACAGATCTTTAAGGAGCAAGGTCATTCACATGTACTTCTTGATGCCTGGTAGACAGGGCTCATATAAAATGCTTTGAACAGCTCCTGTATCCCTAAAAACATTAACTGGATAGAATTTACCATTGGCATCCAGTGAAACTGCACCCTTAAATTTAAAATCTTTGAAAGGATCATCCTGAGAGCCTGGATGGATCAGACTGGTAACAGGTTTCCCAGATTTTACACAAGAGGAGCTCACTGATGGTTTAGCAAACAGTTGATTTAAACTTGATTTCTGATTTACACTGGATTTCTTACACTTTGGATCCTTACAACAATCTATACTGTGACCCGATTGTTTGCAATAGCTACAAGAGACTGGTTGCATATATTTGCTGGCGTTACCCCCGCTAGAACCAGGGCTTTGACTAGAGGAGGATTTTACAAAATTTGACCTGCCCCCACTTTCACCACTCAGCTGTGACCTCCTTAGAAGTGCAAATGAGTCTGCAATCTGTGCTGCTTTAGTTCAATCTTTTTCACCCCTTTCTTCAATATGTGTCAGAATGTCAAAGGGCAACTTTCGCTTAAACTCTTCAAATTCAATCAGATTCTTCACTTGAGAAAAGGTCTTAGTTTCGGTTGCATCCAACCACTTACTAAACAACCTTCGTTTCTCTGTGGCAAATTCCAGGTAAGTGCTCTGGGTAGATTTAGTGAGGGATCTAAATTTCTGGCGATATCCATCAGGTGTAATTGCATAGGCGTCAAGGATCGACCGTTTGACTAGGTCATAATCACTGACGCAATCTAAATTAGAAAAAGTTATAGCAGCCTTACCGGTTAGCTTTGGTTGTAGAAGCCAAGTCCACTCAGAGCGGGGCCATTGTAAATGGTCAGCAGTCTTTTCAAAGGTACCGAAAAAGTTATCAGGGTCTTTCTCATTGAACTGGGGAACAAGGGACACAGTTTTAGCCAAGTTGAATGGTTTAACTGTAGCTTCATTCTTAGATTCTTCTTGTTGTTCAAGTTTAAACTTGGTCAGCTCCAACTCATGTTTTAGTTTCTCAGTCTCTAACTCTCTCTCTCTCTCTCTCTCTCTCTCTCTCTCTCTCTCTCTCTCTCTCTCTCTCTCTTATAGCCAGTTCCCTCTCTTTTGTCTCTTTCATGAGTAATAGTTTCTCTCTCTCGAACTCAAGTCTTTCTGCTGACCACGAATCATCGACTGGTGATTTTATTCCACCAGCATGGTTATCGTTATCAGAGCTTACTTCGCCGTTAGTGTCATCACGATCTTTGTCTTCTACTCCCAAGTTACATGAAGTCATAGGTGTTAGAGTGTCAATGGCTTCCGGAGGCAAAAGCATTGTTGGTGACTAAGGCTTCCACAACAGCACTTCTTTAGTGGCAGAGCTTGGATATGAGATTTCAAACTACTGAGCTATGAAACGCCAGTTGTCTTTAGGTACTAGTCTAGTTAATTTATCAAGAGAACGATTTTCACAGAATTCTCTGACATTAAATGATTCCATCTTAATCCACGTTAAAGTTACTCTTGAGAGAAAGTTACCATTCGACCTGCACCAAGTTCAGTTCCATATGGACACCATAGGCTATTTATTGCAGGTAATCAAAGTTAATGTTTGTCTTGGTTGTCTGGGACTAATAGCAAAATAATTTTGCCAGGTGAAGTAAACTTGGTCAGGTAAACATGAATTATTGAAGCAGACTATTGACAGCGAGATCAAACCCTCAGCACTTTCAGTCGCTTAATCCAACCAAGTTTACAGCACAACGATAATTCCTGCGGTTTATGAGTAATGAAAGAAAATGAGTATGGATCCATATAATCCCTTCACTTTCCCACAAACACGACTGCAGTAATTATGGGCTACCAATGAACATTAAAAAGGTAGATAATGAATGGTAGACTTTAAACTAACACAGGATAATCCGGATTAAGTTTAAATTCAGAAAAGAGTTTGGTATACTGACTAAGTGTAGGCAGGGATACGGCATTAGTTTAACTCAGTAAGTAGGTCCGGGTAGCTCTCTTAAATAGCAAGGGTACGGTACTGGTTAACTCACTAGGTAGATCCGGTCTCTCCCTCTGCATAATAGTACCGATATGACGCCGGCTGCCAGGGCGTAAACAATAAATGGGTCCCGACTGTATGGTTCACCCTGAAAAGATCCATTCCCATTACCTCAAGCTAACTAGGAGGCAAACTGCTTAATCACCTAACGGGAATACCGATGAGAATACACACGATAAAGTGGGCTGTAGTAAACCATTTAAGCAAGGTTAAGATAAACAGTTGCACAATCCTGATCAACCTACAATAATTATACACACCTCATGCACACAGTCAAACTATACTCCAGTGGTGTATTACTCACTAGAGCAGCAAGAAAATCCCGGACAGGCCCTCATTTTACGGTTTGTAGTTGGTAGTAATTATTAAGCTGTCTCTTTGGTCTAGGGATACGGAACTACAATACCGCAAAAGCAGTTCACTCCAATCATTGTACTTATTTCCCAGGTATGAAAGATTTCCTTGCGGATCTAAATAGCTTTTCCAGTTAAGTAAACACAAAAAAATATCTAAGTTTTAATTTACAAAAATATTACATAACTTTACATATTACACAAAACCAACCCATTAAATATCCCCAAAAGTTGTACAGAACAAAAGCGGAACAAATCAAAGTTTCACACCACTGAATGAAGTTAACCTGTCTACATGATCAGTGTTCACATCATATACATATCCGTATGGTGGTCCAGACGGAATCTCACACGAGATAAGCAGCACAGAATCAGTCCCAGTCTCTCCATACACAATACAAGTGGTACTTCAGGGTAATCACAGCTGAGGAGCAAAGTAGAGTAAGGGCAGTCCAGACATCACTGATCAACTGCCCCCGGCAGGTTTCCCGGCAAATTTATGTCCCAAGCTGTAGCTTCAAAGACGTATTAATGAAGCTTTGGATCCCTTCAGAAAACCAGATTTGAAGCACTCGAAAAGTTGATCAGGCTTCTTCTGAACTGTTTCAAACAGCTGTGAGGCATCTGAATTATTTCATAAGATTAAAACCAAATAAATAGCATGGAGGACAACAACAGCCGTTACACATCCCCCTCTAAGTCCTCCATAGTACAGATAGGAGGACTACTGCTGGCCGACGTCCGTAGAGCTCTAGAAAGGGCATCAGCAACTAAGTTGTCCACCCCTTTGATGTGTTTCACCACAAGGGGGTATTGCTGAATCAGAAGTGCCCATCTGAGAATTCGCTGGTTCTGGTTACGCATCCGCCGAATAAAAATCCGTTGGTTGTGATCGGTGTAGACTATCACAGGGTGACTATGCCCGTGTAGGTAACAGTCAAATTTTCGCAGAGCCAGGATTAAGGAAAGAGTCTCCTTCTCCACAGTTGAATAATGTTGTTGATGACTTTTGAGCTTAGCTGAGAAGTACGAGACTGGATGCAACACCCCATCACCCGCATTCTCTTGGAGGAGAACTGCTCCTACACCACTTCCACTTGCATCTATATGTAAAGTGAAAGGACGAGAATAGTTAGGAGTGCAAAGAACTAGTTTGGAGGACAGGAGCAGTTTCAGCTGATAAAAGGCCGCATCACAAGCAGAAATCCACCGATAGGGGCGTTTAGAACTTGTCAGGTCTGTAAGAGGTGCCGCGATGGCAGAGATGTTGCTACAAAACCGTCTGTAGAGCCTAGCCATGCCCAGAAACCTCATGAGTGACTTCCTTTTAGTAGGGGTTGGGTATTCTAAGATGGCTTCAATGTTGGCTTGCTTGGGCCGAGTTCTTCTTTGTCCAACGACATGGCCCAGATAGGTCACGGTAGCACTGCAGAATGTAGACTTAGCAAGGTTGATTGTGAAGCCAGACTCGCCTAGACATGAGAACAATGATCGAAGTCGGGTTACATGGTCTTCCCAGTTGTCTTCAACGACAAGTAAGTCATCTAAATAAGAAGACACACCTTCTAATCCCTGGATGGTATTGTTGATTGCCCTTTGAAAGGTTGCTGGGACGTTAGACATGCCAAATGGCATAACATTGTACTGAAACAAACCAAAAGGGGTTATAAATACCGAAATAAAGTTTGGCTTCATCAGTCAGTCCAATTTGATGATAACCCTTTTGTAGATCTATCTTAGATATGTACTGAGATTGGCCCACAGCATCAATCAAGTCATCAGTTAATGGAAGGGGGTAGGAATCTGGAATGGTTACATCATTAACTCTCCTATAGTCCGTGCAAAATCTACTGCTTCCATCATGTTTTGGAATTAACAAACAAGGTGAAGCCCAAGGATTGATTGATTGACTGAAAGTAATTAAAAACTGGCGGCGCAACTGCCAGGGTCATATGCCGCCGGACACCAAAGTAAAAGGTGCAGCTAAATAAAAAAAAATGCATTTTCAAAATAAAGTTAAAATTTGTTAGTTGAAATAAAACACTGAAAATAATAAAAGCATAATTTATAAAATGTAAAATATCAATTACTTATAAAAGTGGAAGGAGGCCCGCCTCTTGAAGAAAACTAAAAACATCACTAAAATTGCTAGAGGCTTCACCGAGCATTGAGGACAAACAGTAGGCACCATCTGCCCCCTTATGCCTTTGGAGGAATCTCTGACGCAGGTCCCCCAGACTCGGACACTCGACCAGCAAGTGACGGACAGTAAGGGGAACAAGGCAGTCATCACAGTATGGTTGAGTCTCACCATCCATGAGGAACCCATGTGTAAGCCGAGAATGCCCAATGCGAAGTCTAGCAAGAGCCACCTCCAATCGCCGAGACATGGAAGGAAGAGCTCTTGGCACAACCACTCTCTGAAAGATTTTTTTCAGTTTATTATGAGAAACAAAATCCCAGTGCCTCTGCCAACACGTACCAACTGCGTACCGCAGGTAAGGTGTTACATCTGAAGCAGGAAGGGGGTAGTCGGTTGGGGGCTGTTGAGAAGACGCAGCTTTAGCTAAAATATCTGCCCTCTCATTGCCCACCACACCTACATGTGCGGGAACCCAACAGAAGTTCACATGGCGGCCACGACGGCCAAGAAGAAAAAGCCACTCTAAAATTGATAAAATCAATGGATGGGATGCATTAAAAGACTCCAGTGCAGACAGAGCACTACGTGAGTCACTATAAATCACAAAAGCGGATTCGGGGAGAGTAAAAATGATTTTAAGAGCATATAAAATTGCAGTCAGCTCTACCGTATACACTGAAGTAATGCCAGGAAGACTACCGCCCCTACTAAAGGAGGGGAAAACAACACCAAATCCTACTCCAGTATCAGTCTTAGACCTGTCAGTATAGACGGGGACAGAACCCTCATGAATAGAGGCATGTTCTAAAAAGAGAGAGAGGGACACCTGAGAGGGAAGCGAGTCCTTTTTTTCCACAACAGACCTACAAAACGTCACACGAGGGAGTAGCCAGGAACCCACCCTAGGGATCCGATGTGGACAAATTGCCAGTCTCGGGACAGAGAGGGCTTGCATAACAGACCGGACCCTGTAACCAAATGGCTTCGGGAGATTAGGACGGGTGTCATAAGCAGAAGATTGGGAATCCTGGGAGACAATGGCACAAGAAATTGAGTCTGGAATGCGGTGAAGACGATACCAGCACCTCATCATTAGCAACTGGCGTCGCAAATCCAAGGGGAGTACACCAGCGTCTACTAACAAACTTGTAATCAGGGATGATCTGAATGCCCCAGTTGCCAGACGTACACCAGCATGATGCACGGAATTTAACAACTGGAGACGGGCATCTGTTGCAGAGGAGTAAACCTCACATCCATATTCAAGTTTAGCAAGAATAAGAGACCTATGCAAGAGGAGCAGGGTCTGACGGTCAGCACCCCAAGAGGTATGAGCTAAAACCTTCAAAAGATTCATAGCTTTAAGACAAGCCACCTTAACAGAGCGAATATGAGAAACCCAGGTTAGTCGTCTATCAAATAAAAGGCCCAGAAACCGTGTCTCTTCCACACAGGATATTCTCCTACCATAGAGATACAAGTCTGGGTCTGGGTGAACCCCACGAAGACGACAAAAATGCATAGCCACTTTCTTTGTTAAAGAAAACCGGAAACCGCAAGACTCTGCCCAGTCAGAAATTCTATTAAGAGCAAGCTGCAACTTCCTCTCTATCAGAGACATTCTAGATGCGGTGAAGGATATTGAGAGGTCATCGACATATAATGATCCTCGTACACCGTCAGGAAGTACACTGATTACACTGTTAACGGCTACAGCAAACAGAGTAACACTTAGGATACTCCCTTGTGGTACTCCATCTTCTAGTTCACGGGCATTAGAAAGCACTCCTCCCACTCTCACCCTTAAAAAACGGTTAGATAAAAACTGTTGGATAAAAATAGGCAAGCGCCCACGAAAACCAAACTCATGAAGGGAAAGTAAAATGCCATGATGCCAAGCAGTGTCATATGCCTTCTCCAGATCAAAGAAAACTGTGACCTGGTGTTGGTTAGTGGAGAAAGCCTCACAAACAGAAGATTCCAAGGTCAGCAGTGCATCAGAGGTAGATCGCATTTTTCGAAAACCATATTGGGCAGGGGATAATAAGTCACCTCTCTCCAAAAACCACACAAGCCTAACATTGACCATCTTTTCCAAAACTTTACATATACATGACGTTAGAGAAATAGGCCGATAATTCGTTGCCTGTAGGTGGTCCTTACCTGGTTTGGGGATGGGGATAACCACAGCAACATTCCAACAAGCCGGAAACTCCCCAGAACACCAGATCTTATTACACAGTGAAAGCAAAAACAAAAGGGACTCATCAGACAGGTGATGTAGAAAGGCATAAGGAATATCATCATAACCAGGAGAAGAATCATGGCACTGCGACAGAGCTGTCTGGAGTTCAGAAATTGAAAATGGAACATTGTAAGGTTCTCCCCCAGCAGAGGCAAAACTGAGACCACGAGACTCTAGGCGCCGACGGTGGCAAGCCGAAGACGTATCTGCATTCCTCTGTGACACACTGGCAAAATGTTCAGCAAGCAACTCTGCAACAGCAAAAGGATCAGCAACAGTTCCACCTGCTCCAGATAAAACGGGAGGAGATGGAACAGTAAATTTCCCTGAAATTTTCCTTACCCGGTTCCACACCTGGGTGATGGAAGTCCTTGAATTGATGGAGGAAACATATCTCTTCCAGGATGAACGCCTGGCCGCCTTCAAAACCCGCCTCATATGAGCTCGTGCCCTCCGATACGCTATCATATACTGAAGATCCCCACGGTGATGACGAAGTCGAGAGAAGGCGACTCGTTTGGCTCTCACTGCGGAACTGCACTCAAGAGTTCCACCAAGGAACCGGGCGTTTAGGAAACTGACCCTTCGTTTTTGGAATAGATAATCGGGCTGCTGAGTGCAACACTTTATTGAAGTATGACACTGCCTCAGTAAGACAGCCATATTCATTCACAGAAAGGGAAATGGAACTTAATTCCCTGAAACGTGGCCAGTCAGCCTTATCCAGAAGCCAGCGAGGAAGACGTGGCTGAGGTCCACCTGCACTAGCAGTTAAAAGTAAAGGAAAATGGTCGCTGCCATACAGGTCTGGCAACACATCCCAGTTAAAATCTAAAACGGCATCAGCTGAACATAAGGACAAATCAATGGCAGTAAAAGTTCCTGTCTGGCTATGGAAATAAGTCATTTTATTGGAGTTTAAAATGCCCAACTCCTCATGTTCCACTACAGAGGCCAGCATTACACCCCGTGGGTTGGCCTCACTGTTACCCCATAGTGGATGGTGTCCATTCATATCTCCTAGTAATAGAAAGGGAGAAGGAAGGCCATGAATAAGGCATTCCAGATCTGCCCTTTCAACAGTAGCGCTGGGAGGAAGATAAAGACTTCAAACTGTATACTGCCGACGTAAAAACATCCGGACAGCAACTGCCTGCAGGGGACCAGAAATATCCAGATGACTATGTGGAATATCCTGGCGGAGGAAGATAGCAGTCCCTCCATGACGACCTTGGCTTGGCACAGGATCAGAATAAAATGCATTGTACCCAGAAGGACCGGGAGGAACAGCCTCACCAACCATGGTCTCCTGGATACACATGCATAAAGGAGTAAATTGAGAAACTAGATGACACAGTTCCTCATAGCTGGCACGTAAACCTCGACAATTCCACTGGATGATAGAACCCATTGTGAAAGGGAAAATTATGATCAAGTGCGGGACTGTACACCTCCTGACATACGAGCGGGTTTGGAATGATGCTTAGGAGGGCCCTTGGGAAGAGACTGCCCAGCACCAGGAACCTGCACCTTATGTTGAGCATCCGTGGACAAACGTGAGGACGAGGAAGAGGGAAATTTTCCAACACTCTTCCTCTGAGGTGGAGTGGGCATACCAGTTTGTTTGGAAAGTGGCTTGGAGGCCGCCTTGGGTGATATGGGACGGCCAGTGCCTCTGTTAGAAGCCTCAGAAGTGGAATGAGTGTCAACGGGATTCGAACCCTGTGAGGATGACTTTGTACTTTTCAGAACTAAAGCACCAACGGTTTCTCCAACACCATCTCCAGGCGGGGACTTGACCACAGGTGAACCACCAGCTGCATCTTCCACCTGGCTAGACCCCTCAGCCTCTGAGGCAGAGGGAACAAGAGAGAGGGCAATACAAGGTTCGACAACAGAGACCTTGGGTGGCCGGTTGTCAAGCTCTGAGGACTCTGACGAGTTACGGTGACGTTTACTGGGTACAGAAGGAGCCTTGTGAATACTGGACAAGACAGGAGAAGGAGTTACATCAGCGTGTACATCCGCCACCACCACAGAAGTGTGCAAACTGTCAGCTTCTGAAGTGGAGGTAGGAACTGCAAGTTTAGCAGTGGGTGGGCGTGAAACATTCTCACATATACTAGTAATTTCAGGAGTAATATCCGTCAAGTCAGTAGTTGGGAAAGTGGTCACTGTAAAGGGTCGTGGCAACTTCTGGGTCACAGTACGATGTACAGGTGCCCCTGAAAGGGCAGAAGCATAAGTAACTCCAGGCTGAAAGAAGAGAGTCTGGGCCCTCCTCTTTGCTTCTGGAAAAGAAACCTTCTCACGTGTGCGAATGCTCAGAACCTCCTTTTCCAGGCAGTAGCGAGGACAGTTTTTTGAGGATACAGCATGAGGACCCCCACAGTGATAGCATTTAAGGGGTCCTGGACAATCACCGATATGACTCGATTCACCACAGGAGATACAGACACCAGGAAGACCAGCCAGTGCACGCCGACAAAATTTGCTTACATGTCCATACCCCTGACAGTGGAAACACCGCCTTGGGTTCGGAACATAAGGCTTCAGAGGCAGAGAAAGCCAAGCAAGTTTCACGGAAGCAGGCAAAGTCAAGCGTTCAAAAATCAGAAACAGTGTCGGAGTTGGGGTCAGAACACCATCGATCTTCTTCTGTACCCGGTCAACCTTAATGACACCATAAGACCGTAGTTCTTCATGTAACTGTGATTCAGGGTATCGGAGGAGGTCCCGGGAGTAAATGACCCCCTTACACTGGTTAAAAGTGCCGTGAGGTGTACAGGATACACTATGACCAGAAACGGAGGTCAGAGTCTGGAGACGTGAGCTCTCTTCTGGGGAGGAAACCTCAATTAGGAGGCTACCATCCCCTTGGGTGGATATCACTGGTTCACGGCCACAGGCAGATACAATGGCACGGTACAGGTTAAATATGTCCATATTCAGCACTGAGCCACCTGCAGAGGATTTCAGCACTAGATACTTCTTGAAATTTTCCTTTACTGCTTCCTCTGGGCCAAATCTTGGAGTCCAAGCAACCCTACGAGACCTCCTCCCAGTCCCAGTTGAACGCTGGGGCAGAGGACGGAACGTCCCCAGGGGCCTGAAAAGGCTCCAGAGTGGCAATAAGGGGCGCAGAGTCTGAGAAATGGCCGGGGACATATCCATCGTCGTCAACAGTTTGATTTAACTGTGCCATGTGATATAAAAAGACTTCATTCCCCCACCCCTCCACCCACCATGGAGCCCAACAAGGGGAGGTCGTATGCCAGGAACAACACCACAGGCAACCCCAGAGGTAGTGGGAGAGTATACGCAGGTAACCACCCGGGGGCCTGGACAAGGGTGACTCCAGGACGATAGGAGCCACCAGGCCTCCCAGTGCCCACTTGACCATAGCCAACGCATGACCAGCCGATTGACCTGGTCGGGCCCAACCAGGCCGCCCGTCTAGCCAGAATAAGGGACCAAAGAGGTGTATTGCTAGCTGGAGGGCGCACCGTGCAGCATCGCTCAACCTCCAGGACTCCCGTCTCCCAGCATTACGGGACGCCACGCACGGCAAACACGTGGGGAGGCAACAGTCCCGCCCAAATGGCAAGTGAGCAGGGACTAGCATCACCAGCAAGCCCCCTCCACCAGTGATGTAGGGGGTGCTTGGTCCACGACACTGACAAATGCCGAACCCTACAAAGGTAGGCATGCCTCCAAAGTAGGTGGCACGGCCAGCCACGCTTCAAGCCCCGCCACCACGTCAAGGTGACCCCCCTCAGCGGGGCTAGTCCGTGCAAAATCTACTGCTTCCATCAGGTTTTGGAATTAACAAACAAGGTGAAGCCCAAGGAGAGTTGGTTCAGCCAAACCATGTTCCAGTAGGAAGTCTACCTCTTTTTTCACAATTGCCCTCTTCTCAGGACTTACTCTATAAGCAGGTTGCCTAATTGGGCGTACATCAGAGCCAAGCAATTTAACGTCACGTAATGTATGGCTACTATAACCAGGAATATCAGCAAATACACTGATATAATCAAGTAAGATTGAAATAACATCAAGTTTATTAGACTCTGGCAAGTAACTTAGATGACTCTCTATGTTAGACCAAATTTCATGATTAAGAGGATTACAAGGAGACGGAATGTCTGCAGCTTCTCCATCGTCTACAGAACATTCTGAAGACATGCCAGAAGAATCCCCTTCAGGTACCACACAAGAAACAGGTTGACCATTGGTCCAGTATTCCTGTAGTTCCCTGCAAACATATGGCTTCATTAAATTAATATGAACCAATTGAGTGTTCTTAGGTCTGTCTGGAGTTTGAACAACATAATTACAGACACTTTATGGGAAACAACGTAGGGTCCTGTAAACTGACTCTTAAGAGGGTTTCCAGGTATTGGGAGGAACAACAGGACTTTTTCCCCAGGACTAAAGCCACGGACTTTAGTTGTGGCATCATAGCGGAATTTCATTTTCTGCTGACTAGCCGAAAGATCAGCCAGCGCTACTTTTCTTACTTCACTTAATTTAGATTTAAGATTGTCCATGTACTGGGATACTGTCCGCTTTGGATGAGATGATCTGTCTGCAAACCATTCCTCTGTTAATACCTTGAGAGGGCCCCGTATCTGCCTGCCATAAAGCTACTCGTAAGGGGAGTATCCCAGTGATTCTTGCGGACATTCCCTTAGAGCAAATAGTAAAAAGTTTATACTTTCATCCCAGTCTGACCCAGTTTCAAAGCAGTATTTCTTAATCATGGATTTGAATGTTTGGTGAAATCGTTCGAGACATCCCTGGGATTGCGGGTGGTAAGCCGATGACCACTGCTGAGTAATCCCCAGTCCCTTAACAACCTCCTGAAACAGGTCACTTGTAAAGTTAGTACCCTGATCACACTGAATTTCTTTTGGAATCCCTACAGATGTGAACAAGTGGAGCAAACATCTAATTATGGATTTAGCAGAAATATTCTTAAGAGGGTATACTTCTGGATAACGTGTAGCTGTACACATCACCGTGAGAAGATACTGATTACCCTTTTTTGTTTTTGGTAAGGGTCCCACACAGTCGATTACTATTCTCTCGAATGGCTCCGAATCTACAGTGATAGGTTGTAAAGGAGATGGGGGAATGGTTTGGTTTGGCTTGCCTACGATCTGCCAGACATGACAGGATTTTACAAAATTACTGACATCCTTCTTCATCCCTGGCCAACAGTAATGCTGCAAAAGTCTTTTATAGGTCTTCTGAATTCCAAGATGCCCTGCTAAACCATCATGGGCTAACTCCATTAGGGAATGACGAACAGAACAAGGTATAACAACCTGGTGCACTTCCGCCCAGCTATCCAAATCAGCAAGCTCTGGAGGACGATACATTCTCATCAGGAGTCCATCCTGATAATAAAAACAAGGCACCTTTTAACCCAAGAAGCTATCCCCGGCAATATGTCTACTCTTTGCTGGTGAGACATCACAATCCTGAGCTATAATTAGATTATCTTTAGTTATCTTCTGCGAGATAAGGCTATCAAGAGGAAGAACACTTGGAGTTTGCTTAGAACTGTCTTTGTGATTCTGAGAACGGTTGACTGCACAAAGAGGAAAGATATGTGGACGCTCATCATCTACCTTTCCAGCCAAATCGTTCCCAAGGAATAAGCCAACTCCTTCCACAGGAAGAGGTTTCTCTGTAACTCTCACAGTCACTTCTTCCGACAAAAAATCACATTTAAGGAATATCTAGGCAGGTAACAAGACGGATCTTTAAGGAGCAAGGTCTTTCCCATATACTTCTTGATCCCTGGTAGACAGGGCTCATATAAAATGCTTTGAGCAACTCCTGTGTCCCTAAGAAGATTAACTGAATAGAATTTACCACTGACATCCAGTGAAACTGCACCCCTAAATTTAAAATCCTTGAAAGGATCATCCCCAGAGCCTGGATGGATCAGACTGGTAACAGGTTTCCCAGATTTTACAGAAGAGGAGCTCACTGATGGTTTTGCAAACAGTTGATTTAAACTTGATTTCTGATTTACACTGGATTTCTTACACTTTGGATCCTTACAACAATCTATACTGTGACCCGATTGTTTGCAATAGCTACAAGAGACTGGTTGCATATATTTGCTGGCGTTACCCCCGCTAGAACCAGGGCTTTGACTAGAGGAGGACTTTTCAAAATTTGACCTGCCCCCACTTTCACCACTCAGCTGTGACCTCCTTAGAAGTGCAAATGAGTCTGCAATCTGTGCTGCTTTACTTCAATCTTTTTCACCCCTTTCTTCAATATGTGTCAGAATGTCAAAGGGCAACTTTCGCTTAAACTCTTCAAATACAATCAGATTCTTCACTTGAGAAAAGGTCTTAGTTTCGATTGCATCCAACCACTTATTTAACAACCTTCGTTTCTCTGTGGCAAATTCCAGGTAAGTGCTCTGGGTAGATTTAGTGAGGGATCAAAATTTCTGGCGATATCCATCAGGTGTAATTGCATAGGCGTCAAGGATCGACCGTTTGACTAGGTCATAATCACTGATGCAATCTAAATTAGAAAAAGTTATAGCAGCCTTACCGGTTAGCTTTGGTTGTAGAAGCCAAGTCCGCTCAGAGCGGGGCCATTGTAAATGGTCAGCAGTCTTTTCAAAGGTACCGAAAAAGTTATCAGGGTCTTCCTCATTGAACTGGGGAACAAGGGACATAGTTTTAGCCAAGTTGAATGGTTTAACTGTAGGTTCATTCTTAGATTCTTTTTGTTCTTCAAGTTTAAACTTGGACACCTCCAACTCATGTTTTAGTTTCTCAGTCTCTAACTCTCTCTCTCTATTAAAGCCAGTTCCCTCTCTTTTGTCTCTTTCATGAGTAGTAGTTTCTCTCTCTCGAACTCAAGTCTTTCTGCTGACCACGAATCATCGACTGGGGATTTTATTCCAGCAGCATGGTTATCGTAATCAGAGCTTACTTCGCCATTAGTGTCATTACGATCTTTGTCTTCTACTCTCAAGTTACATGAAGTCATAGGTGTTAGAGTGTCAATGGCTTCTGGAGGCAAAAGCATTTTTGGTGACTAAGGCTTCCACAACAGTATTCTTTAGCACTTCTTTAGTGGCAGAGCTGGGATAAGAGATTTCAAAATACTGAGCTACGAAACGCCAGTTGTCTTTAGTTACTAGTCTAGTTAATTTGTCAAGAGAAGGATTTTCACAGAAATCTCTGACATTAAATGATTCCATCTTAATCGACGTTAAAGTTACTCTTGAGAGAAAGTTACCATTCGACCTGCACCAAGTTCAGTTCCATATGGACACCATAGGCTATTTATTGCAGGTAATCAAAGTTAATGTTTGCCTGGGTTCTCTAGGACTAATGGCAAAATACTTTTGCCAGGTGAAGTAAACTTGGTCAGGTAAACATGAATTATTGAAGCAGACTATTGACAGCGAGATCAAACCCTGAGAACTTTGAGTCGCTTAATCAAACCAAGTCTACAGCACAACGATAATTCCTGTTGTTTATGAGTAATGAAAGAAAATGGGTATGGATCCATATAATCCCTTCACTTTACCACAAACACGACTGCAGTAATTATGGGCTACCTATGAACATTACAAAGGTGGATAATGAATGGTAGACTTTAAACTACCACGGGATAATCCGGATTAAGTTTAAATTCAGAAAAGAGTTTGGTATACTGACTAAGTGTATGCAGGGATACGGCATTAGGTTAACTCAGTAAGTAGGTCCGGGTAGCTCACTTAAACAGCAAGGGTACGGCACTGGTTAACTCACTAGGTAGATCCGGTTTCTCCCTCTGCATAATAGTACCGATATGACGCCGCCTGCCAGAGCGTAAACAATAAATGGGTCCCGACTGTATGGTTCACCCTGAAAAGATCCATTCCCATTACCTCAAGCTAACCAGGAGGCAAACTGCTTAATCACCTAACGGGAATACCGATCAGAATACACACGATAAAGTAGGCTGTAGTAAACCACTTAAGCAAGGTTAAGATAAACAGTTGCACAATTCTGATCAACCTGCAATAATTATACACACCTCATGCACACAGGGAAACTATACTCCAGTGGTGTATTACTCACTAGAGCAGCAAGAAAATCCCGGACAAGCCCTCATTTTACTGTTTGTAGTTGGTAGTAATTATTAAGCTGTCTCTTTGGTCTAGGGATACGGAACTATAATACCGCAAAAGCAGTTCACTCCAATCATTGTACTTATTTCCCTGGTATGAAAGATTTCCTTGCGGATCTAAATAGCTTTTCCAGTTAAGTAAACACAAAAAAAATATCTAAGTTTTAATTTACAAAAATATTACATAACTTTACATATTACACAAAACCAACCCAATAAATATCCCCAAAAGTTGTACAGAACAAAAGCGGAACAAATCAAAGTTTCACACCACTGAATGAAGTTAACCTGTCTACATGATCAGTGTTCACATCATATACATATCCGTATGGTGGTCCAGACGTAATCTCACACGAGATAAGCAGCACAGAATCAGTCCCAGTCTCTCCATACACAATACAAGTGGTACTTCAGGGTAATCACAGCTGAGGAGCAAAGTAGAGTAAGGGCAGTCAAGACATCACTGATCAACTGCCCCCGGCAGGTTTCCCGGCAAATTTATGTCCCAAGCTGTACCTTCAAAGACGTATTAATGAAGCTTTGGATCCCTTCAGAAAACCAGATTTGAAGCACTCGAAAAGTTGATCAGGCTTCTTCTAAACTGTTTCAAACAGCTGTGAGGCATCTGAATTATTTCATAAGATTAAAACCAAATAAATAGCATAGAGGACAGCAACAGCCGTAACACCTCCCCCTCTAAGTCCTCCGTAGTACAGATAGGAGGACTACTGCTGTCCGACGTCCGTAGAGCTCTAGAAAGGGCATCAGCAACTAAGTTGTCCACCACTTTGATGTGTTTCACCACAAGGGGGTATTGCTGAATCAGAAGTGCCCATCTGAGAATTCGCTGGTTCTGGTTACGCATCCGCCGAATAAAAATCCGTTGGTTGTGATCGGTGTAGACTGTCACAGGGTGACTATGCCCGTGTAGGTAACAGTCAAATTTTCGCAGAGCCAGGATTAAGGAAAGACTCTCCTTCTCCTCAGTTGAATAATGTTGTTGATGCCTTTTGAGCTTAGCTGAGAAGTACGAGACTGGATGCAACACCCCATCACCGGCATTCTCTTGGAGAAGAACTGCTCCTACCCCACTTCCATTTGCATCTATATGTAAAGTGAAAGGACGGAAATAGTTAGGAGTGCAAAGAACTGGTTTGGAGGACAGGAGCAGTTTCAGCTGGTGAAAGGCCGCATCACAAGCAGAAGTCCATCGATAGGGGCGTTTAGAACTTGTCAGGTCTGTAAGAGGTGCCGTGATGGCAGAGAAGTTGCTACAAAACCGTCTGTAGAACCCAGCCATGCCCAGAAACCTCATGAGTGACTTCCTTGTAGTAGGGGTTGGGTATTCTAAGATGGCTTCAATGTTGGCTTGCTTGGGCCGAGTTCTTCTTTGTCCAACGACATGGCCCAGATAGGTCACGGTGGCACTGCCGAATGTAGACTTAGCAAGGTTGATTGTGAAGCCAGACTCCCCTAGACATGAGAACAATGATCGAAGTCGGGTTACATGGTCTTCCCAGTTGTCTGCAACGACAAGTAAGTCATCTAAATAAGAGGACACACCCTCTAATCCCTGGATGGTATAGTTGATTGCCCTTTGAAAGGTTGCTGGGACATTAGACATGCCAAATGGCATAACATTGTACTGAAACAAACCAAAAGGGGTTATAACTGCCGAAATAAGTTTGGCTTCATCAGTCAGTCCAATTTGATAATAACCCTTTTGTAGATCTATCTTAGTTATGTACTGAGATTGGCCCACAGCATCAATCAAGTCATCAGTTAATGGAGGGGGGTAGGAATCTGGAACGGTTACATCATTAACTCTCCTATAGTCCGTGCAAAATCTACTGCTTCCATCAGGTTTTGGAATTAACAAACAAGGTGAAGCCCAAGGAGAGTTGGTTCAGCCAAACCATGTTCCAGTAGGAAGTCTACCTCTTTTTTCACAATTGCCCTCTTCTCAGGACTTACTCTAGAAGCAGGTTGCCTAATTGGGCGTACATCAGAGCCAAGCAATTTAACGTCATGTAATGTATGGCTACTATAACCAGGAATATCAGCAACTACACTGTTATAACCAAGTAAGATTGAAATAACATCAAGTTTATTGGACTCTGGCAAGTAACTTAGATGACTCTCTATGTTAGACCAAATTTCATGATTAAGAGGATTACAAGGAGACGGAATGTCTGCAGCTTCTCCATCGTCTACAGAACATTCTGCAGACATGCCAGAAGAATCCCCTTTAGGTACCACACAAGAAACAGGTTGACCATTGGTCCACTCCTCCTGTAGTTCCCTGCAAACATATGGCTTCATTAAATTAATATGAACCAATTGAGTGTTCTTACGTCTGTCTGGAGTTTGAACAACATAATTACAGACACTTTATGGGAAACAATGTAGGGTCCTGTAAACTGATTCTTAAGAGGGTTTCCAGGTATTGGGAGGAACAACAGGACTTTATCCCCAGGACTAAAGCCACGGACTTTGGTTGTGGCATCATAGAGGAATTTCATTTTCTGCTGACTAGCCGAAAGATCAGCCAGCGCTACTTTTCTTACTTCACCTAATTTTGATTTAAGATTTTCCATGTACTGGGATACTGTATGCTTTGGATGAGATGATCTGTCTGCAAACTATTGCTCTGTTAATACCGTGAGAGGGCCCCGTATCTACCTGCCATAAAGCAACTCGTAAGGGGAGTATCCCAGTGATTCTTGCGGACATTCCCTTAGGGCAAATAGTAAAAAGTTTATACTTTCATCCCAGTCTGACCCAGTTTCAAAGCAGTATTTCTTAATCATGGATTTAAATGTTTGGTGAAATCGTTCGAGACATACCTGGGATTGCGGGTGGTAAGCCGATGACCACTGCTGAGTAATCCCCAGTCCCTTAACAACCTCCTCAAACAGATCACTTGTAAAGTTAGTACCCTGATCACACCGAATTTCTTTTGGAATCCCTACAGATGTGAACAAGTGGAGCAGACATCAAACTATGGATTTAGCAGAAATATTCATAAGAGGGTATACTTCTGGATAACATGTAGCTGTACACATCACCGTGAGAAGATACTGATTACCCTTTTTTGTTTTTGGTAAGGGTCCCACACAGTCGATTACAATTCTCTCGAATGGCTCCGAATCTACAGTGATAGGTTGTAAAGGAGATGGGGGAATGGTTTGGTTTGGCTTGCCTACGATCTGCCAGACATGACAGGATTTTACAAAATTACTGACATCCTTCTTCATCCCTGGCCAAAGAAATGCTGGAAAAGTCTTTTATAGGTCCTCTGAATCCCAAGATGCCCTGTTAAACCATCATGGGCTAACTCCATTAGGGAATGACGAACAGAACAAGGTATAACAACCTGGTGCACTTCTACCCAGCTGTCCAAATCAGCAAGCTCTGGAGGACGATACATTCTCATCAGGAGTCAATCCTGATAATAAAAACAAGGCACCTTTTGACCCAAGAAGCTATCCCGGGCTATATGTCTGCACTTTGCTGGTGAGACATCACAATCCTGAGCTATTATTAGATTATCTTTAGTTATCTTCTGGGAGATAAGGCTATCAAGAGGAAGAGCACTTGGAGTTTGCACAGAACTGTCTTTGTGATTCTGAGAACGGGTGACTGCACAAAGGGGAAAGATATGTGGATGCTCCTCATCTATCTCAGAGGTGGGACTAAACGACAGGGGAGTGTTAACCTAATGCAAGTCTGGGCAAACTACCTTTCCAGCCAATTCGTTCCCAAGGAATAAGCCAACTCCTTCCACAGGAAGAGGTTTCTCTGTAACTCTCACAGTCACTTCTTCCGACAAAAAATCACATTTAAGGATTATCTAGGAAGGTAAAAAGACAGATCTTTAAGGAGCAAGGTCTTTCCCATATACTTCTTGATCCCTGGTAGACAGGGCTCATATAAAATGCTTTGAGCAGCTCCTTTATCCATAAGAACATTAACTGGATAGAATTTACCATTGACATCCAGTGAAAATGCACCCTTAAATTTAAAATCCTTGAAAGGATCATCCCGAGAGCCTGGATGGATCAGACTGGTAACAGGTTTCCCAGATTTTACACAAGAGGAGCTCACTGATGGTTTTGCAAACAGTTGATTTAAACTTGATTTCTTATTTACACTGGATTTCTTACACTTTGGATCCTTACAACAATCTATAGTGTGACCCGATTGTTTGCAATAGCTACAAGAGACTGGTTGCATATATTTGCTGGCGTTACCCCTGCTAGAACCAGGGCTTTGACTAGAGGAGGACTTTACAAAATTTGCCCTGCCCCCACTTTCACCACTCAGCTGTGACCTCCTTAGAAGTGCAAATGAGTCTGCAATCTGTGCTGCTTTAGTTCAATCTTTTTCACCCCTTTCTTCAATATGTGTCAGAATGTCAAAGGGCAACTTTCACTTAAACTCTTCAAACTTTCACTTAAACTCTTCAAACACAATCAGATTCTTCACTTGAGAAAAGGTCTTTAGTTTCGTTTTTTTTTTTTTTTTTTTTTTTTTTTTTATGTGACCGACTCCGGGCATAGGTTTCACAGCCTGCTTTCAAGGCCCAGTAGTTCTCCTACGTACCGGACACCTCTACATGTCACCACTTCGGCGCTAACACCCACCGTCCATATTGAATACATGCTAGGGCTGTCTGATACAAGACTGGTGTATTGGTATTAGCGGGGATATTTTTACGACATGTCGGCGGGCCTTCTGGTAGATTAGTAAAGTCTGATTTTTGTGAAATTCAAATCCTTAAACTATTCCCTGCCTCAGCGGGATTTCAACCCGGGTCCATCAGGACTGCAGACCAACTCTTTACCGATTGAGCCATCACACCCAACCACTTATTAAACAACCTTCGCTTCTCTGTGGCAAATTCCAGGTAAGTGCTCTGGGTAGATTTACTGAGGGATCAAAATTTCTGGCGATATCCATCAGGTGTAATTGCATAGGCGTCAAGGATCGACCGTTTGACTAGATCATAATCACTGATGCAATCTAAATTAGAAAAAGTTATAGCAGCCTTACCGGTTAGCTTTGGTTGTAGAAGCCAAGTCCACTCAGAGCGGGGCCATTGTAAATGGTCAGCAGTCTTTTCAAAGGTACCGAAAAAGTTATCAGGGTCTTCCTCATTGAACTGGGGAACAAGGGACATAGTTTTAGCTAAGTTGAATGGTTTAACTGTAGCTTCATTCTTAGATTCTTTTTGTTGTTCAAGTTTAAACTTGGACACCTCCAACTCATGTTTTAGTTTCTCAGTCTCTAACTCTCTCTCTCTCTCTCTCTCTCTCTCTCTCTCTCTCTCTCTCTCTCTCTCTCTCTCTCTCTCTCTCTCTCTCTCTATTAAAGCCAGTTCCCTCTCTTTTGTCTCTTTCATGAGTAGTAGTTTCTCTCTCTCGAACTCAAGTCTTTCTGCTGACCACGAATCATCGACTGGGGATTTTATTCCAGCAGCATGGTTATCGTAATCAGAGCTTACTTCGCCATTAGTGTCATTACGATCTTTGTCTTCTACTCTCAAGTTACATGAAGTCATAGGTGTTAGAGTGTCAATGGCTTCCGGAGGCAAAAGCATTGTTGGTGACTAAGGCTTCCACAACACCACTTCCTTAGTGGCAGAGCTGGGATAAGAGATTTCAAACTACTGAGCTATGAAACGCCAGTTGTCTTTAGTTACTAGTCTAGTTAATTTATCAAGAGAAGGATTTTCACAGAAATCTCTGACATTAAATCATTCCATCTTAATCCACGTTAAAGTTACTCTTGAGAGAAAGTTACCATTCGACCTGCACCAAGTTCAGTTCCATATGGACACCATAGGCTATTTATTGCAGGTAATCAAAGTTAATGTTTGCCTTGGTTCTCTAGGACTAATGGCAAAATACTTTTGCCAGGTGAAGTAAACTTGGTCAGGTAAACATGAATTATTGAAGCAGACTATTGACAGCGAGATCAAACCCTGAGAACTTTGAGTCGCTTAATCAAACCAAGTCTACAACACAACGATAATTCCTGTTGTTTATGAGTAATGAAAGAAAATGGGTATGGATCCATATAATCCCTTCACTTTACCACAAACACGACTGCAGTAATTATGGGCTACCTATGAACATTACAAAGGTAGATAATCAATGGTAGACTTTAAACTACCACGGGATATTCCGGATTAAGTTTAAATTCAGAAAAGAGTTTGGTATACTGACTAAGTGTATGCAGGGATACGGCATTAGGTTAACTCAGTAAGTAGGTCCGGGTAGCTCACTTAAACAGCAAGGGTACGGCACTGGTTAACTCACTACGTAGATCCGGTTTCTCCCTCTGCATAATAGTACCGATATGACGCCGCCTGCCAGAGCGTAAACAATAAATGGGTCCCGACTGTATGGTTCACCCTGAAAAGATCCATTCCCATTACCTCAAGCTGACCAGGAGGCAAACTGCTTAATCACCTAACGGGAATACCGATCAGAATACACACGATAAAGTAGGCTGTAGTAAACCATTTAAGCAAGGTTAAGATAAACAGTTGCACAATCCTGATCAACCTGTAATAATTATACACACCTCATGCACACAGGGAAACTATACTCCAGTGGTGTATTACTCACTAGAGCAGCAAGAAAATCCCGGACAAGCCCTCATTTTACTGTTTGTAGTTGGTAGTAATTATTAAGCTGTCTCTTTGGTCTAGGGATACGGAACTACAATACCGCAAAAGCAGTTCACTCCAATCATTGTATTTATTTCCCAGGTATGAAAGATTTCCTTGCGGATCTAAATAGCTTTTCCAGTTAAGTAAACACAAAAAAAATATCTAAGTTTTAATTTACAAAAATATTACATAACTTTACATATTACACAAAACCAACTCAATAAATATCCCCAAAAGTTGTACAGAACAAAAGCGGAACAAATCAAAGTTTCACACCACTGAATGAAGTTAACCTGTCTACATGATCAGTGTTCACATCATATACATATCCGTATGGTGGTCCAGACGTAATCTCACACGAGATAAGCAGCACAGAATCAGTCCCAGTCTCTCCATACACAATGCAAGTGGTACTTCAGGGTAATCACAGCTGAGGAGCAAAGTAGAGTAAGGGCAGTCAAGACATCACTGGTCAACTGCCCCCGGCAGGTTTCCCGGCAAATTTATGTCCCAAGCTGTACCTTCAAAGACGTATTAATTAAGCTTTGGATCCCTTCAGAAAACCAGATTTGAAGCACTCGAAAAGTTGATCAGGCTTCTTCTAAACTGTTTCAAACAGCTGTGAGGCATCTGAATTATTTCATAAGATTAAAACCAAATAAATAGCATAGAGGACAACAACAGCCGTAACACCTCCCCCTCTAAGTCCTCCGTAGTACAGATAGGAGAACTACTGCTGTCCGACGTCCGTAGAGCTCTAGAAAGGGCATCAGCAACTAAGTTGTCCACCACTTTGATGTCTTTCACCACAAGGGGGTATTGCTGAATCAGAAGTGCCCATCTGAGAATTCGCTGGTTCTGGTTACGCATCCGCCGAATAAAAATCCGTTGGTTGTGATCGGTGTAGACTATCACAGGGTGACTATGCCCGTGTAGGTAACAGTCAAATTTTCGCAGAGCCAGGATTAAGGAAAGAGTCTCCTTCTCCACAGTTGAATAATGTTGTTGATGCCTTTTGAGCTTAGCTGAGAAGTACGAGACTGGATGCAACACCCCATCACCCGAATTCTCTTGGAGGAGAACTGCTCCTACCCCACTTCCACTTGCATCTATATGTAAAGTGAAAGGACGGGAATAGTTAGGAGTGCAAAGAACTGGTTTGGAGGACAGGAGCAGTTTCAGCTGGTGAAAGGCCGCATCACAAGCAGAAATCCACCGATAGGGGCGTTTAGAACTTGTCAGGTCTGTAGGAGGTGCCGCGATGGCAGAGAAGTTGCTACAAAACCGTCTGTAGAACCCAGCCATGCCCAGAAACCTCATGAGTGACTTCCTTTTAGTAGGGGTTGGGTATTCTAAAATGGCTTCAATGTTGGCTTGCTTGGGCCGAGTTCTTCTTTGTCCAACGACATTGCCCAGATACGTCACGGTGGCACTGCCGATTGTAAACTTAGCAAGGTTGATTGTGAAGCCAGACTCCCCTAGACATGAGAACAATGATCGAAGTCGGGTTACATGGTCTTCCCATTTGTCTGCAACGACAAGTAAGTCATCTAAATAAGAAGACACACCTTCTAATCCCTGGATGGTATAGTTGTAGTGAAACAAACCAAAAGGGGTTATAAATGCCGAAATAAGTTTGGCTTCATCAGTCAGTCCAATTTGATGATAACCCTTTTGTAGATCTATCTTATCTGAGATTGGCCCACACCATCAATCAAGTCATCAGTTAATGGAGGGGGGTAGGAATCTGAAACGGTTACATCATTAACTCTCCTATAGTCCGTGCAAAATCTACTGCTTCCATCAGGTTTTGGAATTAACGAACAAGGTGAAGCCCAAGGAGAGATGGTTCAGCCAAACCATGTTCCAGTAGGAAGTCTACCTCTTTTTTCACAATTGCCCTCTTCTCAGGACTTACTCACTAAGCAGGTTGCCTAATTGGGCGTACTTCAGAGCCAAGCAATTTAACGTCATGTAATGTATGGCTTCTATAACCAGGAATATCAGCAACTACACTGCTATAACCAAGTAAGATTGAAATAACATCAAGTTTATTGGACTCTGGCAAGTAACTTAGATGACTCTCTATGTTAGACCAAATTTCATGATTAAGAGGATTACAAGGAGATGGAATGTCTGCAGCTTCTCCATCGTCTACAGAACATTCTGCAGACATGCCAGAAGAATCCCCTTTAGGTACCACACAAGAAACAGGTTGACCATTGGTCCAGTCCTCCTGTAGTTCCCTGCAAACATATGGCTTCATTAAATTAATATGAACCAATTGAGTGTTCTTACGTCTGTTTGGAGTTTGAACAACATAATTACAGACACTTTATGGGAAACAATGTAGGGTCCTGTAAACTGACTCTTAAGAAGGTTTCCATGTATTGGGAGGAACAACAGGACTTTATCCCCAGGACTAAAGCCACGGACTTTGGTTGTGGCATCATAGAGGGTTTTCATTTTCTGCTGACTAGCCGAAAGATCAGCCAGCACTACTTTTCTTACTTCATCTAATTTAGATTTAAGATTTTCCATGTACTGGGATACTGTATGCTTTGGATGAGATGATCTGTCTGCAAACTATTGCTCTGTTAATACCGTGAGAGGGCCCCGTATCTACCTGCCATAAAGCAACTCGTAAGGGGAGTATCCCAGTGATTCTTGCGGACATTCCCTTAGGGCAAATAGTAAAAAGTTTATACTTTCATCCCAGTCTGACCCAGTTTCAAAGCAGTATTTCTTAATCATGGATTTAAATGTTTGGTGAAATCGTTCGAGACATACCTGGGATTGCGGGTGGTAAGCCGATGACCACTGCTGAGTAATCCTCAGTCCCTTAACAACCTCCTCAAACAGATCACTTGTAAAGTTAGTACCCTGATCACACCGAATTTCTTTTGGAATCCCTACAGATGTGAACAAGTGGAGCAAACATCAAACTATGGATTTAGCAGAAATATTCATAAGAGGGTATACTTCTGGATAACGTGTAGCTGTACACATCACCGTGAGAAGATACTGATTACCTTTTTTTGTTTTTGGTAAGGGTCCCACACAGTCGATTACAATTCTCTCGAATGGCTCCGAATTTACAGTGATAGGTTGTAAAGGAGATGGGGGAATGGTTTGGTTTGGCTTGCCTACGATCTGCCAGACATGACAGGATTTTACAAAATTACTGACATCCTTCTTCATCCCTGGCCAAAAGAAATGCTGCAAAAGTCTTTTATAGGTCCTCTGAATCCCAAGATGCCCTGTTAAACCAACATGGGCTAACTTCATTAGGGAATGACGAACAGAACAAGGTATAACAACCTGGTGCACTATTACCCAGCTGTCCAAATCAGCAAGCTCTGGAGGACGGTACATTCTCATCAGGAGTCCATCCTGATAATAAAAACAAGGCACCTTTTGACCCAAGAAGCTATCCCGGGCTATATGTCTGCACTTTGCTGGTGAGACATCACAATCCTGAGCTATAATTAGATTATCTTTAGTTATCTTCTGGGAGATAAGGCTATCAAGAGGAAGAGCACTTGGAGTTTGCACAGAACTGTCTTTGTGATTCTGAGAACGGGTGACTGCACAAAGGGGAAAGATATGTGGATGCTCCTCATCTATCTCAGAGGTGGGACTAAACGACAGGGGAGTGTTAACCTAATGCAAGTCTGGGCAAACTACCTTTCCAGCCAATTCGTTCCCAAGGAATAAGCCAACTCCTTCCACAGGAAGAGGTTTCTCTGTAACTCTCACAGTCACTTCTTCCGACAAAAAATCACATTTAAGGAATATCTAGGAAGGTAAAAAGACAGATCTTTAAGGAGCAAGGTCTTTCCCATATACTTCTTGATCCCTGGTAGACAGGGCTCATATAAAATGCTTTGAGCAGCTCCTTTATCCATAAGAACATTAACTGGATAGAATTTACCATTGACATTCAGTGAAACTGCACCCTTAAATTTAAAATCCTTGAAAGGATCATCCCGAGAGCCTGGATGGATCAGACTGGTAACAGGTTTCCCAGATTTTACACAAGAGGAGCTCACTGATGGTTTTGCAAACAGTTGATTTAAACTTGATTTCTGATTTACACTGGATTTCTTACACTTTGGATCCTTACAACAATCTATACTGTGACCCGATTGTTTGCAATAGCTACAAAAGACTGGTTGCATATATTTGCTGGCGTTACCCCTGCTAGAACCAGGGCTTTGACTAGAGGAGGACTTTACAAAATTTGACCTGCCCCCACTTTCACCACTCAGCTGTGACCTCCTTAGAAGTGCAAATGAGTCTGCAATCTGTGCTGCTTTACTTCAATCTTTTTCACCCCTTTCTTCAATATGTGTCAGAATGTCAAAGGGCAACTTTCGCTTAAACTCTTCAAATACAATCAGATTCTTCACTTGAGAAAAGGTCTTAGTTTCGGTTGCATCCAACCACTTATTAAACAACCTTCGTTTCTCTGTGGCAAATTCCAGGTAAGTGCTCTGGGTAGATTTAGTGAGGGATCTAAATTTCTGGCGATATCCATCAGGTGTAATTGCATAGGCGTCAAGGATCGACCGTTTGACTAGGTCATAATCACTGATGCAATCTAAATTAGAAAAAGTTATAGCAGCGTTACCGGTTAGCTTTGGTTGTAGAAGCCAAGTCCACTCAGACCGGGGCCATTGTAAATGGTCAGCAGTCTTTTCAAAGGTACCGAAAAAGTTATCAGGGTCTTCCTCATTGAACTGGGGAACAAGGGACATAGTTTTAGCCAAGTTGAATGGTTTAACTGTAGCTTCATTCTTAGATTTGTTTTGTTGTTCTAGTTTAAACTTGGCAACCTCCAACTCATGTTTTAGTTTCTCAGTCTCAAACTCACTCACTCTCTCTCTTAAAGCCAGTTCCCTCTCTTTTGTCTCTTTCATGAGTAATAGTTTCTCTCTCTCGAACTCAAGTCTTTCTGCTGACCACGAATCATCGACTGGGGATTTTATTCCAGCAGCATGGTTATCGTAATCAGAGCTTACTTCGCCGTTAGTGTCATTACGATCTTTGTCTTCCACTCTCAAGTTACATGAAGTCATAGGTGTTACAGCGCTAATGGCTTCCGGAGGCAAAAGCATTTTTGGTGACTAAGGCTTCCACAACAGTTTTCTTTAGCACTTCTTTAGTGGCAGAACTGGGATAAGACATTTCAAAATACTGAGCTATGAAACGCCAGTAGTCTTTAGTTACAAGTCTAGTTAATTTATCAAGGGAAGGATTTTCACAGAAATCTCTGACATTAAATCATTCCATCTTAATCCACGTTAAAGTTACTCTTGAGAGAAAGTTACCATTCGACCTGCACCAAGTTCAGTTCCATATGGACACCATAGGCTATTTATTGCAGGTAATCAAAGTTAATGTTTGCCTTGGTTCTCTAGGACTAATGGCAAAATACTTTTGCCAGGTGAAATAAACTTGGTCAGGTAAACATGAATTATTGAAGCAGACTATTGACAGCGAGATCAAACCCTGAGAACTTTGAGTCGCTTAATCAAACCAAGTTTACAGCACAACGATAATTGCTGCTGTTTATGAGTAATGAAAGAAAATGGGTATGGATCCATATAATCCCTTCACTTTACCACAATCACGACTGCAGTAATCATGGTCTACCTATGAACATTACAAAGGTAGATAATGAATGGTAGACTTTAAACTACCACGGGATAATCCGGATTAAGTTTAAATTCAGAAAAGAGTTTGGTATACTGACTAAATGTATGCAGGGATACGGCATTAGGTTAACTCAGTAAGTAGGTCCGGGTAGCTCACTTAAACAACAAGGGTACGGCACTGGTTAACTCACTAGGTAGATCCGGTTTCTCCCTCTGCATAATAGTACCGATATGACGCCGCCTGCCAGAGCGTAAACAATAAATGGGTCCCGACTGTATGGTTCACCCTGAAAAGATCCATTCCCATTACCTCAAGCTAACCAGGAGGCAAACTGCTTAATCAACTAACGGGAATACCGATCAGAATACACACGATAAAGTAGGCTGTAGTAAACCATTTAAGCATGGTTAAGATAAACAGTTGCACAATCCTGATCAACCTGCAATAATTATACACACCTCATGCACACAGGGAAACTATACTCCAGTGGTGTATTACTCACTAGAGCAGCAAGAAAATCCCGGACAAGCCCTCATTTTACTGTTTGTAGTTGGTAGTAATTATTAAGCTGTCTCTTTGGTCTAGGGATACGGAACTACAATACCGCAAAAGCAGTTCACTAAAATCATTGTACTTATTTCCCAGGTATGAAAGATTTCCTTGCGGATCTAAATAGCTTTTCAAGTTAAGTAAACACAAAAAAAATATCTAAGTTTTAATTTACAAAAATATTACATAACTTTACATATTACACAAAACCAACCCCAAAAATATCCCCAAAAGTTGTACAGAACAAAATCGGAACAAATCAAAGTTTCACACCACTGAATGAAGTTAACCTGTCTACATGATCAGTGTTCACATCATATACATATCCGTATGGTGGTCCAGACGTAATCTCACACGAGATAAGCAGCACAGAATCAGTCCCAGTCTCTCCATACACAATACAAGTGGTACTTCAGGGTAATCACAGCTGAGGAGCAAAGTAGAGTAAGGGCAGTCAAGACATCACTGATCAACTGCCCCCGGCAGGTTTCCCGGCAAATTTATGTCCCAAGCTGTACCTTCAAAGACGTATTAATGAAGCTTTGGATCCCTTCAGAAAACCAGATTTGAAGCACTCGAAAAGTTGATCAGGCTTCTTCTAAACTGTTTCAAACAGCTGTGAGGCATCTGAATTATTTCATAAGATTAAAACCAAATAAATAGCATAGAGGACAACAACAGCCGTAACACCTCCCCCTCTAAGTCCTCCGTAGTACAGATAGGAGAACTACTGCTGTCCGACGTCCGTAGAGCTCTAGAAAGGGCATCAGCAACTAAGTTGTCCACCCCTTTGATGTGTTTCACCACAAGGGGGTATTGCTGAATCAGAAGTGCCCATCTGAGAATTCGCTGGTTCTGGTTACGCATCCGCCGAATAAAAATCCGTTGGTTGTGATCAGTGTAGACTATCACATGGTGACTATGCCCGTGTAGGTAACAGTCAAATTTTCGCAGAGCCAGGATTAAGGAAAGAGTCTCCTTCTCCACAGTTGAATAATGTTGCTGATTCGTTTTGAGCTTAGCTGAGAAGTACGAGACTGGATGCAACACCCCATCACCCGAATTCTCTTGGAGGAGAACTGCTCCTACCCCACTTCCACTTGCATCTATATGTAAAGTGAAAGGACGGGAATAGTTAGGAGTGCAAAGAACTGGTTTGGAGGACAGGAGCAGGTTCAGCTGGTGAAAGGCCGCATCACAAGCAGAAATCCACCGATAGGGGCGTTTAGAACTTGTCAGGTCTGTAGGAGGTGCCGCGATGGCAGAGAAGTTGCTACAAAACCGTCTGTAGAACCCAGCCATGCCCAGAAACCTCATGAGTGACTTCCTTTTAGTAGGGGTTGGGTATTCTAAAATGGCTTCAATGTTGGCTTGCTTGGGCCGAGTTCTTCTTTGTCCAACGACATTGCCCAGATACGTCACGGTGGCACTGCCGATTGTAGACTTAGCAAGGTTGATTGTGAAGCCAGACTCCCCTAGACATGAGAACAATGATCGAAGTCGGGTTACATGGTCTTCCCAGTTGTCTGCAACGACAAGTAAGTCATCTAAATAAGAAGACACACCTTCTAATCCCTGGATGGTATAGTTGATTGCCCTTTGAATGGTTGCTGGGACATTAGACATGCCAAATGGCATAACATTGTAGTGAAACAAACCAAAAGGGGTTATAAATGCCGAAATAAGTTTGGCTTCATCAGTCAGTCCAATTTGATGATAACCCTTTTGTAGATCTATCTTATCTGAGATTGGCCCACACCATCAATCAAGTCATCAGTTAATGGAGGGGGGTAGGAATCTGGAACGGTTACATCATTAACTATCCTATAGTCCGTGCAAAATCTACTGCTTCCATCAGGTTTTGGAATTAACAAACAAGGTGAAGCCCAAGGAGAGTTGGTTCAGGCAAACCATGTTCCAGTAGGAAGTCTACCTCTTTTTTCACAATTGCCCTCTTCTCAGGACTTACTCTATAAGCAGGTTGCCTAATTGGGCGTACATCAGAGCCAAGCAATTTAACGTCATGTAATGTATGGCTACTATAACCAGGAATATCAGCAACTACACTGCTATAACCAAGAAAGATTGAAATAACATCAAGTTTATTGGACTCTGGCAAGTAACTTAGATGACTCTCTATGTTAGACCAAATTTCATGATTAAGAGGATTACAAGGAGACGGAATGTCTGCAGCTTCTCCATCGTCTACAGAACATTCTGCAGACATGCCAGAAGAAATCCCTTTAGGTACCACACAAGAAACAGGTTGACCATTGGTCCAGTCCTCCTGTAGTTCCCTGCAAACATATGGCTTCATTAAATTAATATGAACTAATTGAGTGTTCTTACGTCTGTTTGGAGTTTGAACAACATAATTACAGACACTTTATAGGAAACAATGTAGGGTCCTGTAAACTGACTCTTAAGAGGGTTTCCAGGTATTGGGAGGAACAACAGGACTTTATCCCCAGGACTAAAGCCACGGACTTTGGTTGTGGCATCATAGAGGGATTTAAACTTCTGCTGACTAGCCGAAAGATCAGCCAGCGCTACTTTTCTTACTTCACCTAATTTAGATTTAAGGTTGTCCATGTACTGGGATACTGTACGCTTTGGATGAGATGATCTGTCTGCAAACCATTGCTCTGTTAACCCCTACACCGCGGGCTTGTTTACTAATGACTTGAGTGTCCCGCGGGGTTATTTGGGCTCCGACAGACTCTCAAAAAATATTTGCCAAAAATCAGTTATATAGTCCTAGAATAATAAAATTACATATGCTTATGGCACATACCTTCAGCTTTCTCCCGGAATGATTGTTGAGCCTTCGTCGGTTACCGTAGGACTTGTGGAGACCTCTGAAGTAGGGTAACGAAGTCTCCACTTTACACTTCCCGACAACCCGTAATATGATTACCACAGCCAGATACAAACACTATAAACACTATTCTACAATTTTCAAGTAGTTTGGGATCCATACAAAAAAAAAAAAAAAACACTGTGAAAGCAATGGAAATTACGAGCGCGTCTGATCGTCGCACTGGCACTAGTTCGCTCTTGGTACTCTGTCATTTATAATTCATAAAACCCCTCACACTTTATATTTCTATTACTATATAACACTTATATATATCTATAAGTTTCCTTCAGTAGTATTAGTTTATTGTCACTGTAGGGATTCAATTTCTTTCAGTAAAATACGTAGCATTCACTTTCTCGTCCTGTATACTAGCATTGAGAGTGAATGTCACTTTCATCTTCACTCTCATAACTCATAGCATTCAGACATGCTAGAGTGAAACTTTCACTTTCATTACTCCTAGGGTATATACTCGTATTCTTATAATACTACTCATTTACATTTCTATTTACGTTCTCTATTTTATTTACGTCATTTACATTTCTATTTTATTTACACTGTGTTATGCACTGTCACTTGAAGTAACTTATAAAACTATTTTTCATTGCTCACGTATATTTACATTCATTACTTTCACTTGCTGTTTACATATTATTTACACATTATTTACAATTCCACTTGCACTGTTTTACTCAATAGAAAGATCGTAGTCACTCTTTTATCAATTGTCAGCCCTTTACCTCTTTCCACACGAGGTTTAGTAGGGGGTAAAGGTCACAGGGCCCTTTGCATGGGGGTGAAAAAGTCCTTGAAGTCAGCAAGAAGAAACATACGTACCCTCACTTCGGAAGATGAGAGTAAACTGATAACGGAGGGCCGGGGTGGAGGCCTACTTAGGGGATATTCAGAGCTACCAATGTTAGCTCTTGAAACAGCTATGTCTAGCACTGAAATGATTGGCAGGAAATCTAGACAATACATTATAAATTAGGTAGTTCCAGGTGAATGTAAATATCACTTAGGCTTCTCCCTTCCCTCCTTACATGTATATTTATTACGAAAATAGATTGTACGGCATATTTCAAGGGGAAAAAAAACAGCGAAAATTAGCGAACGAGTGCACGTGAGGTGTTGTCAGGTGATAATTAGCCAATTCCAGGTGTATGGCACTCTCACTTACCTTATTTCTTTCTTGTATATATTATTTGGTATAAGAATAGGGCATAGGGCTTATTTCAATGGATGAAATCAGTGAAAAATTCCAGGGAAGATTTACTTAGCGTAGCACGGCCGGGCAGGCGAGAGGATAGGGTAATGGAGTGGGGGGTAGGGAGGGGAGTCAAGAACGGGGAGAAATGGCTAAATTGTCAACAATGGATGGGAGTACAGATGAGATTAGGAGTGCTGACTAGTGTTGGACATTGGCAGTACTGATAGATGATACAAGCCCCCACTTGGAAGCCCGGGTGAATTCAAAATAACACAGAATCACAAAAGCGACGCCCCGCGGCATGATCCCTTGCTCCCAAGCATCACGAAAGTGACGCCCCGCGGTTAAGGGGTTAATACCGTGAGAGGGCCCCGTATCTACCTGCCATAAAGCAACTCGTAAGGGGAGTATCCCAGTGATTCTTGCGGACATTCCCTTAAGGCAAATAGTAAAAAGTTTATACTTTCATCCCAGTCTGACCCAGTTTCAAAGCAGTATTTCCTAATCATGGATTTAAATGTTTGGTGAAATCGTTCGAGACATACCTGGGATTGCGGGTGGTAAGCCGATACCACTGCTGAGTAATCCCCAGTCCCTTAACAACCTCCTGAAACAGGTCACTTGTAAAGTTAGTACCCTGATCACACTGAATTTCTTTTGGAATCCCTACAGATGTGAACAAGTGGAGCAAACATCCAACTATGGATTTAGCAGAAATATTCATAAGAGGGTATACTTCTGGATAACGTGTAGCTGTACACATCACCGTGAGAAGATTCTGATTACCCTTTTTTGTTTTTGGTAAGGGTCCCACACAGTCGATTACAATTCTCTCGAATGGCTCCGAATCTACAGTGATAGGTTGTAAAGTAGATGGGGGAATGGTTTGGTTTGGCTTGCCTACGATCTGCCAGACATGACAGGATTTTACAAAATTATTGACATCCTTTTTCATCCCTGGCCAAAAGAAATGCTGCAAAAGTCTTTTATAGGTCCTCTGAATCCCAAGATGCCCTGTTAAACCATCATGGGCTAACTCCATTAGGGAATGACGAACAGAACAAGGTATAACAACCTGGTGCACTTCTACCCAGCTGTCCAAATCAGCAAGCTCTGGAGGACGATACATTCTCATCAGGAGTCCATCCTGATAATAAAAACAAGGCACCTTTTAACCCAAGAAGCTATCCCGGGCTATATGTCTACACTTTGCTGGTGAGACATCACAATCCTGAGCTATAATTATTATTATTATTATTTTTTTTTTCATAATAATCATGGCGGCGCAACTGCCAGGGTCATATACCGCCGTATAACAAAGAAGTAAAAAGCAAAAAACTAAAAATAGGGGATAAGCCACACAATAAAAAAAGGAGAATTTCTAAATATCTTTAAGAAGTCCTGCCTCCTTCACAAAGGAGAGGGTTGCCCCTCCCAAGGCACAGGCATCCTCCCCAAGCACGGAGGAAAGATGATACACACCTCCATCCGTTTGGTGGTCAGAGAGGAACCGACGCCGTAAATCCTCAAGACTAGGACACTCCACCAACAGGTGCCGAACAGTCAAGGGAACCAGACAGTCATCACAGAATGGAGGAGGAGCCCTTTCCATTAAAAAACCGTGAGAGAAACGGGTGTGACCAATGCGGAGGCGGCACAAAGCAGTCTCCCATTGACGAGGGAAGCCCTGGTAACTGAATGAGCCCACCTTCTGGCAAATCGAGCGCAACTTATTGGCACCCACAGCATCCCAATGCTCCTGCCAACAGCACCAAACCCTGAAGGCAATAAAGGAGCGCATATCTGTAGCAGGCAGACGATACAGAGGGGACTGTGCAAGAGGGGGACGAGCCGCTGCCGCCTTGGCCAGCTGATCAGCTCGTTCATTCCCTGCCACTCCTACATGAGCTGGAACCCAACAGAAATCTACACGACGTCCACGACGCCCTAAAAGGAAAAGCCACTCTAAAATGGATAAAACCAAAGGATGAGAGGGATTAAAAGACTCCATTACAGAAAGAGCACTTCGTGAGTCACTAAAAACAGTAAAAGCAGTGTGGGGGAGAGTGAAGAGAATCTGAAGGGCAAATAAAATAGCAGTCAGCTCAGCCGTAAAAACAGAAGCAGTCACAGGGAGGCTCCCACCTCGACAGAAGGTGGGAAACACCACACCAAAGCCCACACCCACATCAGACTTAGATCCATCAGTATAAACTGGTATGGAGTCCCCATGAGAAGAGGCATGCTCTAAAAACAGAGAAAAACAAACCTGAGAAGGAAGGGAGGCCTTACTGGATGAGAAGAAACGACAAAATGTCACCCTGGGGAGAAGCCAGTAGCCCACCCTCGGGACACGATGGGGAGTGATCGGCACAGAAGGAACAGAGATGCTAGACATAATCGACTGCACCCTGAAACCAAAGGGCTTTGGAAAGGATGGCCGAGTGGGAAAAATAGGTGACCGAGAATCTTGAGAGGCCTTGAGAAAGGGCACAGAGGCTGGGAGACGAGATAAGCGATACCAACATCTCATCAAAAGGGAAGAGCGGAGCAAGTCTAGAGGAAGGACACCAGCATCAGCCAACAAACTCGAAATCGGGGAAGATCGGAATGCCCCAGTGGCGAGACGAACACCAGCATGATGTATGGAATCTAAAATACGAAGCCTGGCTTCTGAGGCAGAGGAATAAACTTCACATCCATAATGAAGTTTGGATAAAATCAGAGACTGATGCAAGAGGAGGAGGGTCTTGCGATCAGCTCCCCAGTATGTGTGCGCTAAAACTTTCAAGAGACCCAATGCTCTGAGACACTCAGCTTTTACGTACATCAAGTGAGGGACCCAAGTCAACCGGCTGTCAAAAATCAGCCCGAAAAACCGGGTTTCCTTTTAACACGAAATACGACGCCCATCTAAAAAAAGGTTTGGGTCAGGGTGGACTCCACGAATGCGACAAAAATGCATGGCAACGGTCTTCTTGAAGGAAAATCGAAAACCTCGTTCATCAGCCCATCTAGAGACACGGTTGAGAGCCATCTGCATCCTCCTTTCTGCCATTGACATCCGTGAGGCAGTGACAGAGATTGATAAATCGTCAACATAGAGAGAGCCACGAACACAATCAGGGAGCACAGAAATAACGCTGTTAATTGCCACTGCGAAAAGGGTAACACTTAGTATGCTCCCTTTTGGCACACCATCCTCAAGGGGACGTGCAGTAGACAGCTCACTCCCGACTCGGACCCGAATAAAACGATTAGATAAAAATTCCCGGATAAAAGTGGGGAGTTGCCCACGGAGACCAAACTCATAAAGAGATTGCAATATTCCATGACGCCAGGAAGTGTCGTACGCCTTCTCCAAATCAAAGAACACTGTGATATGATGCTCGTTAGTTGCAAAAGCCTGGCAGATGGAATATTGTAAAGAAAAGAAGAGCATCTGTGGTCGACCGCATCTTCCGAAACCCACACTGGACTGGAGACAAGTAACCACCCTTCTCTAAGTACCACATGAGCCGACTATTCACCATCTTTTTGAGGAACTTACAAAGGCAAGATGTCAGCGAGATAGGGCGATAATTAGTGGCCTGCAAGTGATCCTTACCCAGCTTAGGGATGGGGAGAACCACAGCAACACCCCATGAGGTCGGAAACCCATCATTGCACCAAATTCTATTATACAGTGACAACAGAAAATGAAGGGCTGCATCAGGCAAGTGGTGTAAGAAGGCATATGGGACATCATCCATGCCTGGAGACGAGTCACGACACTGCGACAATGCCATCTGAAGTTCAGAAGCAGAAAAAGCAACATTATACGACTCCTCCGCAGTAGATGGAAAACTAATGCCCAAAGATTCCAGGTGCCGTCGGCGGCGTGCCGACGGGGTTGAGGTGTCCTTCCTAGAGACATTAGCAAAATGAGCTGCAAATATCTCGGCAACAGACGAAGAATGAGCCACCACCACACCTGCATGAGATAAAACAGGAGGAGAGGGAACAGGGAATTTCCCTGAAATCTTCCTCACCCATTTCCGCACTTTTGTGAGAGGAGTCTGTGAAGAAATTGAAGAAACAAATGATGCCCAAGACTTCCTCCTAGCCTCCTTCATAACCCGCCGGGCATGAGCTCGGGCCGTCCTATATGCCGCTAAGTAACCAGGGTCACCTCGGTGACGACGAAGTTGGGAGAAAGCAGCACGTTTAGCCCTAACAGCAGAAGCACACTCATCAGTCCATCAGGGAACTGGACGGCAAGGAAAGTGACCAGCTGTTCTCGGAATACTCTGCAGTGCCGCTGAGTGTAGTAAGTTTGTGAAATACTCAACAGCAGCATCAGTGCTGACAAAATCCTCCACACATCGGTTCGGGGAACACAGCTCCTCAAAAACCGGCCAGACCGCCCTATCCAAGCGCCAGCGGGGAAGACGACGCCGAGGCGCACTCTGTGTCGATCTTAATAAAATAGGGAAGTGGTCACTGCCATGTAAGTCTGGTAACACAGTCCATGTAAAATTCAGGGCTACCCCTGCAGAGCACAGAGACAAATCAATAGAAGTAAAAATACCCGTTTGACTATGGAAGTAAGTAACTTCACCAGAATTTAAAATGTACAGGTCCACATCCTCCACAATGGAGGCTAATATAGTACCTCTAGCATCAGCTGTGGAGCCACCCCACAGGGGATGATGACTGTTCATGTCACCCAGCAAGAAATAGGGTGAGGGAAGTGCCTGAATAAGATTTTCAAGATCATCCCTCTCAATAGTGACACTAGGAGGGAGGTACAAAGAGCACACAGTATAACGACGGGGAAGGAAAATCTGGAGAGCAACAGCCTGCAGTGGAGTGTTAAGATTCACAGCAGTGAAAGGTATGTCACTGCGTACTAGAATAGCCACACCCCCACCATGACCTTGTCCAGGAAGAGGATCTGAATAAAAAACCTGGTAACCAGGTGGACTGTGAGGCGCAGCATCACCAACCATTGTCTCTTGTAGGCAAACACACACAGGTGAATACTCAGCCAGAAGCCAACGGAGTTCCTCCCAGTTGGTTCGTAAACCACGGCAATTCCATTGAATAATATTAGCCATTAAAACTACTGAAATAAAAAGGGGCAGGGGAGAGGGACAAACAGAAGACCATAAAAAAAAAATACTAAAAATATTAAAATGGAGGAACTATATACACAAAAGAAAGGGTCATTTAGTGGAAACCACTGAGCGACCCTGGGAGACAATCTTCTTGGGAATGCGGATACGCCCTGTAAGGGGCTTGCCACGGGCAGCAGCATGGCTAGAACAAGGGGCTTGGGGTCTGCTAAGTGTTGGGAGACTTCACAGACACCCGTCGCTGCCCAGCAGGAGAGGAAGAGCTACTCCGAACCCTGCCCGGGGCCCCCAGTGAACCAAGAGGTCGAGCAGGAGGGATTGGGGTCCTGGCCTCCAAACGTGGAGGGGGCAGGACAGGATCCTCAGAGGTAACCGGAGGAGGAACATCCGATTCCCCGGAGGAAGAGGTGCCAGACTGACCTGACACCCCAGAAGCCCCCGAAGACCCAGAAGTAGGGTCTGAGGGCTGTTGCACAGATGGACTAACTACAGAGGATGTGGACTCCACGACCGACACCTTGCTTGGAGGATCTTCAAGACTCAAAGACTCTGAGGAACCACGATGACGTTTAGCAAATGACGAATGTGCACCATGACTACCAGGGGATACCATTGATGTAGAGGTCGAGTCTTGAACTGTAGTGGCAACCGTCTCAAGTGCAGGAGATTGTTGCACTGACATGGAATCAACAGATGAAGGCATAGGAGCTGACACAACAGGAGGAACTCGGGTCTGCTGCTGGACAGGACGACGAGGACGGCTATGACCGGACAAAACTGATGCATAAGACACTCCGTTACGGAAAACAGATGACATGGCTCTACTCCTGGCCTCAGGAAAGCTTATTTTATCCCGATTACGGATGAGGAGGATCTCCTTCTCCAAGCAAAACCGGGCACAGTCTTTAGATGAAGCAGGATGTGCCTCACCACAGTGCAAACAACAAACAGGTCCAGGACAGTCCTGTCCTGCATGAGTAGATGCTCCACAACTGACACACACCACTGGGAGGCCCTGTTGCAAACGACGACAGACTCGACCAACATGCCCGTACATCTGACAGTGGTAGCAGCGTCGTGGATTTGGGACAAAGGGTTTGACCCTAAGGGACAACCAAGCCACCTTGATAGATAAAGGTAGAACAGTACAGTCGAACGTCAGCAACAAGGATGGAGTTGGGGTAAGAATACCATCAACCTACTTCTGAAATCTCTCCACTTTAACGACCCTGTGGACCTGGAGTTCTTCAAGTAGCTTCTCTTCACTGTAGTGAAGTAAGTCTTTGGAGAAAACAACACCTCGACACTGATTGAAAAAAGCATGAGGGACACAAGATAACAGCGCATCCGGGTACTTACACTGGGCAGCCAGCCGGGAACCCTCTTCAGGCTACCATCCCCCTGAGGTGAAATCTTCGGCTCCCTCCCACAGATTGACATAATTCGCCGATGAACAGTAAAAATATCCAAATTCCCAATAGGTTGACCATCCAAAGTACGAATGGTGTAGTACCTTGCAAAATCAACCCTCTCAAAGACACCCGGCAGGACCTCACTGGCATGCCCACTATATGTTGTTGTCTGTGTCCGGCTCTTCTTTGTAGTGGCCGCTGACCTTAAACCACTGGAACCAGGTAGGTATGGATTCAGGGTGGCAATATGGGCCTCACCAGACAGAGGCACAAGAGGCGCACAGGAGGGAGATTGTAAAGGGTGGTCAGGGACAGAACCAGGGTCGTCAGCAGATGAAAATGTATTCGTGGCCATATTATAAAAAAAAAACTACCTTCATTCCCCCACCCCTCCACCCACCATGGAGCCCAACAAGGGGAGGCCATATGCCAGGGAAAGCACCACTGGCGACCCCAGAGGTAGTGGGAAAGTATACGCAGGTAACCACCAAGGGACCCTGACAAGGGTGACTCCAGGACGATAGGAGCCACCAGGTCCCCCAGTGCCCGCTTGACCCTAAAGCCACTAGGTGACTAGCCTGGATGGCTAGCCAGTGACCAGCCGATTGACCTGGTCGGGCCCAACCAGGCCACCCGCCTAGCCAGAATAAGGGACCAAAGATGTGTATTGCTAGCTGCAGGGCGCACCATGCAGCATCACTCAACCTACAGGACTCCAGTCTCCCAGCAATACGGGACGCCACGCACGGCAAACACGTGGGGAGGCAACAGTCCCGCCCTAGATGGGAAATGGGCAGGGACTGACATCACCAGTAGGCCTCCTCTACCAGTGATGTAGGGGGTGCTTGGTCCACGACACTGACAAATGCCGAACCCTACAAAGGTAGGCATGCCTCCAAAGTAGGTGGCACTGCCAGCCACGCTTCAAGCCCCGCCACCACGTCAAGGTGACCCCCCTCAGCGGGGTGAGCTATAATTAGATTATCTTTAGTTATCTTCTGGGAGATAAGGCTATCAAGAGGAAGAGCGCTTGGAGTTTGCACAGAACTGTCTTTGTGATTCTGAGAACGGGTGACTGCACAAAGGGGAAAGATATGTGGATGCTCCTCATCTATCTCAGAGGTGGGACTAGACGACAGGGGAGTGTTAACCAAATGCAAGTCTGGGCAAACTACCTTTCCAGTCAATTCGTTCCCAAGGAATAAGCCAACTCCTTCCACAGGAAGAGGTTTCTCTGTAACTCTCACAGTCACTTCTTCCGACAAAAAATCACATTTAAGGAATATCTAGCCAGGTAAAAAGACAGATCTTTAAGGAGCAAGGTCTTTCCCATATACTTCTTGATCCCTGGTAGACAGGGCTCATATAAAATGCTTTGACCAGCTCCTTTATCCCTAAGAACATTAACTGGATAGAATTTACCATTGACATCCAGTGAAACTGCACCCTTAAATTTAAAATCCTTGAAAGGATCATCCTGAGAGCCTGGATGGATCAGACTGGTAACAGGTTTCCCAGATTTTACACAAGAGGAGCTCACTGATGGTTTTGCAAACAGTTGATTTAAACTTGATTTCTGATTTACACTGGATTTCTTACACTTTGGATCCTTACAACAATCTATAGTGTGACCCGATTGTTTGCAATAGCTACAAGAGACTGGTTGCATATATTTGCTGGCGTTACCCCTGCTAGAACCAGGGCTTTAACTAGAGGAGGACTTTACAAAATTTGACCTGCCCCCACTTTCACCACTCAGCTGTGACCTCCTTAGAAGTGCAAATGAGTCTGCAATCTGTGCTGCTTTACTTCAATCTTTTTCACCCCTTTCTTCAATATGTGTCAGAATGTCAAAGGGCAACTTTCGCTTAAACTCTTCAAATACAATCAGATTCTTCACTTGAGAAAAGGTCTTAGTTTCGGTTGCATCCAACCACTTATTAAACAACCTTCGTTTCTCTGTGGCAAATTCCAGGTAAGTGCTCTGGGTAGATTTAGTGAGGGATCTAAATTTCTGGCGATATCCATCAGGTGTAATTGCATAGGCGTCAAGGATCGACCGTTTGACTAGGTCATAATCACTGATGCAATCTAAATTAGAAAAAGTTATAGCAGCCTTACCGGTTAGCTTTGGTTGTAGAAGCCGAATCCACTCAGAGCGGGGCCATTGTAAATGGTCAGCAGTCTTTTCAAAGGTACCGAAAAAGTTATCAGGGTCTTCCTCATTGAACTGGGGAACAAGGGACATAGTTTTAGCCAAGTTGAATGGTTTAACTGTAGCTTCATTCTTAAATTCGTTTTGTTGTTCTAGTTTAAACTTGGCAACCTCCAACTCATGTTTTAGTTTCTCAGTCTCAAACTCACTCACTCCCTCTCTTAAAGTCAGTTCCCTCTGTTTTGTCTCTTTCATGAGTAATAGTTTCTCTCTCTCGAACTCAAGTCTGTCTGCTGACCACGAATCATCGACTGGGGATTTTATTCCAGCAGCATGGTTATCGTAAGCAGAGCTTACTTCGCCGTTAGTGTCATTACGATCTTTGTCTTCTACTCTCAAGTTACATGAAGTCATAGGTGTTACAGTGTTAATGGCTTCCGGAGGCAAAAGCATTTTTGGTGACTAAGGCTTCCACAACAGTATTCTTTAGCACTTCTTTAGTGGCAGAACTGGGATAAGACATTTCAAAATACTGAGCTATGAAACGCCAGTGGTCTTTAGTTACTAGTCTAGTTAATTTATCAAGAGAAGGATTTTCACAGAAATCTCTGACATTAAATGATTCCATCTTAATCCAAGTTAGTGTTACTCTTGAGAGAAAGTTACCATTCGACCTGCACCAAGTTCAGTTCCATATGGACACCATAGGCTATTTATTGCAGGTAATCAAAGTTAATGTTTGCCTTGGTTCTCTAGGACTAATGGCAAAATACTTTTGCCAGGTGAAGTAAACTTGGTCAGGTAAACATGAATTATTGAAGCAAACTATTGACAGCGAGATCAAACCCTCAGCACTTTGTGTCGCTTAATCGAACCAAGTTTACAACACAACAATAAATCCTCCGGTTTATGAGTAATGAAAGAAAATGGGTATGGATCCATATAATCCCTTCACTTTACCATAAACACGACTGCAGTAATTATGGTCTACCTATGAACATTACAAAGGTAGATAATGAATGGTAGACTTTAAACTAACACGGGATAATCAGGATTAAGTTTAAAATCAGGAAAGAGTTTGGTATACTGACTAAGTGTATGCAGGGATACGGCATTAGTTTAACTCAGTAAGTAGGTCCGGGTAGCTCACTTAAACAGCAAGGGTACGGTACTGGTTAACTCACTAGGTAGATCCGGTTTCTCCCTCTGCATAATAGTACCGATATGACGCCGCCTGCCAGAGCGTAAACAATAAATGGGTCCCGACTGTATGGTTCACCCTGAAAAGATCCATTCCCATTACCTCAAGCTAACCAGGAGGCAAACTGCTTAATCACCTAACGGGAATACCGATCAGAATACACACGATAAAGTAGGCTGTAGTAAACCATTTAAGCAAGGTTAACCCCACTGTAGGGGGTCACCTTGACGTGGTGGTGGGGCTTGAAGCATGGTTGGCAGTGCCACCAACTTGGGAGGCAAGCCTACCTTTGTAGGGTTTGGCATTTGTCGGCCTTGTGGACCAAGCACCCCCTACATCACTGGTAGAGGAGGTCTACTGGTGATGTCAGTTCCTGCCCATCTGTCATCTAGGGCGGGACTGTTGCCTCCCCACGTGTTTGCCGTGCGTGGCGTCCCGTAATGCTGGGAGACGGGAGTCCTGGTGGTTGAACGATGGTGCATGGTGCGCCCTGCAGCTAGCAATACACCTCTTTTGTCCCTTATTCTGGCTAGACTGGTGGCCAGGTTGGGCCCGACCAGGTCAATCGGCTGGTCACTGGCCAACCATCCAGGATAGTCACTTAGTGGCTTTAGGGTCAAGCGGGCACTGGGGGACCTGGTGGCTCCTATCGTCCTGGAGTCACCCTTGTCAGGGTCCCTTAGTGGTTACCTGCGTATACTTCCCCACTACCTCTGGGGTCGCCAGTGGTGCTTTCCCTGGCATATGGCCTCCCCTTGTTGGGCTCCATGGTGGGTGGAAGGGTGGGGGAATGAAGGTGGTTTATTTTGAATATGGCCTTGTTTAAATCTTTTACAGCTGACGACCCTGGTTCCGTCACTGACCATCCATTACAGTCTTCCTCCTGTGTGTCTCCTGTGCCTCTGGCTGGTGAGGCCTATATTGCCACCCTGGAACCATACCTTCCTGGTTCCAGTGGTTTACGGTCAGTGGCCACTACAAAGAAGAGCCGGCAACAGACAACATATTGTGGACATGCCCGTGAGGTCCTGCCGGGTGTCTTTGAGAGGGTTGATTTTACAAGGCACTACACCATTCGTACTTTGGATGGTCAACCTATTGGGAATTTGGATATTTTTACGGTTCATTGGCGCATTATGTCAATCTGTGGGAGGGAGCCGAAGATTTCACCTCAGGGGGATGGTAGCCTACTAGTGGAGGTTACATCCCCTGAAGAGGGTTCCCGGCTGGCTGCCCAGTGTAAGGACCCGGATGCGCTGTTTTCTTGTGTCCCTCATGCTTTTTTCAATCAGTGTCGAGGTGTTGTTTTCTCCAAAGACTTACTTCGCTGCAGTGAAGAGAAGCTTCTTGAAGAACTACAGGTCCACAGGGTTGTCAAAGTGGAGAGGTTTCGGAAGAAGGTTGATGGTGTACTCACCCCAACTCCAACCTTCTTGCTGACGTTCGACTGTACTGTTCTCCCTTCATCCATCAAGGTGGCTTGGTTGTCCCTTAGGGTCAAACTCTTTGTACCAAACCCACGACGCTGCTACCACTGTCAGATGTACGGGCATGTTGGGCGAGCCTGTCGTCGTTTGCAACAGGGCCTCCCAGTGGTGTGTGTCAGTTGTGGAGCATCCACTCATGCAGGACAGGACTGTCCTGGACCTGTTTGTTGTTTGCACTGTGGCGAGGCACATCCTGCTTCATCTAAAGACTGTGCCCGGTTTTGCTTAGAGAAAGAGATCCTCCTCATCCGTAATAGGGATAAAAAAAGCTTTCCTGAGGCCAGGAGTAGAGCCATGTCATCTGTTTTCCGTAACGGAGTGTCTTATGCGTCAGTTTTGTCTGGTCATAGCCGTCCTCATCGTCCTGTCCAGCAGCAGACTCGAGTTCCTCCTGTTGTTTCAGCTCCTATGCCTTCATCTGTCGATCCCATGCCAGTGCAACAATCTCCCGCACTTGCGACGGTTGCCGCTACAGTTCAAGACTCGACCTTTACATCTATGGTATCCCCTAGTAGTCATGGTGCACATTCTTCATTTGCTAAACGTCATCGTGGTTCCTCAGAGTCGTTGAGTCTTGAAGATCCTCCAAGCAAGGTGTCGGTCGTGGAGTCCACATCCTCTGTAGTTAGTCCATCTGTGCAACAGCCCTCGGACCCTGCTTCTGGGTCTTCGGGGGCTTCTGAGGTGTCAGGTCAGTCTGGCACCTCTTCCTCCGGGGAATCGGATGTTCCTCCTCTGGTTACCTCTGAGGATCCTGTCCTGCCCCCTCCACGTTTGGAGGCCAGGACCCCAATCCCTCCTGCTCGACCTCTTGGTTCACTGGGGGCCCCGGGCAGGGTTCGGAGTAGCTCTTCCTCTCCTGCTGGGCAGCGACGGGTGTCTGTGAAGTCTCCCAACACTTCGCAGACCCCAGGCCCTCGTTCTAGCCATGCTGCTGCCCGTGGCAAGCCCCTTAGTGGGCGTATCCGCATTCCCAAGAAGATTGTCTCCCAGGGTCGCTCAGTGGTTTCCACTAAGTGACCCTTTCTTTTGTGTATATAGTTCCTCCATTTTAATATTTTTAGTAGTTTTTTTATATGGTCTTCTGTTTGTCCCTCTCCCCTGCCCCTTTTTATTTCAGTAGTTTTAATGGCTAATATTATTCAATGGAACTGCCGTGGTTTACGAGCCAACTGGGAGGAACTCCGTTGGCTTCTGGCTGAGTATTCACCTGTGTGTGTTTGCCTACAAGAGACAATGGTTGGAGATGCTGCGCCTCCCAGTCCACCTGGTTACCAGGTTTTTTATTCAGATCCTCTTCCTGGACAGGGTCATGGTGGGGGTGTGGCTATTCTAGTACGCAGTGACATACCTTTCACTGCTGTGAATCTTAACACTCCACTGCAAGCTGTTGCTCTCCAGATTTTCCTTCCCCGTCGTTATACTGTGTGCTCCTTGTACCTCCCTCCTAGTGCCACTATTGAGAGGGTTGATCTTGAAAATCTTATTCGGGCACTTCCCTCACCCTGTTTCTTGCGGGCTGACATGAACAGTCATCATCCCCTTTGGGGTGGCTCCACAGCTGATGCTAGAGGTACTATGTTAGCCTCCATTGTGGAGGATGTGGACCTGTACATTTTAAATTCTGGTGAAGTTACTTACTTCCATAGTCAAACGGGTATTTTTACTTCTATTGATTTGTCTCTGTGCTCTGCAGGGATAGCCCTGAATTTTACATGGGCTGTGTTACCAGACTTACATGGCAGTGACCACTTCCCTATTTTATTAAGATTGACACAGAGTGTGCCTCGGCGTCGTCTTCCCCGCTGGCGCTTGGATAGGGCGGTCTGGCCGGTTTTTGAGGAGCTGTGTTCCCCGAACCGATGTGTGGAGGATTATGTCAGCACTGACGCTGCTGTTGAGTATTTCACAGACTTACTACACTCGGCAGCACTGCAGAGTATTCCGAGAACAGCTGGTCACTTTCCTTGCCGTCCAGTTCTCTGGTGGACTGATGAGTGTGCTTCTGCTGTTCGGGCTAAACGTGCTGCTTTCTCCCGACTTCGTCATCACCGAGGTGACCCTGGTTACTTAGCGGCATATAGGAGGGCCCGAGCTCATGCCCGGCGGGTTATGAAGGAGGCTAGGAGGAAGTCTTGGGCATCATTTGTTTCTTCAATTTCTTCACAGACTTCTCTCACAAAAGTGTCAAACGGGTGAGGAAGATTTCAGGGAAATTTCCCATTCCCTCTCCTCCTGTTTTATCTCATGCAGGTGTGGTGGTGGCTCATTCTTCGTCTGTTGCCGAGATATTTGCAGCTCATTTTACTAATGTCTCTAGGAAGGACACCTCAACCCCGTCGGCACGCCGCCGACGGCACCTGGAATCTTTGGCCATTAGTTTTCCATCTACTGCGGAGGAGTCATATAATGTTGCTTTTTCTGCTTCTGAACTTCAGATGACATTGTCGCAGTGTCGCGACTCGTCTCCAGGCTTGGATCATGTCCCATATGCCTTCTTACACCACCTGCCTGATGCAGCCCTTCATTTTCTGTTGTCACTGTATAACAGAATTTGGTGCAATGGTGGGTTTCCGACCTCATGGGGTGTTGCTGTGGTTCTTCCCATCCCTAACCCAGGTAAGGATCACTTGCAGGCCACTAATTATCGCCCTATCTCGCTGACATCTTGCCTTTGTAAGGTCCTCGAAAAGATGGTGAATAGTCGGCTCGTGTGGTACTTAGAGAAGGGTGGTTTCTTGTCTCCAGTCCAGTGTGGGTTTCGGAAGATGCGGTCGACCACAGATGCTCTCCTTTCTTTAGAATCTTCCATCTGCCAGGCTTTTGCAACTAACCAGCATCATATCACAGTTTTCTTTGATTTGGAGAAGGCGTACGACACTTCCTGGCGTCATGGTATATTCCAATCTCTTTATGAGTTTGGTCTCCGTGGGCAACTCCCCACTTTTATCCGGGAATTTTTATCTAATCGTTTTATTCGGGTCCGAGTCGGGAGTGAGCTGTCTACTGCACGTCCCCTTGAGGATGGTGTGCCACAAGGGAGCATACTAAGTGTTACCCTTTTCGCAGTGGCAATTAACAGCGTTATTTCTGGGCTCCCTGATGGTGTTAGTGGCTCTCTCTATGTTGACGATTTATCAATCTCTGTCACTGCCTCACGGATGTCAATGGCAGAAAGGAGGATGCAGATGGCTCTCAACCGTGTCTCTAGATGGGCTGATGAACGAGGATTTCGATTTTCCTTCAAGAAGACCGTTGCCATGCATTTTTGCGGCGTTCGTGGAGTCCACCCTGACCCAAACCTTTTTTTAGATGGGCGTCGTATTTCGTGTTTAAAGGAAACCCGGTTTTGGGGGCTGAATTTTGACAGCCAGTTGACTTGGGTCCCTCACTTGAGGTATGTAAAAGCTGAGTGTCTCAGAGCATTGGGTCTCTTGAAAGTTTTAGCGCACACATACTGGGGAGCTGATTGCAAGAATCTCCTCCTCTTGCATCAGTCTCTGATTTTATCCAAACTTCATTATGGATGTGAAGTTTATTCCTCTGCCTCAGAAGCCCGGCTTCGTATTTTAGATTCCATACATCATGCTGGTGTTCGTCTCGCCACTGGGGCATTCCGATCTTCCCCGATTTCGAGTTTGTTGGCTGATGCTGGTGTCCTTCCTTTAGACTTGCTCCGCTCTTCCCTTTTGAAGAGATGTTGGTATCGCTTATCTCGTCTCCCAGACTCTGTGCCCTTTGTCAAGGTCTCTCAAGATTCTCGGTCACCTATTTTTGCCACTTGGCCATCCTTTCCAAAGCCCTTTGGTTTCAGGGTGCAGTCAATTATGTCTACCTTCTCTGTTCCTTCTGTGCTGATCACTCCCCATCGTGTCCCGAGGGTGGGCTACTGGCTTCTCCCCAGGGTGACATTTTGTCGTTTCTTCTCATCCAGTAAGGCCTCCCTTCCTTCTCAGGTTTTATTTTCTCTGTTTTTAGAGCATGCCTCTTCTCATGGGGACTCCTTACCAGTTTATACTGATGGATCTAAGTCTGATGTGGGTGTGGGCTTTGGTGTGGTGTTTCCCACCTACTGTCGAGGTGGGAGCCTCCCTGTGACTGCTTCTGTTTTTACGGCTGAGCTGACTGCTATTTTATTTGCCCTTCAGATTCTCTTCACTCTCCCCCACACTGCTTTTACTGTTTTTAGTGACTCACGAAGTGCTCTTTCTGCAAAGGAGTCTTTTAATCCCTCTCATCCTTTGGTTTTATCCATTTTAGAGTGGCTTTTCCTTTTAGGGCGTCGTGGACGTCGTGTAGATTTCTGTTGGGTTCCAGCTCATGTAGGAGTGGCAGGGAATGAACGAGCTGATCAGCTGGCCAAGGCGGCAGCGGCTCGTCCCCCTCTTGCACAGTCCCCTCTGTATCGTCTGCCTGCTGCAGATATGCGCTCCTTTATTGTCTTCAGGGTTTGGTGCTGTTGGCAGGACCATTGGGATGCTGTGGGTGCCAATAAGTTGCGCTCGATTTGCCAGAAGGTGGGCTCATTCAGTTACCAGGGCTTCCATCGTCAATGGGAGACTGCTTTGTGCCGCCTCCGCATTGGCCACACCCGTTTCTCTCACGGTTTTTTAATGGAGAGGGCTCCTCCTCCATTCTGTGATGACTGTCTGGTTCCCTTGACTGTTCGGCACCTGTTGGTGGAGTGTCCTAGTCTTGAGGATTTGCGGCGTCAGTTCCTCTCTGACCACGAATCGGATGGTGGTGTGTATCATCTTTCCTCCGTGCTTGGGGAGGATGCCTGTGTCTTGGCAGGGGCAACCCTCTCCTTTCTAAAGGAGGCAGGACTTCTTAAGGATATTTAGAATTTCTCCTTTTTGATTGTGTGGCTTATCCCCTATTTTTTTGTTTTTTGTTTTTTACTTCTTTGTTATACGGCGGCATATGACCCTGGCAGTTGCGCCGCCATGATCATTATTTAAAAAAAAAAAAAAAAAAAAAATAAGCAGGTTGCCTAATTGGGCGTACATCAGAGCCAAGCAATTTAACGTCATGTAATGTATGGCTACTATAACCAGGAATACCAGCAACTACACTGCTATAATCATGTAAGATTGAAATAACATCAAGTTTATTAGACTCTGGCAAGTAACTTAGATGACTCTCTATGTTAGACCAAATTTCATGATTAAGAGGATTACAAGGAGACGGAATGTCTGCAGCTTCACCATTGTCTACACAACATTCTGCAGACATGCCAGAAGAATCCCCTTCAGGTACCACACAAGAAACAGGTTGACCATTGGTCCACTCCTCCTGTAGTTCCCTGCAAACATATGGCTTCATTAAATTAATATGAACCAATTGAGTGTTCTTACGTCTGTCTGGAGTTTGCACAACATAATTACAGACACTTTATGGGAAACAATGTAGGGTCCTGTAAACTGACTCTTAAGAGAGTTTCCAGGTATTGGGAGGAACAACAGGACTTTTTCCCCAGGACTAAAGCCACGGACTTTGGTTGTGGCATCATAGCGGGATTTCATTTTCTGCTGACTAGCCGAAAGATCAGCCAGCGCTACTTTTCTTACTTCACCTAATTTAGATTTAAGGTTGTCCATGTTCTGGGATACTGTACGCTTTGGATGAGATGATCTTTCTGCAAACCATTGCTCTGTTAATACCTTGAGAGGGCCCCGTATCTGCCTGCCATAAAGCAACTCGTAAGGGGTGTATCCCAGTGATTCTTGCGGACATTCCCTTAGAGCAAATACTAAAAAGTTTATACTTTCATCCCAGTCTGACCCAGTTTCAAAGCAGTATTTCTTAATCATGGATTTGAATGTTTGGTGAAATCGTTCGAGACATCCCTGGGATTGCGGGTGGTAAGCCGATGACCACTGCTGAGTAATCCCCAGTCCCTTAACAACCTCCTGAAACAGGTCACTTGTAAAGTTAGTACCCTGATCACACCGAATTTCTTTTGGAATCCCTACAGATGTGAACAAGTGAAGCAAACATGTAACTATGGATTTAGCAGAAATATTCTTAAGAGGGTATACTTCTGGATAACGTGTAGCTGTAAACATCACCGTGAGAAGATACAGATTACCCTTTTTTGTTTTTGGTAAGGGTCCCACACAGTCGATTACTATTCTCTCGAATGGCTCCGAATCTACAGTGATAGGTTGTAAAGAAGATGGGGGAAAGGTTTGGTTTGGTTTGCCTACGATCTGCCAGACATGACAGGATTTTACAAAATTACTGACATCCTTCTTCATCCCTGGCCAAAAATAGTGCTGCAAAAGTCTTTTATAGGTCTTCTAAATTCCAAGATGCCCTGCTAAACCATCATGGGCTAACTCCATTAGGGAATGACGAACAGAACAAGGTATAACAAAATGGTGCACTTCTGCCTAGCTGTCCAAATCAGTAAGCTCTGGAGGACGATACATTCTCATCAGGAGTCCATCCTGATAATAAAAACAAGGCACCTTTTGACCCAAGAAGCTATCCCCGGCTATATGTCTGCACTTTGCTGGTGAGACATCACAATCTTGAGTTTTAATTAGATTATCTTTAGTTATCTTTTGCGAGATAAGGCTATCAAGAGGAAGAGCACTTGGAGTTTGCACAGAACTGTCTTTGTGATTCTGAGAACGGGTGACTGCACAAAGGGGAAAGATATGTGGTTGATTGATTGATTGATTGAAAATAATTACAATCTGGCGGCGCAACTGCCAGGGTCATATGCCGCCGGATGACAAAGTAGAAGGCACAGCAAAATAAAAAGTGTCTATTCAAAATAAAGTTAATATCTGTTAGTAGGAATAAAACACTAACAATAATAAAAGAATAATTTATAAAATAATTACTTATAAAAGTGGAAGGAGGCCCGCCTCCTGAAGAAAACTAAAAACATCAGTAAAATCGTTAGAGGCCTCACCAAGCATCGAGGATAAACAGTAGGCACCATCTGCTCCCCCATGCCTATGAAGGAACCTCTGACGCAGGCCCCCCAGACTCGGACACGCGACCAGCAAGTGACGGACAGTAAGGGGAACGAGGCAGTCATCACAGTACGGTTGAGTTTCACCACACATGAGGAACCCATGTGTAAACCGAGAATGCCCAATGCAAAGCCTAGCAAGAGCCACCTCCAGTCGCCGAGACATAGAGGGAAGAACCCTTGGCACAACCACTCTCTGAAAGATTTCTTTTAGTTTATTTTGAGACACACCATCCCAGTGTCTCTGCCAACACGTACGAATTACATACCGCAAGTAAGGTGTTACATCAGAAACAGGTAGTGAGTAGTCAGCTGGGGGCTGTTGAGAAGACGCAGCTTTAGCTAAAGTATCTGCCCTCTCATTGCCCACCACACCAACATGTGCAGGAACCCAACAGAAGTCTACACGGCGGCCACGGCGGCCAAGAAGAAAAAGCCACTCTAAAATTGATAAAACCAATGGATGGGATGCATTAAAAGACTCCAGTGCAGACAAAGCACTACGTGAGTCACTATAAATCACAAAAACGGATTGGCGGAGAGTAAAAATGATTTTAAGAGCATACAAAATTGCAGTCAGTTCTGCTGTATACACTGAAGTAACGCCAGGAAGGCTACCGCCCCTACTAAAGGAAGGGAAGACAACACCAAATCCTACTCCAGTATCAGTCTTAGACCCGTCAGTATAGACGGGGACAGAACCCTCATGAATGGAGGCATGTTCTAAAAAGAGAGAGAGGGACATCTGAGAGGGAAGCGAGCCCTTTTTTCCAACAACGGACCTACAGAATGTCACGCGAGGGAGTGGCCAAGAACCCACCCTTGGGATCCGATGTGGACAAATTGCCAGTCTCGGGAGAGAGAGGGCTAGCATAACAGACCGGACCCTGTAACCAAATGGCTTTGGGAAATTGGGACGGGTCTCAAAAACAGAAGATCGGGAATCCTGTGAGACAATGGCACAAGGAATTGAGTCTGGAATGCGGTGAAGACGATACCAACACCTCATCATTAGCAACTGGCGCCGCAAGTCCAAGGGGAGTACACCAGCATCTACCAACAAACTTGGAATTGGGGATGATTTGAATGCCCCGGTTGCCAGACGAACACCAGCATGATGCACAGAATTTAACAACCGGAGGCAGGCATCTGTTGCAGAGGAGTAGACCTCACACCCATATTCAACTTTAGGAAGAATAAGAGACCTATGGAAGAGGAGGAGGGTCTGACGGTCAGCACCCCAAGAGGTATGAGCTAAAACCCTCAAAAGACTCAAAGCTTTAAGACAAGCCACCTTAACAGAACGAATATGAGGAACCCAGGTTAATCTTTTATCAAACAGAAGACCCAGAAACCGCGTCTCTTCCACACAGGATATTCTTCTACCATAGAGATACAAGTCAGGGTCTGGGTGGACTCCTTGAAGACGACAAAAATGTATAGCCACTGTCTCTGCTGCAGAAAAATGGAAACTGCGTGCTTCTGCCCAGTCAGAAATTCTATTGAGAGCCAGCTGCAACTTCCTCTCTATCAGAGACATTCTAGACGCAGTGAAGGAAATCGAGAGGTCATCAACATATAGTGATCCTCGTACACCATCAGGAAGTACACTGATGACGCTGTTAATGGCTACAGCGAACAGAGTAACACTAAGGATACTCCCCTGTGGTACTCCATCTTCTAGTGCTCGGGCATCAGAAAGCACTCCTCCCACTCGCACCCTTAAAATTCGATTAGATAAAAACTGTTGAATAAAAACAGGTAAGCGCCCACGAAGACCAAACTCATGAAGAGAGAGTAAAATACCATGACGCCATGCAGTGTCATATGCCTTTTCCAGATCAAAGAAGACCGTGACCTGGTGTTGGTTAGTGGAAAAAGCCTCACAGACAGAAGATTCCAAGGACAGTAATGCATCAGAGGTAGATCGCATTTTTCGAAAACCATACTGGGCAGGGGATAAGAAGTCACCTCTCTCTAAAAACCACATAAGCCTAACATTAACCATCTTTTCCAAAACTTTACATATACAAGACGTCAAAGAAATAGGCCGATAATTCGTCGCCTGTAGGTGATCCTTACCTGGTTTGGGGATGGGGATAACTACAGCAACACCCCAACAAGCCGGAAACTCCCCAGAACACCAGATCTTATTAAACAGTGAAAGCAAAAACAACAGGGACTCATCAGACAGGTGGCGTAAAAAGGCATAAGGAATATCATCAAAACCAGGAGAGGAGTCATGGCACTGCGACAGAGCTGACTGGAGTTCAAAAATTGAAAATGGAACATTGTAAGGCTCTCCCCCAACAGAGGCAAAGCTGAGACCACGAGATTCTAGGCGCCGACGGTGGCAAGCCAAAGGTGTATCTGCATCCTTCTTTGACACACTGGCAAAATGGTCAGCAAGCAATTCTGCAACAGCAAATGGATCAGCGACAGTTCCACCTGGTGCAGATAAAACAGGAGGGGATGGAACAGTAAATTTACCAGAAATTTTCTTTACCCGGTTCCACACCTGGGTGATGGAAGTCCTCGAATTGATGGAGGAAACATAACCCTTCCAGGACGAACGCCTAGCCTCCTTTAAGACCCGCCTCATATGAGCTCGTGCCCTCTGATACGCCACCAAATACTGAGGATCCCCACGATGATGACGAAGTCGTGAGAAGGCGATTCGTTTGGCTCTCACTGCGGAACTACACTCCGAGTTCCACCAAGGAACTGGACGTTTAGGAAACTGACCCTTTGTTTTTGGAATAGATAATAGGGCTGCTGAGTGCAGCACGGTATTGAAATATGACACAGCCTCCGTAAGACAGCCAAACTCATTGACAGAAAGGGAAATGGAACTTAATTCCCTGAAATATGGCCAGTCAGCCTTATCCAGAAGCCAGCGAGGAAGACGTGGCTGAGGTCCACCTGCACTAGCAGTTAAGAGTAACGGAAAATGGTCGCTGCCATACAGGTCTGGCAACACATCCCAGTTAAAATCTAAAAGAGCATCAGCTGAACATAAGGACAAATCAATGGCAGTAAAAGTTCCTGTCTGGCTATGGAAATAAGTCATTATATTGGAGTTTAAAATGCCTAAATCCTCATCTTCCACTAAAGAGGCCAGCATAACACCCCGAGGGTTGGCCTCACTGTTTCCCCATAGTGGATGGTGACCATTCATATCGCCTAGTAACAGAAAGGGAGAAGGAAGGTCATGAATAAGGCGTTCCTGATCCGCCCTTTCAACAGTTGCACTAGGAGGTAGATAAAGACTGCAAACTGTATACTGCCGACGTAAAAACATCCGGACAGCAACTGCCTGCAAGGGACTGGAAATATCCAGATGACTACATGGAATATCCTGGCGAAGGAAGATAGCAGCACCTCCATGACGTCCTTGGCCCAGCACAGGATCAGAATAAAAAGCATTGTAGCCAGAAGGACCAGAAGGAGCAGTATCACCAACCATGGTCTCCTGGATACACATGCATAGCGGAGTAAATTGAGAAACTAGATGACACAGTTCCTCATAGTTAGCACGTAAACCCCGACAATTCCACTGGATGATAGAACCTATAGTGGAGGGGAAAATGATTAAGTGCATAACTGTACACCTCCTGACATGCGAACGGGTTTGGAATGATGCTTAGGAAGGCCTTTGGTAAGAGACTGTCCAGCACCAGGAACCTGCGCTTTATGTCGAACATCCGTAGGCAAACGTGAGGACGTGGAAGAGGAAAGTTTTACAACACTCTTCCTTTGAGGTGGCATAACATTCGGTTCGGATAGATGCTTGGAGGCCGCCTTGGGTAATATGGGACGGCCAGTGCTACCAGTTGAAGCTCCAGAAGTGGAAACAGAGTTGACAGGATTAGAACCCTGTAAGGTTGACATTGTACTTTTCAGAACGGACGTATCAGCAGTCTGTCCAACACCATCCCCAGGTGGGGACCTGACTACAGGTGAACCACCACCAGCAGCTTCCATTTGGCTAGACCTCTCAGCCTCTGAGGCAGAGGGAACAGTAGAGAGGTTGATACAAGGTTCGACAACAGAAACCTTAGGTGGCCGGCTTTCAGGCTCTGAGGACTCTGACGAATTACGATGACGTTTGCCGGATACAGAAGGAGCCTCGTTCATACTGGACAAGGGGGGATGAGTCTCGTCAGTGTGTACATCTGCCACCACCACAGAAGTACGCGAACCGTCAGCCACTGAGGTGGAGGCAGAGACAGTTGGAGCAGTGGGTGGATGAGCATCAGTCACACACTTATCAGTAATTCCAGGGTTAACAACATCCGTCAAATCAGTAGTTGGGGAAGTGGTCACTGTAAAGGGTCGTGGCAACTTATGGGACACAGAACGACGTACAGGTGCCCCAGAAAGGACAGAAGCATAAGTAACTCCAGGCCGAAAGAAGAGAGTCTGGGCCCTCCTCTTTGCTTCTGGAAAGGAAACCTTCTCACGTGCACGAATGCTCAAAACTTCCTTTTCAAGGCAGTAGCGAGGACAGTTTTTGGAAAATACAGCATGAGGACCCCCACAGTGATAGCATTTAAGGGGTCCTGGACAATCACTGGTATGACTCATATCGCCACAGGAAACACAAACACCAGGAAGGCCAGCCAGTGCATGTCGGCAAAATTTACTAACATGCCCATACCCCTGACAGTGAAAACACCGCTTTGGGTTTGGAACATAAGGCTTCACAGGCAGAGAGAGCCAGGCAAGTTTCACGGAAGCAGGCAACGTCAAGCGGTCAAAGGTCAGAAACAGCGTCGGAGTCGGGGTCAGAACACCATCGATCATCTTCTGTACCCGGTCAACCTTTATAACACCATAAGAGCGTAGTTCTTCCAACAACTGTGACTCAGGGTACCGCAGGAGGTCTCGAGAGTAAATAACCCCCTTACTTTGGTTGAAGGTGCCATGGGGTACACAGGACATACTATTGCCAGCTATGGAGGTCAAATTCCGGAGACGGGAGCTTTCTCCTGGAGAGGACACCTCAATAAGTAGGCTACCATCCCCCTGGGTTGAGATCGCCGGTTCACGGCCACAAGCAGAAACAATGGCTCGGTGTAGTTCAAAAATATCTATATCCAGCACGGAACCACCAGCAGAGGGTTTCAGTACTAGATACTTATTGAAGGTCTCAGGCTCATTCTCTTCCGGATTGAACCCCGGAGCCAAACCAACCCGACGTGACCTCCTCCTATTCCCAGTTGAACGCTGGGTCAGAGGAGGATAGTCCTTTGGGGCCTGGAAAGGCTCTAACATGGCAATCGAAGAGGATGCTTCCGCAGAATTATCAGGGACAGATGATGTGTCGTCAACAGTATTTTTAGGTAAATTATCCATTAATATACAACAGAAACTTCATTCCCCCACCCCTCCACCCACCATGGAGCCCAACAAGGGGAGGTCATATCCCAGGGATAACACCACTGGCGACCCCAGAGGTAGCAGGAGAGTATACGCGGGTAACCACCAGGGGACCTGGGCAAGGGTGACTCCAGGACGATAGGAGCCACCAGGCCCCCCAGTGCCCACTTGACCCTAGCCAACGCATGACCAGCCGATTGACCTGGTCGGGCCCAACCAGGCCACCCGTCTAGCCAGAATAAGGGACCAAAGAGGTGTATTGCTAGCTGCAGGGCGCATCGTGCAGCATCGCTCAACCTCCAGGACTCCCGTCTCCCAGCATTATGGGACGCCACGCACGGCAAACACGTGGGGAGGCAAGAGTCCCGCCCTAGATGGCAAAAGGGCAGGGAATAACATCACCAGCAGGCCCCCTCCACCAGTGATGTAGGGGGTGCTTGGTCCACGACACTGACAAATGCCGAACCCTACAAAGGTAGGCATGCCTCCAAAGTAGGTGGCACTGCCAGCCACGCTTCAAGCCCCGCCACCACGTCAAGGTGACCCCCCTCAGTGGGGGAAAGATATGTGGATGCTCCTCATCTATCTCAGAGGTGGGACTAGACGATTGATTGATCAATTGATTTAAATAAGGCGCCGCAACAGCACAGGTCATATGGCGTCCGTTAAAACAATACGGTAAAATCAGAAGCACAGAATGATAAAAATACTAAAAAGAGCCAACTAAAAGAACAGAAAAGAAGAAGCTACAACTTACTCAACAACCCAGCCTCCTCCACAAACAGGAGGACCTCATGTCCCGGGGAGAGAGCCCTCTCTCCAAGTATCAACGACATCTCATAAGTACCATGAACACCCCGACAATGAAATAGAAATCGCTCACGCAGTTCCACCAGGCTGGGACGCTCCACTAAAAAGTGGCGCACAGTAAGGGGAATCAAACATTCATCACAAAATGGCCGTGGCCCCCTGGGACATGAGATAACCATTTGTGAGACGCGAGTGACCCGTACGAAGACGGGCCAGTGCAGTCTCTGAACGGCGTCCCCGCACATGGACATACGTCCACGGATGGTATGTCGTAGAGGTTACCTCCCCCATCTTGGTTGTAGCAACCAAAGCCTCCCACTGTCCCTGCCAACTAGCAAGAACTGCCACCCGAATGAAGGAGTACAGGTCACGAAAAGGAACTGGGAAGGAAGGAGCAGCCCGGGTCGACGCCTCCTTAGCCAGCCTGTCTGCCCGTTCATTTCCCAGAACACCAACATGCGCTGGGACCCAGCAAAACCCAACACTGTAACCCCTACGTTGGAGAAGATAAAACCACTCGAGGGCAGACAAAACAAGGGGATGAAGGGAAGAAGGACCAAAATGCTGAAGAGCAGAAAGAGCACTGCGAGAGTCGCTAAAAATGGTAAAAGACGAGATGGGAAGAGTAAAAATTAACTTGAAAGCTAAAATAATGGCAGACAGCTCTGCCGTAAAGACAGAGGCAACACCGGGGAGGCACCCACCTCTACAAAAGGAAGGGAAGACAACAGCATACCCAACCCCCGCACCAGACTTTGACCCATCGGTGAAAACAGGGATAGAGTCAGCGTGTATGTTATAGTGTTCTAGGAACAATGCATGGGACTCTGAATCAAGTAACAAATTCCTATTTGAAACAACAGGATTACAGACAGGAACAACCGGGAATTGTCAGTAACCAAACCTAGGTAACCGATGGGGACATACAGATAGAGATGGCAAATGGAAAGACTCCATTGCAGATGCAACCCTAAAACCAAAAGGCTTAGGGAAACTCGGGCGAAACACATAAAGATGGGAACGTGCATCATCAGACACAGACACACAAGAAGCAGACTCGGGAAGACGATGTAGGCGACACCAGCACCTCAATAAGGAGGACTGGCGACGCAAAGCCAGCGGAAGGATCCCAGCATCCACCAACAAGCTAGGAACTGGGGACGAGCGGAACGCACCAGTTGCCAAGCGAACACCAGCATGGTGCACAGAGTCCAACACACGAAGCTGAGCCTCGGTAGCAGATGAGTAGACTTCGCTACCATACTCTAACTTCGAAAGAATAAGAGTCCGGTGCAAGAGGAGGAGAGTCTGTCGGTCGGCGCCCCAAGAAGTATGAGCCAAAACCCGAAGGAGCAACAATGTCCTCATACAAGCCACCTTAACATGACGAAGATGAGGTACCCATGTCAGGCGGCTGTCAAATATAAGTCCCAGGAAGAGAGTCTCCTCCACACAAGAGATTTGTCTATCATAGATATACAAGTCAGGATCAGGGTGACCACCACAGAGGCGGCAAAAGTGAACAGCCACAGTCTTGGAAGCCGAGAAACGAAATCCCCGAGTAGAAGCCCACCGAGAGATCCTATTAATTGCCAGCTGCAGCTTCCTCACAATCAATGGCATCCGCCCCGCAGAAAAGGAGATCAACAAGTCATCAACATAAAGACTACCCCAAACTCCTGCAGGAAGTACACTAATAACACTGTTTATAGCCACTGCAAAAAGTGTTACGCTAAGTATACTCCCCTGCGGCACACCATCCTCCAGGGGACGAGCATCCGACAGAGCACCCCCAATCCGGACACGTAAAAAACGACGGGACAAAAATTTCTGCACAAAAGTGGGGAGTTGGCCACGGAGACCAAATTCAAACAGACTAAGCAAAATGCCATGACACCAAGTCGTGTCATAAGCCTTCTCCAAATAAAAAAAGACAGTGACATGGTGGTGCTTATTCGCAAATGCTTTACAAATAGAGGACTCCAAAGACAATAGAGCATCAGTTGTAGAACGCAGTTTCTGGAAACCATACTGAACCGGAGACAAGTAATTGCCCCTCTCCAAGTACCACACGAGCCTGACATTTACCATCTTCTCCAGTAACTTACAGATACATGAAGTCAGTGAAATGGGACGGAAGTTGGTCGCCAACTGATGGTCCTTCCCAGGCTTTGGAATGGGGAGGACTATAGCCACACCCCAAGAAAAGGGAAAATCACCAGTACTCCAAATAAGATTAAAAACCTCTAATAAAAAGGAACAAGCCTCATCAGACATGTGGCGTAAAAAGGCATAAGGGATATCATCAAGGCCTGGAGACGAGTCACCACATTGGGATAAAGCCAGCTTTAGCTCAGAGAGAGAGAAGGGGACATTATATGGCTCTGCCTCATTGGAAGCAAAGTCCACCCCTTGCAACTCCACACAGCGCCGATGCTGCACCATGGGCGAATTAGGATCCTTCCTGGAAAAACTCGCAAAATGATCCGCAAAGACACTAGCGACCTCCTGTGGATCAGCCACCATCCTACCAGCATGAGACAAAACAGGAGGGGAAGGAGGCGAAAACTTACCAGAAATCTTGCGAACTCTGTTCCACACCTGGTTAAGCGGGGTCTGAGCATTAACTGAGGACACAAAGCGTTTCCACGACATTCGCCGAGCATTCTTAAAAATCCACCTAGCCCGAGCCCGGGCCCGTCGGAAGGCATCCATACACTGGGGATCACCACGATGCCGACGAAGACGAGAGAAGGCGCCACGCTTCATCCTCACTGCAGCAGAACAGTCATCATTCCACCAAGGGACTGGACGTTTGGAAAAATGGCCAGACGTCCTCGGGACGGACTGGAGGGCAGCAGAATGTTTAAATCAGTAAAATATGTCGCAGCTGCATCTGAGCCACCAAACTCAGCTAAGGGACAAACAGAAGAAGGTCTGTAAAAAGCCGCCAATCAGCCTTATCAAGGCGCCACCGGGGAAGACGGGACCGAGGTTCAGACACCGTAGATTCTAAAACTATTGGAAAGTGATCACTCCCATGCAAATCTGGTAAGACCTGCCAACTATAATCCAAGAGAGCACTAGGAGACACGAGGGAAATATCAATGGCAGAAAACGTACCAGTCTGAGCATGAAAGTGTGTCGCATCCCCAGAATTTAAAACATCCAACTCCACATCCTCAATAAAACCAGGAAAATAAAACACCTCTAGGGTTGACTGTGCAGTCACCCCAGAGAGGATGGCGACAATTAAAATCTCCCAAAAGAAGAAAAGGAGAGGGTAGACCACGCACAAGGCAGTCGAGATCACCCCGCTCAAGGGCAGCAGCAGGCGGAAGATAGATACTGCAGGGAGTATACCACTTGTTCAGAAATAACTTGACTGCAACAGCCTGCAGTGGAGATTGCAGGTTGACGTCGTAGTATGGTACATCCTTGCGGATTAGAACTGCAGAGCCACCACGACGATCTTGCCCCAAAATAGGGGTGGAATAAAATGCATAATAACCAGAAGGAGCGGGAGGAACAGAGTTTCCCACCATTGTCTCCTGGAGACACACACACACTGGGGAGAAACGAGAGAGGAGGAGACTCAGCTCCTCCCAGGATGCACGCAAACCACGACAATTCCACTGAAGGACCTTGAATACTGCTAACTTGAGAGGGGTTTCAGGGGAGCCTCAGAAGGAGGCTTCCCCTTGCCGACCTGACTAGAAATTGCTTTCAAGCGGCGAGGCTTATCGGTGCCCACCATGCCTGTAGGCTCAGGAATCTGAGACTGAGAAACCCGCTCACGAGTCCCTGAAACACCTGAGACAACCGAAGGAGGAGGAATCCTCGATACAGACAGACCAGTACTGTCCCTGGAGGAGGACAGTTTGGGAAGACGCGAATGAGTAACAGTCGACTCAGAGTCAGAGGACGTTCCCAAAGAGACCTTCCTGGAGGGGAAACCCACCGAGTCAAGGGACTCAACAGATCCCCTGTGATGCTTCAGGATGGACTGAGAAAAATCCATGGAGAAGCCAATTGCAGGAGACTGTCTCGGCCTAACCCTGGGAGGCCTCTGCGGCTTAGCCCTGGGAGGCGTCCGAGACTTAACCCTGGGAGGCATCCGTGGCTGAGAATCCATGGGAGCATGAACCTTGACAGCATGAACACCCATACAAGGAGCCTGCGTCGAAGCTGGAGAAGAGACAACAGAGGGCCCTGCCGAAGATGTAGTGGAGAGCACTGCCGTAGACACCGAAGATGGTTCACCTGTGGAACTTTCCAGAACCGAAAACTTGTTACTAAAAGTCACTGATGGAGCAATAGTCTCACAAGAATGGGAAGAAACAACTACAGGTTTGGAGGAGCAGGAAGGCGCCACAACGCAAGAACCCAAAACAGAGGCAGAGGAACCAGAGCAGAGGGAGGAGGCGTACACCATCGCCCCACCACCCTTTTGTCTAAAAAGAAGCTCCCGCCTGGCACTACCGAGACTAATGAACTGGGAATTAGCCAGTTGAAGGATATCTTGCTCAAGACAGTATTTCTGACACTTACGAAAACGTGGTGGGTGAGCCCCCCTGCAGTGGAAGCAGAAAAGCTCAGAGTCGCAATCGGGAGTAGGGTGTGAGTCGAGGGTAGAGCAGCGACCACACCGCAGACGGTTAGTACAATTCTTCCTACTATGGCCAAACTCATAACACGAGTAACATTGCAATGGACGATCAACAAAAAGCCCTCACTGGGAGAGAAAGAGGACCAATCTCAACACGCTCAGGGAGGAAAGAACCATAAAATGTTAGCATGATTAAATTACTGTTCCCTCCAATCTTTGCCACTTGGTGAACGGAATCAGGGCAAAACCTAAGGATCTCATCATCCGAAAATTCATATAGGTCCGAATTATAAATACGACCCTTGCTATAATTAAATGAGTGATGAGGCTTGATAGAATCAAAGATACCATCAGAAGGGCAAGGCAGATGGAGGAGCATTATTGCTTGCGTCAGATCTTTAGCATGGATCAAAACACCCTTACCATACTTCTTGATGTTACCCGCTGGGAGCACACCAATTTCCCTTTCCAGGTACCTGGCAGCATTTAGAAAGTTTCCACGCCCATCCTTATAATGGGCAACAAACCAGTAAGGGGTAGGGGCCTTACGAACCTTGGTAGCCTGTTCCTCTGCATCTTCAAAAACGTTGGGACAATAGTCGCTCTCACTATCTTGGACATTAAGAGACCGAATAAGCTCTGCAACTAAGTCACTGGCACCAAGATGCAAGGAACCTAGTGCCTCAAGAGCAGCTTGAGCAGCGACACCAGATGTAAATGTTACATAGCACCTATTGACGAAGCAGTCAGCTTCATATTTGAGACGGATATGGAGAACAGTCCCAAAAGGTCTCAATGCAGCGTGAATAGCACGGAATGACAGGGTCCAAAAAATATTTTGCAGGAACAGCGTGTCGAGACCAGCCCCAACAGCCAATCCCTGGGATCTCTCAACAGGAGGAGCAGCGGCAGGGGGAGTACAAGCCTCACCCCGCACAAAACCATCACGACCAGAGAGTGACATCTCGAGGGCTTGGCCGACCGCACCTCGAGGACCAGAACAAATATTTTCAGAATCCATAAAATGATCTTGAAAGCAAATGGCCCCAGGGGCCAAGGGTAACCACCTACCGGGACTACGAAAGGAGAGAGCACCAACCGCCGCGAAATGGGTACCTCGTCCCAATGGTGGCCACTCGTTTTAAAAAGTAGCCCTGCATGATCCGAAAGTTTGTCCACGACGGAGCAAGACCTCTCCCCACAACGCATCCCAGCCCAGACACCCAACCATCCAACACAGGACGACCTCAACAGGCGGCCCCTCTGGAGGGTGGCACCGTTAGCCCGTACTGGCAGCCTAAAATCTCGGGAACCATTTAGTCTGGCCCCTCACTGGCGACCTTCCTAGCTAGGGAAGTCCTCTCTCCACCAAAACAGGGGGCAGAGCAGGGGTCGAAACCCCATCTAGTCTAGCTCGCCAGGTCCTCAGGGCACACAAGCCCCCCCACCACGACAAGGCGGTTCCCGCTAGGGGGATAGGACTAGACGACAGGGGAGTGTTAACCAAATGCAAGTCTGAGCAAACTACCTTTCCAGCCAAATCGTTCCCAAGGATTAAGCCAACTCCTTCCACAGGAAGAGGTTTCTCTGTAACTCTTACAGTCACTTCTTCCGACAAAAAATCACATTTAAGGAATATCTAGGCAGGTAAGAAGACAGATCTTTAAGGAGCAAGGTCTTTCCCATATACTTCTTGATGCCTGGTAGACAGGACTCATATAAAATGCTTTGAGCAGCTCCTGTATCCCTAAGAAGATTAATTTGATAGAATTTACCATTGACATCCTTGAAACTGCACCCTTAAATTTAAAATCCTTGAAAGGATCATCCTGAGAGCCTAGATGGATCAGACTGGTAACAAGTTTCCCAGATTTTACACTAGAGCAGCTCATTGATAGTTTTGCAAACAGTTGATTTAAACTTGATTTCTGATTTACACTGGATTTCTTACACTTTGGATCCTTACAACAATCTATACTGTGACCCGATTGTTTGCAATAGCTACAAGAGACTGGTTGCATATATTTGCTGCCGTTACCCCTGCTAGAACCAGGGCTTTGACTAGAGGAGGACTTTACAAAATTTGACCTGCCCCCACTTTCACCACCCAGCTCTGACCTCCTTAGAAGTGCAAATGAGTCTGCAGTCTGTGCTGCTTTAGTTCAATCTTTTTCACCCCTTTCTTCAATATGTGTCAGAATGTCAAAGGGCAACTTTCGCTTAAACTCTTCAAATACAATCAGATTCTTCACTTGAGAAAAGGTCTTAGTTTCGGTTGCATCCAACCACTTATTAAACAACCTTCGTTTCTCTGTGGCAAATTCCAGGTAAGTGCTCTGGTTAGATTTAGTGAGGGATCTAAATTTCTGGCAATATCCATCACGTGTAATTGCATAGGCGTCAAGGATCGACCGTTTGACTAGGTCATAACCACTGATGCAATCTAAAATAGAAAAAGTTATAGCAGCCTTACCGGTTAGCTTTGGTTGTAGAAGCCAAGTCCACTCAGAGCGGGGCCATTGTAAATGGTCAGCAGTCTTTTCAAAAGTACGGAAAAAGTTATCAGGGTCTTCCTCATTGAACTGAGGAACAAGGGACATAGTTTTAGCCAAGCTGAATGGTTTAACTGTAGCTTCATTCTTAGATTCTTTTTGTTGTTCAAGTTCAAACTTGGCAACCTCCAACTCATGTTTTAGTTTCTCAGTCTCTAACTCTCTCTCTCTCTCTTAAAGCCAGTTCCCTCTCTTTTGTCTCTTTCATGAGTACTAGTTTCTCTCTCTCGAACTCAAGTCTTTCTGCTGACCACGAATCATCGACTGGGGATTTTATTCCAGCAGCATGGTTATCGTAATCAGAGCTTACTTCGCCGTTAGTGTCATTACGATCTTTGTCTTCTACTCTCAAGTTACATGAAGTCATAGGTGTTAGAGTGGCAATGGCTTCTGGATGGAAAAGCATTTTTGGTGACTAAGGCTTCCACGACAGTATTCTTTAGCACTTCTTTAGTGGCAGAGCTGGGATAAGAGATTTCAAACTACTGAGCTATGAAACGCCAGTTGTCTTTAGTTACTAGTCTAGTTAATTTATCAAGAGAAGGATTTTCACAGAAATCTCTGACATTACATGATTCCATCTTAATCCACGTTAAAGTTACTCTTGAGAGAAAGTTACCATTCGACCTGCACCAAGTTCAGTTCCATATGGACACCATAGGCTATTTATTGCACGTAATCAAAGTTAATGTTTGCCTTGGTTCTCTAGGACTAATGGCAAAATAATTTTGCCAGGTGAATTAAATTTGGTCAGGTAAACATAAATTATTGAAGCAGACTATTGACAGCAACATCAAACCCTCAGCACTTTGAGTCGCTTAATCCAACCAAGTTTACAGCACAACGATAATTCCTACGGTTTATGAGTAATGAAAGAAAATGGGTATGAATCCATATAATCCCTTCACTTTCCCACAAACACGACTACAGTAATTATGGTCTACCTATGAACATTACAAAGGTAGATAATGAATGGTAGACTTTAAACTAACACGGGATAATCCGGATTAAGTTTAAATTCAGAAAAGAGTTTGGTATACTGACTAAGTGTATGCAGGGATACGGCATTAGTTTAACTCAGTAAGTAGGTCCGGGTAGCTCACTTAAACAGCAAGGGTACGGTACTGGTTAACTCACTATAGATCCGGTTTCTCCCTCTGCATAATAGTACCGATATGACGCCGCCTGTCAGGGCGTAAACAATAAATGGGTCCCGACTGTATGGTTCACCCTGAAAAGATCCATTCCCATTACCTCAAGCTAACCAGGAGGCAAACTGCTTAATCACCTAACGGGAATACCGATCAGAATACACACGATAAAGTAGGCTGTAGTAAACCATTTAAGCAAGGTTAAGATAAACAGTTGCACAATCCTGATCAACCTGCAATAATTATACACACCTCATGCACACAGGCAAACTATACTCCAGTGGTGTATTACTCACTAGAGCAGCAAGAAAATCCCGGACAGGCCCTCATTTTACGGTTTGTAGTTGCTAGTAATTATTAAGCTGTCTCACTGGTCTAGGGATACGAAGATACGAAACTACCATACCGCAAAAGCGGTTCACTCCAATCATTGTACTTATTTCCCAGGTATGAAAGATTTCCTTGCGGATCTAAATAGCTTTTCCAGTTAAGTAAACACAAAAAAATATCTAAGTTTTAATTTATAAAAATATTACATAACTTTACATATTACACAAAACCAACCCATTAAATATCCCCAAAAGTTGTACAGAACAAAAGCGGAACAAATCAAAGTTTCACACCACTGAATGAAGTTAACCTGTCTACATGATCAGTGTTCACATCATATACATATCCGTATGGTGGTCCAGACGGAATCTCACACGAGATAAGCAGCACAGAATCAGTCCCAGTCTCTCCATACACAATACATGTTGTACTTCAGGGTAATCACAGCTGAGGAGCAAAGTAGAGTAAGGGCAGCCCAGACATCACTGATCAACTGCCCCCGACAGGTTTCCCGACAAATTTATGTCCCAAGCTGTAGCTTCAAAGACGTATTAATGAAGCTTTGGAATCCTTCAGAAAACCAGATTTGAAGCACTCGAAAAGTTGATCAGGCTTCTTCTGAACTGTTTCAAACAGCTGTGAGGCATCTGAATTATTTCGTAAGATTAAAACCAAATAAATAGCATGGAGTACAACAACAGCCGTTACACCTCCCCCTCTAAGTCCTCCGCAGTACAGATAGGAGGACTACTGCTGGCCGACGTCCGTAGAGCTCTAAAATGGGCATCAGCAACTAAGTTGTCCACCCCTTTGATGTGTTTCACCACAAGGGGGTATTGCTGAATCAGAAGTGCCCATCAGAGAATTCGCTGGTTTTGGTTACGCATCCGCCGAATAAAAATCAGGGGGTTGTGATCGGTGTAGACTGTCACAGGGTGACTATGCCCGTGTAGGTAACAGTCAAATTTTAGCAGAGCCAGGATTAAGGAAAGAGTCTCCTTCTCCACAGCTGAATAATGTTGTTGATGCCTTTTGAGCTTAGCTGAGAAGTACGAAACTGGATGCAACACCCCATAACCCACATTCTCTTGGAGGAGAACTGCTCCTACCCCACTTCCACTTGCATCTATATGTAAAGTGAAAGGACGGGAATAGTTAGGAGTGCAAAGAACTGGTTTGGAGGACAGGAGCAGTTTAAGCTGGTGAAGGGCCGCATCACAAGTAGATATCCACCGATAGGGGCGTTTAGAACTTGTCAGGTCTGTAAGAGGTGCCGCGATGGCAGAGAAGTTGCTACAAAACCGTCAGTAGAACCCAGCCATGCCCAGAAACCTCATGAGTGACTTCCTTGTAGTAGGGGTTGGGTATTCTAAGATGGCTTCAATGTTGGCTTGCTTGGGCCGAGTTCTTCTTTGTCCAACGACATGGCCCAGATACGTCACGGTGGCACTGCCGAATGTAGACTTAGCAAGGTTGATTGTGAAGCCAGACTCCCTAGACATGAGAACAATGATCGAAGTCGGGTTACATGTTCTTCTCAGTTGTCTGCAACGACAAGTAAGTCATCTAAATAAGAGGACACACCTTCTAATCCCTGGATGGTATGTTTGACTGCCCTTTGAAAGGTTGCTGGGGCATTAGACATGCCAAATGGCATATCATTGTACTGAAACAAACCAAAAGGGGTTATAAATGCCGAAATAAGTTTAGCTTCATCAGTCAGTCCAATTTGTTAATAACCCTTTTGTAGATCTATCTTAGATATGTACTGAGATTGGCCCACAGCATCAATCAAGTCATCAGTTAATGGAAGGGGGTAGGAATCTGGAACGGTTACATCATTAACTCTCCTATAGTCCGTGCAAAATCTACTGCTTCCATCAGGTTTTGGAATTAACAAACAAGGTGAAGCCCAAGTAGAGTTGGTTCAGCCAAACCATGTTCCAGTAGGAAGTCTACCTCTTTTTTCACAATTGCCCTCTTCTCAGGATTTACTCTGTAAGCAGGTTGCCTAATTGGGCGTACATCAGAGCCAAGCAATTTAACGTCATGTAATGTATGGCTACTGTTACGGAACAGAGAAAGAAAATGTACACTTTAAGTGTGAATACTAAAAATCACTACTGTCCCGTAAAGTTCCAGGTTCAAAACAAAAGAGTTAGGTAAAATTACAAGTTAAAGTTTAATGCTCAAACTAACAACAAAACATTCGAGACTCATAAGGATAATGTAATGGCAAAAAAACAGGTTAAATATATGGTTAAATGCAATAGCCTCTATTAACACGAAATTAGCAAGAGTAAATTTATCTAAGTCAGCCCTGATAAAATGAAAATACACTGGGTAATGCTCAGTTAATGCAAGATAAATTATTACAGATACAAAATATTATTAATGATGGGCCTGACAATAAGAACCCTACATGAATTACAAAAACCTCACTAGGCGGGCGAATCAACACCTTATGCTATACAGTACAAGAACAAAATGCAATAACACTTATACTCAAATTACACAGCTGCTAGATGGTTGGAGACTTCCTGAGCACTCACAATAATAACTGTACAGGGGAGGACAGAGATGTGAACAAAATGAGGAGTAGATCTAAGTGGCGATTAATGTAGAGATTGAGCTCATTATATAGGGGCCGGCAGAGCTTGATACAACTTGTAAGGAGGACGCGCAAATGAAGCCATGGGGACAAGGAGTTGACAATCCCACTCTGAACAACAGAAAGAACGACTTACTCTACTATAACGGTAGAAGGGGGGAGTGAGGTAGAACACGCTCGTGATCAAACAGGCAGCACACTGTACGTTAGAATTACACAAAGGATGATGAAATCATAGGCTATGTAACACCTCCCCACAAAGAAAAAAGAAATTTACAAAGGAAATTTCTTATTACTCTGAAACAATCTGTCTAAAGTCTAAATAAGCAATCTGCAATAACATTTTCTTTCCCCTTGACATGTTGTATGTCTAATGAATACTCCTGAAGAAGTAGACTCCATCTTGTCAATCTCTGATTTTTATCTTTAAACTTACTAAGGAATTTCAGTGGGTTATGATCGGTATAAATGACTATGGGGTCAAAACCAGAACACAAATAAAATGAAAAATGCTGTAAACCCAAAATCAAGGCCAAAAGCTCTTTCTCAATAGTTGAGTAGTTCTTTTGAGGTGGAGTGAACTTCTTACTGTAATAAGATACAGGGTGTTCAATACCCTGATCATCCTCTTGCAGCAAAACAGCCCCAGCTCCTGTATCACTTGCATCAACAGCCATCTTAAAAGGCTTAGCAAAATTTGGAGTAGCGAGCACTGGCTGACTTAATAGGATAGCTTTAGGTTTGTTGAAAGAGGATTCACAGTTATCGGTCCAGACAAATTTAACTCCCTTTTTCAGTAGGTCTGTAAGTGGTGATACAAGAATTGAAAAGTTAAGAACAAATCTCCTGTAATAACCTACCATTCCCAAAAATCTTTGTAGCTCTTTCCTACTTTTAGGTCTGGAAAGATCACTTATAACCTGAACCTTAGCTCCTGGTGGTGCAACATGTCCATCACCAATTACGTACCCAAGGTACTGAACTTTAGCTTGACCAAACTCACACTTTGATAAATTAGCTACAAGATTAGCCTGAACCAAACGCTCAAGAAATTTACTGACATGGCACAGGTGATCTTTCCAGTTGTCACTGAAGATTAATACATCATCAATATAAACAACACACCCTGCCAAACCCTCTGTTACAACATTCATGAGCTTCTGAAATGTGGCTGGTGCATTCTTCATACCATATGGCATTACAGAACATGCAAAAGTCTTTCCTAGTGTTACAAAACATGAGATCTCCCTAGCACGTTCAGTCATAGGTACTTGCCAGTATCCCTTTAACAGATCAAACTTACTTATGTACCTAGCCTTTCCGATCTTGTCTATTCAATCTTCCACACGAGGGAGAGGGTAAGTGTCTGTTTTAGTTATCTGATTAACACGTCTGTAGTCAATGCAAAGCCGCTGTGACCCACCTGGCTTAGGGACTAGAGTGACAGGAGAACTCCACTCGCTCTGACAGGGCTCAATCATCTTGTGGTCCAACAGGTAGCCAAGCTCCTTCTGGATGAAAGGAACTTTCACTGGGATCACACGGTAAGGAGGCAATTTAATCGGCTTTGCGTCTCCAATATCGACATCATGCATCAACACAGTGGTTCTTCCTGGAGTGGCACGGAACACTTGCGGGTACTCCTGCAGTAATGCCGAAAACTCCTGCCTTTCCTCGGGAGGTAGATGAGAAAGCTTAGTCTGGAGATCATTCATGATATCAGGATTCTTCCCCAAACTATCACTCAGGCTCATACTGCATGGGAGAGCTTCACTTGCAGACTCGGGTGTAACAGCTACAGTGCAGACTGGATTATTTTCGTCCCGCCTGTGATATAACTTTAGCATGTTGATGTGACAAAGTTGCTTGTTCTTTCTACGATCCAGTGTGGCGATGACATAGTTGACATCACTGAGTTTCTTCTCCACGAAATAAGGACCACTAAACTTGGCTTGAAGAGGTTGCCCATGCACTGGTAGCAGAATCAAAACCTGATCTCCTGGCTGAAAGTGGCGTAACCTGGACTTCTTATCATACCAAGTCTTCATCTTCTCCTGAGCAGCTCCTAAATTCTCTCTCGCCAGCTGTAAAGCAGTGGACAGCTGTTCTTTGAACTTCATCACACACTCCAGCAGGTTGACGTCATCTTCCTCCGACAGCCAGCATTCCTTGAGTAGCTTAAGGGATCCTCTTACTTCATGGCCAAAGACACTAGCGACCTCCTGTGGATCAGCCACCATCCTACCAGCATGAGACAAAACAGGAGGGGAAGGAGGCGAAAACTTACCAGAAATCTTGCGAACTCTGTTCCACACCTGGTTAAGCGGGGTCTGAGCATTAACTGAGGACACAAAGCGTTTCCACGACATTCGCCGAGCATTCTTTAAAATCCACCTAGCCCGAGCCCGGGCCCGTCGGAAGGCATCCATACACTGGGGATCACCACGATGCCGACGAAGACGAGAGAAGGCGCCACGCTTCATCCTCACTGCAGCAGAACAGTCATCATTCCACCAAGGGACTGGACGTTTGGAAAAATGGCCAGACGTCCTCGGGACGGACTGGAGGGCAGCAGAATGTTTAAATCAGTAAAATATGTCGCAGCTGCATCTGAGCCACCAAACTCAGCTAAGGGACAAACAGAAGAAGGTCTGTAAAAAGCCGCCAATCAGCCTTATCAAGGCGCCACCGGGGAAGACGGGACCGAGGTTCAGACACCGTAGATTCTAAAACTATTGGAAAGTGATCACTCCCATGCAAATCTGGTAAGACCTGCCAACTATAATCCAAGAGAGCACTAGGAGACACGAGGGAAATATCAATGGCAGAAAACGTACCAGTCTGAGCATGAAAGTGTGTCGCATCCCCAGAATTTAAAACATCCAACTCCACATCCTCAATAAAACCAGGAAAATAAAACACCTCTAGGGTTGACTGTGCAGTCACCCCAGAGAGGATGGCGACAATTAAAATCTCCCAAAAGAAGAAAAGGAGAGGGTAGACCACGCACAAGGCAGTCGAGATCACCCCGCTCAAGGGCAGCAGCAGGCGGAAGATAGATACTGCAGGGAGTATACCACTTGTTCAGAAATAACTTGACTGCAACAGCCTGCAGTGGAGATTGCAGGTTGACGTCGTAGTATGGTACATCCTTGCGGATTAGAACTGCAGAGCCACCACGACGATCTTGCCCCAAAATAGGGGTGGAATAAAATGCATAATAACCAGAAGGAGCGGGAGGAACAGAGTTTCCCACCATTGTCTCCTGGAGACACACACACACTGGGGAGAAACGAGAGAGGAGGAGACTCAGCTCCTCCCAGGATGCACGCAAACCACGACAATTCCACTGAAGGACCTTGAATACTGCTAACTTGAGAGGGGTTTCAGGGGAGCCTCAGAAGGAGGCTTCCCCTTGCCGACCTGACTAGAAATTGCTTTCAAGCGGCGAGGCTTATCGGTGCCCACCATGCCTGTAGGCTCAGGAATCTGAGACTGAGAAACCCGCTCACGAGTCCCTGAAACACCTGAGACAACCGAAGGAGGAGGAATCCTCGATACAGACAGACCAGTACTGTCCCTGGAGGAGGACAGTTTGGGAAGACGCGAATGAGTAACAGTCGACTCAGAGTCAGAGGACGTTCCCAAAGAGACCTTCCTGGAGGGGAAACCCACCGAGTCAAGGGACTCAACAGATCCCCTGTGATGCTTCAGGATGGACTGAGAAAAATCCATGGAGAAGCCAATTGCAGGAGACTGTCTCGGCCTAACCCTGGGAGGCCTCTGCGGCTTAGCCCTGGGAGGCGTCCGAGACTTAACCCTGGGAGGCATCCGTGGCTGAGAATCCATGGGAGCATGAACCTTGACAGCATGAACACCCATACAAGGAGCCTGCGTCGAAGCTGGAGAAGAGACAACAGAGGGCCCTGCCGAAGATGTAGTGGAGAGCACTGCCGTAGACACCGAAGATGGTTCACCTGTGGAACTTTCCAGAACCGAAAACTTGTTACTAAAAGTCACTGATGGAGCAATAGTCTCACAAGAATGGGAAGAAACAACTACAGGTTTGGAGGAGCAGGAAGGCGCCACAACGCAAGAACCCAAAACAGAGGCAGAGGAACCAGAGCAGAGGGAGGAGGCGTACACCATCGCCCCACCACCCTTTTGTCTAAAAAGAAGCTCCCGCCTGGCACTACCGAGACTAATGAACTGGGAATTAGCCAGTTGAAGGATATCTTGCTCAAGACAGTATTTCTGACACTTACGAAAACGTGGTGGGTGAGCCCCCCTGCAGTGGAAGCAGAAAAGCTCAGAGTCGCAATCGGGAGTAGGGTGTGAGTCGAGGGTAGAGCAGCGACCACACCGCAGACGGTTAGTACAATTCTTCCTACTATGGCCAAACTCATAACACGAGTAACATTGCAATGGACGATCAACAAAAGCCCTCACTGGGAGAGAAAGAGGACCAATCTCAACACGCTCAGGGAGGAAAGAACCATAAAATGTTAGCATGATTAAATTACTGTTCCCTCCAATCTTTGCCACTTGGTGAACGGAATCAGGGCAAAACCTAAGGATCTCATCATCCGAAAATTCATATAGGTCCGAATTATAAATACGACCCTTGCTATAATTAAATGAGTGATGAGGCTTGATAGAATCAAAGATACCATCAGAAGGGCAAGGCAGATGGAGGAGCATTATTGCTTGCGTCAGATCTTTAGCATGGATCAAAACACCCTTACCATACTTCTTGATGTTACCCGCTGGGAGCACACCAATTTCCCTTTCCAGGTACCTGGCAGCATTTAGAAAGTTTCCACGCCCATCCTTATAATGGGCAACAAACCAGTAAGGGGTAGGGGCCTTACGAACCTTGGTAGCCTGTTCCTCTGCATCTTCAAAAACGTTGGGACAATAGTCGCTCTCACTATCTTGGACATTAAGAGACCGAATAAGCTCTGCAACTAAGTCACTGGCACCAAGATGCAAGGAACCTAGTGCCTCAAGAGCAGCTTGAGCAGCGACACCAGATGTAAATGTTACATAGCACCTATTGACGAAGCAGTCAGCTTCATATTTGAGACGGATATGGAGAACAGTCCCAAAAGGTCTCAATGCAGCGTGAATAGCACGGAATGACAGGGTCCAAAAAATATTTTGCAGGAACAGCGTGTCGAGACCAGCCCCAACAGCCAATCCCTGGGATCTCTCAACAGGAGGAGCAGCGGCAGGGGGAGTACAAGCCTCACCCCGCACAAAACCATCACGACCAGAGAGTGACATCTCGAGGGCTTGGCCGACCGCACCTCGAGGACCAGAACAAATATTTTCAGAATCCATAAAATGATCTTGAAAGCAAATGGCCCCAGGGGCCAAGGGTAACCGCCTACCGGGACTACGAAAGGAGAGAGCACCAACCGCCGCGAAATGGGTACCTCGTCCCAATGGTGGCCACTCGTTTTAAAAAGTAGCCCTGCATGATCCGAAAGTTTGTCCACGACGGAGCAAGACCTCTCCCCACAACGCATCCCAGCCCAGACACCCAACCATCCAACACAGGACGACCTCAACAGGCGGCCCCTCTGGAGGGTGGCACCGTTAGCCCGTACTGGCAGCCTAAAATCTCGGGAACCATTTAGTCTGGCCCCTCACTGGCGACCTTCCTAGCTAGGGAAGTCCTCTCTCCCCCCAAAACAGGGGCAGAGCAGGGGTCGAAACCCCATCTAGTCTAGCTCGCCAGGTCCTCAGGGCACACAAGCCCCCCCACCACGACAAGGCGGTTCCCGCTAGGGGGATAGGACTAGACGACAGGGGAGTGTTAACCAAATCCAAGTCTGAGCAAACTACCTTTCCAGCCAAATCGTTCCCAAGGATTAAGCCAACTCCTTCCACAGGAAGAGGTTTCTCTGTAACTCTTACAGTCACTTCTTCCGACAAAAAATCACATTTAAGGAATATCTAGGCAGGTAAGAAGACAGATCTTTAAGGAGCAAGGTCTTTCCCATATACTTCTTGATGCCTGGTAGACAGGACTCATATAAAATGCTTTGAGCAGCTCCTGTATCCCTAAGAAGATTAATTTGATAGAATTTACCATTGACATCCTTGAAACTGCACCCTTAAATTTAAAATCCTTGAAAGGATCATCCTGAGAGCCTAGATGGATCAGACTGGTAACAAGTTTCCCAGATTTTACACTAGAGCAGCTCATTGATAGTTTTGCAAACAGTTGATTTAAACTTGATTTCTGATTTACACTGGATTTCTTACACTTTGGATCCTTACAACAATCTATACTGTGACCCGATTGTTTGCAATAGCTACAAGAGACTGGTTGCATATATTTGCTGCCGTTACCCCTGCTAGAACCAGGGCTTTGACTAGAGGAGGACTTTACAAAATTTGACCTGCCCCCACTTTCACCACCCAGCTCTGACCTCCTTAGAAGTGCAAATGAGTCTGCAGTCTGTGCTGCTTTAGTTCAATCTTTTCACCCCTTTCTTCAATATGTGTCAGAATGTCAAAGGGCAACTTTCGCTTAAACTCTTCAAATACAATCAGATTCTTCACTTGAGAAAAGGTCTTAGTTTCGGTTGCATCCAACCACTTATTAAACAACCTTCGTTTCTCTGTGGCAAATTCCAGGTAAGTGCTCTGGTTAGATTTAGTGAGGGATCTAAATTTCTGGCAATATCCATCACGTGTAATTGCATAGGCGTCAAGGATCGACCGTTTGACTAGGTCATAACCACTGATGCAATCTAAAATAGAAAAAGTTATAGCAGCCTTACCGGTTAGCTTTGGTTGTAGAAGCCAAGTCCACTCAGAGCGGGGCCATTGTAAATGGTCAGCAGTCTTTTCAAAAGTACGGAAAAAGTTATCAGGGTCTTCCTCATTGAACTGAGGAACAAGGGACATAGTTTTAGCCAAGCTGAATGGTTTAACTGTAGCTTCATTCTTAGATTCTTTTTGTTGTTCAAGTTCAAACTTGGCAACCTCCAACTCATGTTTTAGTTTCTCAGTCTCTAACTCTCTCTCTCTCTCTTAAAGCCAGTTCCCTCTCTTTTGTCTCTTTCATGAGTACTAGTTTCTCTCTCTCGAACTCAAGTCTTTCTGCTGACCACGAATCATCGACTGGGGATTTTATTCCAGCAGCATGGTTATCGTAATCAGAGCTTACTTCGCCGTTAGTGTCATTACGATCTTTGTCTTCTACTCTCAAGTTACATGAAGTCATAGGTGTTAGAGTGGCAATGGCTTCTGGATGGAAAAGCATTTTTGGTGACTAAGGCTTCCACGACAGTATTCTTTAGCACTTCTTTAGTGGCAGAGCTGGGATAAGAGATTTCAAACTACTGAGCTATGAAACGCCAGTTGTCTTTAGTTACTAGTCTAGTTAATTTATCAAGAGAAGGATTTTCACAGAAATCTCTGACATTACATGATTCCATCTTAATCCACGTTAAAGTTACTCTTGAGAGAAAGTTACCATTCGACCTGCACCAAGTTCAGTTCCATATGGACACCATAGGCTATTTATTGCACGTAATCAAAGTTAATGTTTGCCTTGGTTCTCTAGGACTAATGGCAAAATAATTTTGCCAGGTGAATTAAATTTGGTCAGGTAAACATAAATTATTGAAGCAGACTATTGACAGCAACATCAAACCCTCAGCACTTTGAGTCGCTTAATCCAACCAAGTTTACAGCACAACGATAATTCCTACGGTTTATGAGTAATGAAAGAAAATGGGTATGAATCCATATAATCCCTTCACTTTCCCACAAACAAGACTACAGTAATTATGGTCTACCTATGAACATTACAAAGGTAGATAATGAATGGTAGACTTTAAACTAACACGGGATAATCCGGATTAAGTTTAAATTCAGAAAAGAGTTTGGTATACTGACTAAGTGTATGCAGGGATACGGCATTAGTTTAACTCAGTAAGTAGGTCCGGGTAGCTCACTTAAACAGCAAGGGTACGGTACTGGTTAACTCACTATAGATCCGGTTTCTCCCTCTGCATAATAGTACCGATATGACGCCGCCTGCCAGGGCGTAAACAATAAATGGGTCCCGACTGTATGGTTCACCCTGAAAAGATCCATTCCCATTACCTCAAGCTAACCAGGAGGCAAACTGCTTAATCACCTAACGGGAATACCGATCAGAATACACACGATAAAGTAGGCTGTAGTAAACCATTTAAGCAAGGTTAAGATAAACAGTTGCACAATCCTGATCAACCTGCAATAATTATACACACCTCATGCACACAGGCAAACTATACTCCAGTGGTGTATTACTCACTAGAGCAGCAAGAAAATCCCGGACAGGCCCTCATTTTACGGTTTGTAGTTGCTAGTAATTATTAAGCTGTCTCACTGGTCTAGGGATACGAAGATACGAAACTACCATACCGCAAAAGCGGTTCACTCCAATCATTGTACTTATTTCCCAGGTATGAAAGATTTCCTTGCGGATCTAAATAGCTTTTCCAGTTAAGTAAACACAAAAAAATATCTAAGTTTTAATTTATAAAAATATTACATAACTTTACATATTACACAAAACCAACCCATTAAATATCCCCAAAAGTTGTACAGAACAAAAGCGGAACAAATCAAAGTTTCACACCACTGAATGAAGTTAACCTGTCTACATGATCAGTGTTCACATCATATACATATCCGTATGGTGGTCCAGACGGAATCTCACACGAGATAAGCAGCACAGAATCAGTCCCAGTCTCTCCATACACAATACATGTTGTACTTCAGGGTAATCACAGGTGAGGAGCAAAGTAGAGTAAGGGCAGCCCAGACATCACTGATCAACTGCCCCCGACAGGTTTCCCGACAAATTTATGTCCCAAGCTGTAGCTTCAAAGACGTATTAATGAAGCTTTGGAATCCTTCAGAAAACCAGATTTGAAGCACTCGAAAAGTTGATCAGGCTTCTTCTGAACTGTTTCAAACAGCTGTGAGGCATCTGAATTATTTCGTAAGATTAAAACCAAATAAATAGCATGGAGTACAACAACAGCCGTTACACCTCCCCCTCTAAGTCCTCCGCAGTACAGATAGGAGGACTACTGCTGGCCGACGTCCGTAGAGCTCTAAAATGGGCATCAGCAACTAAGTTGTCCACCCCTTTGATGTGTTTCACCACAAGGGGGTATTGCTGAATCAGAAGTGCCCATCAGAGAATTCGCTGGTTTTGGTTACGCATCCGCCGAATAAAAATCAGGGGGTTGTGATCGGTGTAGACTGTCACAGGGTGACTATGCCCGTGTAGGTAACAGTCAAATTTTAGCAGAGCCAGGATTAAGGAAAGAGTCTCCTTCTCCACAGCTGAATAATGTTGTTGATGCCTTTTGAGCTTAGCTGAGAAGTACGAAACTGGATGCAACACCCCATAACCCACATTCTCTTGGAGGAGAACTGCTCCTACCCCACTTCCACTTGCATCTATATGTAAAGTGAAAGGACGGGAATAGTTAGGAGTGCAAAGAACTGGTTTGGAGGACAGGAGCAGTTTAAGCTGGTGAAGGGCCGCATCACAAGTAGATATCCACCGATAGGGGCGTTTAGAACTTGTCAGGTCTGTAAGAGGTGCCGCGATGGCAGAGAAGTTGCTACAAAACCGTCAGTAGAACCCAGCCATGCCCAGAAACCTCATGAGTGACTTCCTTGTAGTAGGGGTTGGGTATTCTAAGATGGCTTCAATGTTGGCTTGCTTGGGCCGAGTTCTTCTTTGTCCAACGACATGGCCCAGATACGTCACGGTGGCACTGCCGAATGTAGACTTAGCAAGGTTGATTGTGAAGCCAGACTCCCCTAGACATGAGAACAATGATCGAAGTCGGGTTACATGTTCTTCTCAGTTGTCTGCAACGACAAGTAAGTCATCTAAATAAGAGGACACACCTTCTAATCCCTGGATGGTATGTTTGACTGCCCTTTGAAAGGTTGCTGGGGCATTAGACATGCCAAATGGCATATCATTGTACTGAAACAAACCAAAAGGGGTTATAAATGTCGAAATAAGTTTAGCTTCATCAGTCAGTCCAATTTGTTAATAACCCTTTTGTAGATCTATCTTAGATATGTACTGAGATTGGCCCACAGCATCAATCAAGTCATCAGTTAATGGAAGGGGGTAGGAATCTGGAACGGTTACATCATTAACTCTCCTATAGTCCGTGCAAAATCTACTGCTTCCATCAGGTTTTGGAATTAACAAACAAGGTGAAGCCCAAGTAGAGTTGGTTCAGCCAAACCATGTTCCAGTAGGAAGTCTACCTCTTTTTTCACAATTGCCCTCTTCTCAGGATTTACTCTGTAAGCAGGTTGCCTAATTGGGCGTACATCAGAGCCAAGCAATTTAACGTCATGTAATGTATGGCTACTGTTACGGAACAGAGAAAGAAAATGTACACTTTAAGTGTGAATACTAAAAATCACTACTGTCCCGTAAAGTTCCAGGTTCAAAACAAAAGAGTTAGGTAAAATTACAAGTTAAAGTTTAATGCTCAAACTAACAACAAAACATTCGAGACTCATAAGGATAATGTAATGGCAAAAAACAGGTTAAATATATGGTTAAATGCAATAGCCTCTATTAACACGAAATTAGCAAGAGTAAATTTATCTAAGTCAGCCCTGATAAAATGAAAATACACTGGGTAATGCTCAGTTAATGCAAGATAAATTATTACAGATACAAAATATTATTAATGATGGGCCTGACAATAAGAACCCTACATGAATTACAAAAACCTCACTAGGCGGGCGAATCAACACCTTATGCTATACAGTACAAGAACAAAATGCAATAACACTTATACTCAAATTACACAGCTGCTAGATGGTTGGAGACTTCCTGAGCACTCACAATAATAACTGTACAGGGGAGGACAGAGATGTGAACAAAATGAGGAGTAGATCTAAGTGGCGATTAATGTAGAGATTGAGCTCATTATATAGGGGCCGGCAGAGCTTGATACAACTTGTAAGGAGGACGCGCAAATGAAGCCATGGGGACAAGGAGTTGACAATCCCACTCTGAACAACAGAAAGAACGACTTACTCTACTATAACGGTAGAAGGGGGAGTGAGGTAGAACACGCTCGTGATCAAACAGGCAGCACACTGTACGTTAGAATTACACAAAGGATGATGAAATCATAGGCTATGTAACACCTCCCCACAAAGAAAAAGAAATTTACAAAGGAAATTTCTTATTACTCTGAAACAATCTGTCTAAAGTCTAAATAAGCAATCTGCAATAACATTTTCTTTCCCCTTGACATGTTGTATGTCTAATGAATACTCCTGAAGAAGTAGACTCCATCTTGTCAATCTCTGATTTTTATCTTTAAACTTACTAAGGAATTTCAGTGGGTTATGATCGGTATAAATGACTATGGGGTCAAAACCAGAACACAAATAAAATGAAAAATGCTGTAAACCCAAAATCAAGGCCAAAAGCTCTTTCTCAATAGTTGAGTAGTTCTTTTGAGGTGGAGTGAACTTCTTACTGTAATAAGATACAGGGTGTTCAATACCCTGATCATCCTCTTGCAGCAAAACAGCCCCAGCTCCTGTATCACTTGCATCAACAGCCATCTTAAAAGGCTTAGCAAAATTTGGAGTAGCGAGCACTGGCTGACTTAATAGGATAGCTTTAGGTTTGTTGAAAGAGGATTCACAGTTATCGGTCCAGACAAATTTAACTCCCTTTTTCAGTAGGTCTGTAAGTGGTGATACAAGAATTGAAAAGTTAAGAACAAATCTCCTGTAATAACCTACCATTCCCAAAAATCTTTGTAGCTCTTTCCTACTTTTAGGTCTGGAAAGATCACTTATAACCTGAACCTTAGCTCCTGGTGGTGCAACATGTCCATCACCAATTACGTACCCAAGGTACTGAACTTTAGCTTGACCAAACTCACACTTTGATAAATTAGCTACAAGATTAGCCTGAACCAAACGCTCAAGAAATTTACTGACATGGCACAGGTGATCTTTCCAGTTGTCACTGAAGATTAATACATCATCAATATAAACAACACACCCTGCCAAACCCTCTGTTACAACATTCATGAGCTTCTGAAATGTGGCTGGTGCATTCTTCATACCATATGGCATTACAGAACATGCAAAAGTCTTTCCTAGTGTTACAAAACATGAGATCTCCCTAGCACGTTCAGTCATAGGTACTTGCCAGTATCCCTTTAACAGATCAAACTTACTTATGTACCTAGCCTTTCCGATCTTGTCTATTCAATCTTCCACACGAGGGAGAGGGTAAGTGTCTGTTTTAGTTATCTGATTAACACGTCTGTAGTCAATGCAAAGCCGCTGTGACCCACCTGGCTTAGGGACTAGAGTGACAGGAGAACTCCACTCGCTCTGACAGGGCTCAATCATCTTGTGGTCCAACAGGTAGCCAAGCTCCTTCTGGATGAAAGGAACTTTCACTGGGATCACACGGTAAGGAGGCAATTTAATCGGCTTTGCGTCTCCAATATCGACATCATGCATCAACACAGTGGTTCTTCCTGGAGTGGCACGGAACACTTGCGGGTACTCCTGCAGTAATGCCGAAAACTCCTGCCTTTCCTCGGGAGGTAGATGAGAAAGCTTAGTCTGGAGATCATTCATGATATCAGGATTCTTCCCCAAACTATCACTCAGGCTCATACTGCATGGGAGAGCTTCACTTGCAGACTCGGGTGTAACAGCTACAGTGCAGACTGGATTATTTTCGTCCCGCCTGTGATATAACTTTAGCATGTTGATGTGACAAAGTTGCTTGTTCTTTCTACGATCCAGTGTGGCGATGACATAGTTGACATCACTGAGTTTCTTCTCCACGAAATAAGGACCACTAAACTTGGCTTGAAGAGGTTGCCCATGCACTGGTAGCAGAATCAAAACCTGATCTCCTGGCTGAAAGTGGCGTAACCTGGACTTCTTATCATACCAAGTCTTCATCTTCTCCTGAGCAGCTCCTAAATTCTCTCTCGCCAGCTGTAAAGCAGTGGACAGCTGTTCTTTGAACTTCATCACACACTCCAGCAGGTTGACGTCATCTTCCTCCGACAGCCAGCATTCCTTGAGTAGCTTAAGGGATCCTCTTACTTCATGGCCAAACAGTAGTTCAAAAGGTGAGAAGCCCAGTGATTCATTTGGAGATTCTCTTGCGGCAAATACAACGAATGGAAGACCTTTATCCCAGTCTTTCTGATGTTCCAAACAGTATTTCTTGAGCATCGATTTGAGTGTTTGATGATATCTCTCCAACGCTCCTTGGGTCTGGGGATGGTAAGCTGAAGACGTGATATGGGTGATGCCCAACTCTTTCAGAGACTGCTTGAAAACATTTGACATGAAATTACTTCCCCGGTCTGACTGTACCTCCTTGGGCAGACCAAACTTTGTGAAGAACCCCAGCATTTCCTTAACCACGTTCTTTGCTGAGATATTTCTAAGTGGAATGGCTTCAGGATAACGAGTAGCCATATCAATCAGGGTCAACACATAAGAAAATCCTGAAGAAGTCTAAGGAAGAGGGCCCACAATATCCACCAACACACGGGTGAATGGCGCCTCAAAAGGAGGAATGGGAACTAGAGGTGCAACCTTTTCGGTCTGATTACACTTCCCCACAACTTGACAGGTGTGACAAGACTTACAATACCAGGAAACATCCCTGAAGATACCTGGCCAGTAGAAGTGTTTCAAAATGTGTGCCACAGTCTTCCTCACTCAAAGGTGTCCTGCCAAACTGGAATCATGAGCCACTCTAATGATATCCTGCCTACAAACACGAGGGATGACAACTTGATGTACAACCTCCCATTCACAGTCGGCTGATGCTGTTGGGGGTCTCCACTTCCTCATAAGTACTCCTGACTTTATATAATAACAAGTAGAAGCACCAGCTGACTCTTCCTCACTGCAAGCAGAGTTAGCTAGACCTTTCAACTCAGGGTCAGCAACCTGCATCTCAACCAACTCTTGACGAGACAAATTATCAACACTACGGGGTACTGCCTCATCTGGTGAGTGGTCCAAATCAGCAAGAAAAGTGTCAGCTAGGATAACATCATCATCATCATTATCCTCTAAGTCACCAGTAACTTTAGACTTAGCCCTAGTGACAGCACATGCAGGGAACACATCAGGGACATCACAATCCTGGGCCGCAGCCACTGGCTCACTAGACAACTGAGAAGCTGGACACACTTGACTTCCACCAATATCATTTCCAAGTAAGAAAGTTACACCTGACATTGGGAGTGTCTCAACCAACCCAACCATAACGGAACCATTAACAAAACCAGACTCTAAATTCACTCTGCACAGAGGGACAGAGAAGTAATTATTCCCTACACCTTGTTCGTAAGATTACAGTTCCATCAGAGGAATTAACATTAGAGCCTAGAACACTGGTCAGCATAAGGCATTGGCAAGCACCTGTATCACGATATATTTTAACTGATTTCCTGTCATTACTGTCCAGAGGACTGACAAAACCTTCAGACAGGAAATTAGCACATGAACTCTTGAGAGTGTCACCCACGTTACTGCTCAAAAGAGGAGCTCCATCATGAGAATTTAAGTTACCCCTCAAAGCAGGTTCAGTTAACTCGGTTAAAGAACTCTGGGAACTCTCAAGGGTGGACACTAGACCAATTGACTGAATATTTAAAGACTCCTTTTTGTTCACATCACACTGTCTCCTGAAACATTTCTCCGTAGTATGACCAAGCTTACTACAATAAGTACATTTACTTTTCTGAAATCTAGAGGTGAAGCTGGTATTTACTTCCTGAGAAACATCATCTTTATTCTCTTTCCTGTTACCTGTACTCTGAGTAGAGGCAACGTACTTACTCTCAGCTTTCCATTTTTCTTTAGAATATCTCTTGTGAGTGAGAACATACTCATCATCTAAAACTGCAGCATTTGACAAATTATCTATTCTTTTCTCATAAAGATATAGGCTTACATCTTTATAAATACACCTCTTGAAGTCCTCCAGCAAAATCATCTGCTTAAATTTACCAAAATCAGAATCCACATTCTTAGAATTTAACCACTGCTCTAACAGATCTTCTTTGATTTTTGCATATTCAACATGGGATTGCTTATCTTGCTTGTAAGTTGTCCTAAATTTTACTCTATAAGCTTCAGGAACAAGCTCATAGGCCTTAAGAATCAAGCTCTTAACTACATCATAATTATCAGATTGATCCTGAGGCAAAGGTGCATAAGTTACTTGAGCTTTACCGGTGAGAACAGTTTGAAGGAGTACTGGCCAATACTTTTTTGGCCAATTAAAACCTGTAGCTACCCTCTCAAACAACTGAAAATACTTTGTTAAATCAGATTCATTAAAAGGAGGGACAAGTTTAACATTTTTAGCCACATCAAAATCATCAGAGCTAGATGATCCAGTTCCACCTTGTTTCATGCGATACTCATGGTCTGCCTGAATCCTAGCAATTTCAACTTGTGCCTCAGCCTCCTTAGCACGAGCCTGAAACTCAGCCTCCTTAGCATGAGACTCCGCCTCCTTAGCCTGAGACTCAGCCTCCTTAGCACGTGCTTGAAATTCAGCTTCCTTAACACGAGCCTCCTGCAGGGCTAGCTGTCTATCTATCTATCTATTGCCAGACGCCTCAATCCCGTTTGGGGTGGCCACAAACAAATCGCCTCCAAGTTGCCCTGTCCCCCCCATTTCACTCCCCTGTTCCCAACTCACACACCCCTCTCTCATATACCTCTCCACCCCATCTCTCCATCTCATCCTCGGCCTCCCCCTCCCTCTTTCCCCCTCCACCTCACTCACATACACTCTCTTCGTCAGTCTTTGACCCTCCATCCTCTCCACATGGCCAAACCACCTCAGTGTGTTCCTCATAACGCTTCCTATCACATCCACATCAACACCACAACGCTCCTTTATATCCTCATTCGTCAGCCTGTCTCTCCATGTGACTCCACAGGCTCCTCTTAAATAACTCATTTCCATGGCTCTCACTCTTGACTTGCGTCCTTCCAACAACGTCCAAGCTTCACTTCCGTAAGTTAGAGTTGGTATCACAATACTGTCATGTAGTAACTTTTTCACTTCCATGCTCACTTCCCTGTTTCTTATCACTGCTTTCAAAAAACCAGCAACCTTTCTTCCCTGCTGTACCCTTTCAAGCACTTCACCCTCCAAACCTCCATCCTTACTCATCACACTACCCAAGTACTTAAACGTACTTACATTTTCCAATTCCTCACCATCCAACCTCGCTGTACATTCACTGACTTCACCTCTCTCAAAGACCATCACTTTACTCTTCCCTACATTCACCTTTAGATTCCGTTTCTTACACACTCTCTCAAACTCATCCATCAAGCCTTGCAGCTCCCCTTCGTCTTCACTCAACAACACGGTATCATCTGCAAACAACAGTACAGGGAGTTTCCAAACACTATCCTTTCTCACCAGGGCCACTCCAACATCCACTACCCTACCTTGTACCTCTTTTATTACCCCATCCATGTACAGATTGAACAACCATGGAGACATGACACATCCCTGTTTCAACCCAACTTTCAAAGAGAAAAATTCACTTAGTTCACCATCCACACGCACTGCAGCCTTCGCACCATCGTACATACTCTTCACAGCATTCAACAACTTCCCATCTATTCCATATATTCTTAACACTTTCCACAATCCTAGTCTATCCACCCTGTCATATGCTTTCTGCAAATCCATGAAAGCCGCATACAGCTTCTTTCCCTTCTCTAGAAACTTTTCCACTAGAGATCTGAGAATGAATATCTGATCTACACAACCTCTTCCCTTCCTAAAGCCTCCCTGTTCTTCTCCAACTAATTTCTCTGTTCTTTCTCTAACTCTGTCAATAAGTATCCTACCATACACTTTTCCTATTATACTAAGAAGACAAATGCCCCTATGATTACCACACACTTCTTTTTCCCCTTTTCCTTTGTACAAGGGAATAATTATACCTGACTTCCAATCCTCCGGGACTCTACCTTCCTCCCAGGCCAATCTGCACATCTTCCACATCCATTCTACTACTCTCTCTCCCCCATGTTTCAGCATTTCACCACACACTCCATCAATTCCTGGGGCTTTCCCTGATTTAACTTTCTTCATTGCTTCCACAACTTCTATCCTACTAATTTCTTCCTGTCTTCTCACCTCCCTCCTTCTTCCAGCCATTCCCCAGCCACTTATACTCGCATTACTTCCATCCTCCACGTTCAACAATTCCTTAAAGTGTTCTCTCCATCTGCTCACTTTTTCTCCCTTCTCCACTAGTAATCTACCATTTTTATCTTTCACTCCCCTGCTAACTTCACTTCCACCCTGTCTTACTCTTTTCACCTCTTTCCAGAACATTTTCTTACAGTCCCTCCACTTTACACTCAAATTCCTTCCAAATTCCTCATCCACTCTCTTCTTACTCTCTCTTACTAATCTTTTCACCTCTCTCTTTCTTTCTACATATAACTCTCTCTTCCGCCTCTCAACTTCTTCCACGCCCCTATTTCTCATCCATTCATTGTATGCTTTCTTCTTTTGTGCCACAGCCCGTTTCACCTCTTCAGTCCACCACGCTGTTCCTTGCACCCCCCTCCGTCTTCTCTTCCTTCCACACACCACATCACATGCTGCACATATTTCTTCTGTAAATATTCTACACACACCTTCCACGTCCCCCATCTGCTCCAACTCATATTTCCCCAATCGTTCCTCCACTTCTCTCTTATACTCTGCCTTTTTCTCATCCTCTTGTAACCTTTCCACTCTCCTTGCAACTACTCCTTCCTCTCATCTTTCCCTTCTTCTATTCCTCCATCTTACTTGAACTTTAACTCTGGCCACCACCAAGTAGTGGTCAGAAAGTCCACTCCCCCAACCTCTATAAACTCTTGCATCCAATATACATCTTCGCATCCTTTCATCCACACACACATAACCAATCATTGCCTTCCTTTCACTCAATTCACCACCCACCCTTCTCATCACTCGCCATGTATACCTGTGGATCATTTTATGCCTGAAGAGGGTATTGGCTATCACCAACCCCCTCCCAGCACAAATGTCCACTAACGCACTCCCATTCTCATCTGTCTCAGCAGGCACACCCCACTCACCAACTATTCCATCCACCTTCACATTCCCAACTTTACCATTCATATCACCAATCAAAAACACTCTATCATTCCATCTAAACTTTTCCATGCACACTTCTACATTTGTCCAGAACTCTTCTCTCACTCTTCTAGCACGATCTTGCGTTGGCGCATACACACACACAATCGCCCACATTTGTATTCCAACTTTCAACTTTACCCACACAATCCTTGATCCAACTGATCCATACTGTCTTATGCTCCTCTTCCATCTTTTGCTCACAACTATACATACTCCTTCCTTTGCCCTCTCATTCTCACCTACTCCTGCACATATACCCCATCCATACTCCCATTCTCTCACACTTTCTCCTCTCCATTTTGTTTCAGTTATTCCACATACATCCACTTTCGCATCCTCAAGCACCTGGACAATCTCTCTCTCTTTCACCTCATCATTTGCTCCCCTTACTTAGCTAATTCAATCTGCGTTTGCTCATTTGGAGGAGTTACATTAAACAAGCTTTTATTAATCATGCCAACAATTTGATCTTTAGAATGATGAGAGTGAACTGCAATTCCCAATTGTTGAGCAACAAGCTTAAGTTCATTCTTTGTTCTGTTTTCTACATCACACACTGTTTGCACATTTGACAAAAAATCTTTGGCTTCATGAAGTGTAATAATAGTAGACATCATGAATAAATCACAGTCACAAAATATCAAGCAATATCCTTATGATAATATCCTGAATATCCTGATATGAGGTCGCCAAATTTATGTTACGGAACAGAAAAAGAAAATGTACACTTTAAGTGAGAATACTAAAAATCACTACTGTCCCGTAAAGTTCCAGGTCCAAAACAAAAGAGTTAGGTAAAATTACAAGTTAAAGTTTAATGCTCAAAAAAACAACAAAACATTCAGGACACATAAGGATAATGTAATGGCAAAAAAACAGGTTAAATATATGGTTAACTGCAATAGCCTCTATTAACACAAAATTAGCAAGAGTAAATTTATCTAAGTCAGCCCTGATAAAATGAAAATACACTGGGTAATGCTCAGTTAATGCAAGATAAATTATTACAGATACAAAATATTATTAATGATGGGCCTGACAATAAGAACCCTACATGAATTACAAAAACCTCACTAGGCCCACGAATCAACACCTTACGCTATACAGTACAAAACAAAATGCAATAACACTTATACTCAAATTACACAGCTGCTAGATGGATGGAGACTTCCTGACCACTCACAATAATAACTGTACAGGGGAGGACAGAGATGTGAACAAAATGAGGAGTAGATCTAAGTGGCGATTAATGTAGAGATTGAGCTCATTATATAGGGGCCGGCAGAGCTTGATACAACTTGTAAGAAGGACGCGCAAATGAAGCCATGGGGACAAAGAGTTGACAATCCCGCTCTGAACAACAGAAAGAACGACTTACTCTACTATAACGGTAGAAGGGGGGAGTGAGGTAGAACCCGCTCGTGATCAAACAGGCAGCACACTGTACGTTAGAATTACACAAAGGATGATGAAATCATAGGCTATGTAACACTACTATAACCAGGAATATCAGCAACTACACTGCTATAATCATGTAAGATTGAAATAACATCAAGTTTATTAGACTCTGGCAAGTAACTTAGATGACTATGTTAGACCAAATTTCATGATTAAGAGGATTACAAGGAGACGGAATGTCTGCAGCTTCTCCATCGTCTACACAACATTCTGCAGACATGCCAGAAGAATCCCCTTCAGGTACCACACAAGAAACAGGTTGACCATTGGTCCATTCCTCTTGTAGTTCCCTGCAAATATATGGCTTCATTAAATTAATATGAACCAATTGAGTGTTCTTATGTATGTCTGGAGTTTGAACAACATAATTACCGACACTTTATGGGAAACAAAGTAGGGTCCTGTAAACTGACTCTTAAGAGGGTTTCCAGGTATTGGGAGGAACAACAAGACTTCTTCCCCAGGACTAAAGCCACGGACTTTGGTTGTGGCATCATAGCGGGATTTCATTTTCTACTGACTAGCCGAAAGATCAGCCAGCACTACTTTTCTTACTTCACCTAATTTAGATTTAAGGTTGTCCATGTACTGGGATACTGTACGCTTTGGATGAGATGATCTGTCTGCGAACCATTGCTCTGTTAATACCTTGAGAGGGCCCCGTATCTGCCTGCCATAATGCAACTCGTAAGGGGAGTATCCCAGTGATTCTTGCGGACATTCCCTTAGAGCAAATAGTAAAAAGTTTATACTTTCATCCCAGTCTGACCCACTTTCAAAGCAGTATATCTTAATCATGGATTTGAATGTTTGGTGAAATCGTTCGAGACATCCCTGGGATTGCGGGTGGTAAGCCGATGACCACTGCTGAGTAATCCCCAGTCCCTTAACAACCTCCTGAAACAGGTCACTTGTAAAGTTAGTACCCTGATCACACTGAATTTCTTTTGGAATCCCTACAGATGTGAACAAGTGGAGCAAACATCTAACCATGGATTTAGCAGAAATATTCTTAAGAGGGTATACTTCTGGATAACATGTAGTTGTACACATCACCGTGAGAAGATACTGATTACCCTTTTTTGTTTTTGGTAAGGGTCTCATACAGTCGATTACTATTCTCTCGAATGGCTCCGAATCTACAGTGATAGGTTGTAAAGGAGATGGGGGAATGGTTTGGTTTGGCTTGCCTACGATCTCCCAGACATGACAGGATTTTACAAAATTACTGACATCATTCTTCATCCTTGGCCAAAACAAATGCTGCAAAAGTCTTTTATAGGTCTTCTGAAATCCAAGATGCCCTGCTAAACCATCATGGGCTAACTCCATTAGGGAATGGCGAACAGAACAAGGTATAACAAAATGGTGCAATTCTGCCCAGCTATCCAAATCAGTAAGCTCTGGAGGACGATACATTCTCATCAGGAGTCCATCCTGATAATAAAAACAAGGCATCTTTTGACCCAAGAAGCTATCCCCGGCTATATGTCTGAACTTTGCTGGTGAGACATCACAATCCTGAGCTATAATTAGATTATCTTTAGTTATCTTCTGCGAGATAAGGCTATCAAGAGGAAGAGCACTTGGAGTTTGCACAGAACTGTCTTTGTGATTCAGAGAACGGGTGACTGCACAAAGGGGAAAGATATGTGGATGCTCCTCATCTATATCACAGGTGGGACTAGACGACAGGGGAGTGTTAACCAAATGCAAGTCTGGGCAAACTACCTTTCCAGCCAAATCGTTCCCAAGGATTAAGCCAACTCCTTCCACATGAAGAGGTTTCTCTGTAACGCTCACGGTCACTTCTTCCGACAAAAAATCACATTTAAGGAATATTTAGGCAGGTAAGAAGACAGGTCTTTAAGGAGCAAGGTCTTTCCCATATACTACTTGATGCCTGGTAGACAGGGCTCATATAAAATGCTTTGAGCAGCTCCTGTATCCCTAAGAAGATTAATTGGATAGAATTTACCATTAACATCAAGTGAAACTGCACCCTTAAATTTAAAACCCTTGAAAGGATCATCCTGAGAGCCTGGATGGATCGGACTCGTAACAGATTTCCCAGATTTTACACTAGAGCAGCTCACTGATGGTTTTGCAAACAGTTGATTTAAACTTGATTCTGATTTACACTGGATTTCTTACACTTTGGATCCTTACAACAATCTATACTGTGACCCGATTGTTTGCAATAGCTACATGAGACTGGTTGCATATATTTGCTGGCGTTACCCCCGCTAGAACCAGGGCTTTGACTAGAGGAGGACTTTACAAAATTTGACCTGCCCCCACTTTCACCACTCAGCTGTGACCTCCTTAGAAGCGCAAATGAGTCTGCAATCTGTGCTGCTTTAGTTCAATCTTTTTCACCCCTTTCTTCAATATGTGTCAGAATGTCAAAGGGCAACTTTCGCTTAAACTCTTCAAATACAATCAGATTCTTCACTTGAGAAAAGGTCTTAGTTTCGGTTGCATCCAACCACTTATTAAACAACCTTCGTTTCTATGTGGCAAATTCCAGGTAAGTGCTCTGGGTAGATTTAGTGAGGGATCTAAATTTCTGGCGATATCCATCACGTGTAATGGCATAGGCGTCAAGGATCGACCGTTTGACTAGGTCATAATCACTGATGCAATCTAAATGAGAAAAAGTTATAGCAGCCTTACCGGTTAGCTTTGGTTGTAGAAGCCAAGTCCACTCAGAGCGGGGCCATTGTAAATGGTCAGCAGTCTTTTCAGAGGTACCGAAAAAGTTATCAGGGTCTTCCTCATTGAACTGGGGAACAAGGGACATAGTTTTAGCCAAGTTCAATGGTTTAACTGTAGCTTCATTCTTAGATTCTTTTTGTTGTTCAAGTTTAAACTTGGCAACCTCCAACTCATGTTTTAGTTTCTCAGTCTCTAACTCTCTCTCTCTCTCTCTCTCTCTCTCTCTCTCTCTCTCTCTCTCTCTCTTAAAGCCAGTTCCCTCTCTTTTGTCTCATTCATGAGTAATAGTTTCTCTATCTCGAACTCAAGTCTTTCTGCTGACCACGAATCATCGACTGGGAATTATATTAGAGCAGCATGGTTATCGTAATCAGAGCTTACTTCGCCGTTAGTGTCATTACGATCTTTGTCTTCTGCTCTCAAGTTACATGAAGTCATAGGTGTTAGAGTCTCAATGGCTTTCGGAGGCAAAAGCATTTTTGGTGACTAAGGCTCCCACAACAGCACTTCTTTAGTGGCAGAGCTGGGATAAGAGATTTCAAACTACTGAGCTATGAAACGCCAGTTGTCTTTAGTTACTAGTCTAGTTAATTTATCAAGAGAAGGATTTTCACAGAAATCTCTGACATTAAAGTAATCCATCTTAATCCACGTTAAAGTTACTCTTGAGAGAAAGTTACCATTCGACCTGCACCAAGTTCAGTTCCATATGGACACCATAGGCTATTTATTGCAGGTAATCAAAGTTAATGTTTGCCTTGGTTCTCTAGGACTAATGGCAAAATAATTTTGGCAGGTGAAGTAAACTTGGTCGGGTAAACATGAATTATTAAAGCAGACTATTGACAGCGAGATCAAACCCTCAGCACTCTGAGTCGCTTAATCCAATCAAGTTTACAGCACAACGATAATTCCTACGGTTTATGAGTAATGAAAGAAAATGTGTATGGATCCATATAATCCCTTCACTTTCACACAAACACGATTGCATTAATTATGGTCTACCTATGAACATTACAAAGGTAGATAATGAATGGTAGACTTTAAACTAACACGGGATAATCCGGATTAAGTTTAAATTCAGAAAAGAGTTTGGTATACTGACTAAGTGTATGCATGGATACGGCATTAGTTTAACTCAATAAGTAGGTCCGGGTAGCTCACTTAAACAGCAAGGGTACGGTACTGGTTAACTCACTATGTAGATCCGGTTTCTCCCTCTGCATAATAGTACCGATATGACGCCGCCTGCCAGGGCGTAAACAATAAATGGGTCCCGACTGTATGGTTCTCCCTGAAAAGATCCATTCACATTACCTCAAGCTAACCAGGAGGCAAACTGCTTAATCACCTAACGGGAATACCGATCAGAATACACACGATAAAGTAGGCTGTAGTAAACCATTTAAGCAAGGTTAAGATAAACAGATGCACAATCCTGATCAACCTGCAATAATTATACACACCTCATGCACACAGGCAAACTATACTCCAGTGGTGTATTACTCACTAGAGCAGCAAGATAATCCCGGACAGGCCCTCATTTTACGGTTTGTAGTTGGTAGTAATTATTAAGCTGTCTCTTTGGTCTACGGATACGGAACTACTATACCGCAAAAGCAGTTCACTTGAATCATTGTACTTATTTCCCAGGTATGAAAGATTTCTTTGCGGATCTAAATAGCTTTTCCAGTTATTTTTTTTTATTATTTTTTTTTTCATAATAATCATGGCGGCGCAACTGCCAGGGTCATATGCCGCCGTATAACAAAGAAGTAAAAAGCAAAAAACTAAAAATAGAGGATAAGCCACACAATAAAAAAAAGAAGAAATTCTAAATATCTTTAAGAAGTCCTGCCTCCTTCACAAAGGAGAGGGTTGCCCCTCCCAAGGCACAGGCATCCTCCCCAAGCACGGAGGAAAGATGATACACACCACCATCCGTTTGGTGGTCAGAGAGGAACCGACGCCGCAAATCCTCAAGACTAGGACACTCCACCAACAGGTGCCGAACAGTCAAGGGAATCAGACAGTCATCACAGAATGGAGGAGGAGCCCTCTCCATTAAAAAACCGTGAGAGAAACGGGTGTGGCCAATGCGGAGGCGGCACAAAGCAGTCTCCCATTGACGAGGGAAGCCCTGGTAACTGAATGAGCCCACCTTCTGGCAAATCGAGCGCAACTTATTGGCACCCACAGCATCCCAATGCTCCTGCCAACAGCACCAAACCCTAAAGGCAATAAAGGAGCGCATATCTGCAGCAGGCAGAGGATACAGAGGGGACTGTGCAAGAGGGGGACGAGCCGCTGCCGCCTTGGCCAGCTGATCAGCTCGTTCATTCCCTGCCACTCCTACATGAGCTGGAACCCAACAGAAATCTACACGACGTCCACGACGCACTAAAAGGAAAAGCCACTCTAAAATGGATAAAACCAAAGGATGAGAGGGATTAAAAGACTCCATTGCAGAAAGAGCACTTCGTGACTCACTAAAAACAGTAAAAGCAGTGTGGGGGAGAGTGAAGAGAATCTGAAGGGCAAATAAAATAGCAGTCAGCTCAGCCGTAAAAATAGAAGCAGTCACAGGGAGGCTCCCACCTCGACAGAAGGTGGGAAACACCACACCAAAGACCACACCCGCATCAGACTTAGATCCATCAGTATAAACTGGTATGGAGTCCCCATGAGAAGAGACATGCTCTAAAAACAGAGAAAATAAAACCTGAGAAGGAAGGGAGGCCTTACTGGATGAGAAGAAACGACAAAATGTCACCCTGGGGAGAAGCCAGTAGCCCACCCTCGGGACACGGTGGGGAGTGATCGGCACAGAAGGAACAGAGAAGCTAGACATAATCGACTGCACCCTGAAACCAAAGGGCTTTGGAAAGGATGGCCGAGTGGCAAAAATAGGTGACCGAGAATCTTGAGAGGCCTTGAGAAAGGGCACGGAGTCTGGGAGACGAGATAAGCGATACCAACATCTCATCAAAAGGGAAGAGCGGAGCAAGTCTAGAGGAAGGACACCAGCATCAGCCAACAAACTCGAAATCGGGGAAGATCGGAATGCCCCAGTGGCGAGACGAACACCAGCATGATGTATGGAATCTAAAATACGAAGCCGGGCTTCTGAGGCAGAGGAATAAACTTCACATCCATAATGAAGTTTGGATAAAATCAGAGACTGATGCAAGAGGAGGAGGGTCTTGCGATCAGCTCCCCAGTATGTGTGCGCTAAAACTTTCAAGAGACCCAATGCTCTGAGACACTCAGCTTTTACGTACCTCAAGTGAGGGACCCAAGTCAACCGGCTGTCAAAAATCAGCCCTAAAAACCGGGTTTCCTTTAAACACGAAATACGACGCCCATCTAAAAAAAGGTTTGGGTCAGGGTGGACTCCACGAATGGGACAAAAATGCATGGCAACGGTCTTCTTGAAGGAAAATCGAAAACCTCGTTCATCAGCCCATCTAGAGACACAGTTAAAAGCCATCTGCATCCTCCTTTCTGCCATTGACTTTTCCAGTTAAGTAAACACAAAAAAATATCTAAGTTTTAATTTACAAAAATATTACATAACTTTACATATTACACAAAACCAACCCATTAAATATCCCCAAAAGTTGTACAGAACAAAAGCGGAACAAATCAAAATTTCACACCACTGAATGAAGTTAACCTGTCTATATGATCAGTGTTCACATCATATACATATCCGTAAGGTGGTCCAGACGGACTCTCACACGAGATAAGCAGCACAGAATCAGTCCCAGTCTCTCCATACACAATACAAGTGGTACTTCAGGGTAATCACAGCTGAGGAGCAAAGTAGGGTAAGGGCAGTCCAGACATCACTGATCAACTGCCCCCGGCAGGTTTCTCGGCAAATTTATGTCCCAAGCTGTAGCTTCAAAGACGTATTAATGAAGCTGTGGATCCCTTCAGAAAACCAGATTTGAAGCACTCGAAAAGTTGATCAGGCTTCTTCTGAACTGTTTTAAACAGCTGTGAGGCAACTGAATCATTTCACAAGATTAAAACCAAATAAATAGCATGGAGGACAACAACAGCCGTTACACCTCCCCCTCTAAGTCCTCCGTAGTACAGATATAAGGACTACTGCTGGCCGACGTCCGTAGAGCTCTAGAAAGGGCATCAGCAACTAAGTTGTCCACCTCTTTGATGTGTTTCACCACAAGGGGGTATTGCTGAATCAGAAGTGCCTATCTGAGAATTCGCTGGTTCTGGTTACGCATCCGCCGAATAAAACTCATGGGGTTGTGATAGGTGTAGACTATCACAGGGTGACGATGCCCGTGTAGGTAACAGTCAAATTTTCGCAGAGCCAGGATTAAGGAAAGAGTCTCCTTCTCCACAGTTGAATAATGTTGTTGATGCCTTTTGAGCTTAGCTGAGAAGTACGAGACTGGATGCAACACCCCATCACCCGCATTCTCTTGGAGGAGAACTGCTCCTACCCCACTTCCACTTGCATCTATATGTAAAATGAAAGGACGGGAATAGTTAGGAGTGCAAAGAACTGGTTTGGAGGACAGGAGCAGTTTCAGCTGGTGAAAGGCCGCATGACAAGCAGAAGTCCACCGATAGGGGCCTTTAGAACTTGTCAGGTCTGTAAGAGGTGCCGCGATGGCAGAGAAGTTGCTACAAAACCGTCTGTAGAACCCAGCCATGCCAAGAAACCTTATGAGTGACTTCCATGTAGTAGGGGTTGGGTATTCTATGATGGCTTCAATTTTGGCTTGCTTGGTCCGAGTTCTTCTTTGTCCAACGACATGGCCCAGATAGGTCACGGTGGCACTGCCGAATGTAGACTTAGCAAGGTTGATTGTGAAGCCAGACTCCCCTAGACATGAGAACAATGATCGAAGTCGGGTTACATGGTCTTCCCAGTTGTCTCCAACGACAAGTAAGTCATCTAAATAAGAGGACACACTTTCTAATCCCTGGATGGTATAGTTGATTGCCCTTTGAAAGGTTCCTGGGGCATTAGACATGCCAAATGGCATATCATTGTACTGAAACAAACCAAAAGGGGTTATAACTGCCGAAATAAGTTTGGCTTCATCAGTCAGTCCAATTTGATAATAACCCTTTTGTAGATCTATCTTAGATATGTACTGAGATTGGCCCACAGCATCAATCAAGTCATCAGTTAATGGGAGGGGGTAGGAATCTGGAACTTTTACATCATTAACTCTCCTATAGTCCATGCAAAATCTACTGCTTCCATCAGGTTTTGGAATTAACAAACAAGGTGAAGCCCAAGGAGAGTTGGTTCAGCCAAACCATGTTCCAGTAGGAAGTCTACCTCTTTTTTCACAATTGCCCTCTTCTCAGGACTTACTCTATAAGCAGGTTGCCTAATTGGGCGTACATCAGAGCAAAGCAATTTAACATCATGTAATGTATGGCTACTATAACCAGGAATATCAGCAACTACACTGCTATAATCATGTAAGATTGAAATAACATCAAGTTTATTAGACTCTGGCAAGTAACTTAGATGACTCTCTATGTTAGACCAAATTTCATGATTAAGAGGATTACAAGGAGACGGAATGTCTGCAGCTTCTCCATCGTCTACACAACATTCTGCAGACATGCCAGAAGAATCCCCTTCAGGTACCACACAAGAAACAGGTTGACCATTGGTCCAGTCCTCCTGTAGTTCCCTGCAAACATATGGCTTCATTAAATTAATGTGAACCAATTGAGTGTTTTTACGTCTGTCTGGAATTTGAACAACATAATTACAGACACTTTATGGGAAACACTGTAGGATCCTGTAAACTGACTCTTAAGAGGGTTTGCAGGTATTGGGAGGAACACCAGGACTTTTTCCCCAGGACTAAAGCCATGGACTTTGGTTGTGGCATCAAAGAGGGATTTCATTTTCTTCTGACTAGCCGAAAGATCAGCGAGAGCGCTACTTTTCTTACTTCACCTAATTTAGGTTTATGGTTGTCCATGTACTGGGATACTGTACGCTTTGGATGAGATGATCTGTCTGCAAACCATTGCTCTGTTAACCCCTACACCGCGGGCTTGTTTACCAATGACTTGTGTGTCCCGCGGGGTTATTTGGGCTCCGACAGACTCTCAAAAAATATTTGCTAAAAATTAGTTATTAGTCCTAGAATAATAAAATTAAATATGCTTATTGCACATACCTTCAGCTTTCTCTTGGAATGATTGCTGAGCCTTCGTCAGTTTCCGTAGGACTTGTGGAGACCTCTGAATTAGGGTAGCTAAGTCTCCACTTTACACTTCCCGACAACCCATTATATGATTACCACAGCCAGATACAAACACTATAAACACTATTCTACCATTTTCAAGTAGTTTGGGATCCATACTAAAAAAAAAAACAGTGTGAAAGCAATGGAAATTACGAGCGCGTCTGATCGCCGCACTTGCGCTAGTTCGCTCTAGGCACTCTGTCATTTATTATTCATAAAACCCCTCACATTTTATATTTCTATTACTATATCACACTTATATATATCTGGAGTCTTTCTCCATAAGTTTCATTCAGTTGTATTATTTTACTGTCACTGAAGTCATTCAATTTTTCAGTCAGTAAAATACGTAGAGAGCCACGGATTCACTCTCACTGTTATAACATAAATTATTTGTACTCATATTCTTATATTACTAATTACTTACATTACTATTTACATTTTCTATTCTATTTTCAATATTTACCCTTCTATTTTACTTACAATATGTTATTCACTGTCACTGTTCAATCATATGAACTGAACATCCATTGCTTTCACCTGCTATTTACACATTATTTACACATTATTTCCAAATAATTCTGCTTCCACACTTGCACTGTTAGAACTGCTTCTGGCTGTGATAATCGAAGAAGCAGGTTACACAGAGGGGATCCTGGCATTCAGCGCACTGCCAAGAGGTGCGTTTATGCTCAGGTGTGCGGCGTGTGGTATGCGCACATACCTGACACCTGCGAATCGCAGCCTTCCTTTTCCCTGTGGCAGGCATTAGGTCAAGTCTGTGCCAATCCATATACGCCCTCTGCTCAAGTCGGTCGGGAAGTGTAACTGGATGGCGCCTTGGAGTTGCTGCTTGCACCTTACCATATTTTTCCAGCAGCTGCTGGACACAAGTCCTGGCGAACAACCTCAGGGAGAAGGACTTGGGTGGCTTTACCTTCATCTTGTACAGGATGAAGGCGTTCAGCATCGTCATATCTATGAGATGCAGAAAAACTTTCCTGTACCACCTAGTATTCTTCCTGAGGCAGTCGATCTCACCAATCATCATGTCGGACTTGTCCACCAGCCGCATGTTTATATTATAGTCCAACACAGCATCAGGTTTCATCACAGGTTCGCCTGTCCTACGGTCGACCTTCCCACTGTCTCTCATCTCCCCCTTATGTACGGTGGTGAGCATGTGCACGACTCTCTTGTCAAGCCACCATATTGCCAGCATCTTCTCAGACTTGCGTAGGTGCACGTCTCCTCACTGCGAGTTTCCCGCGTCTAGGAATTTGGGGAAGTTGGCACGATTACTTTTCACAGTGCCGCAGGAGCCAATGCCGTGCACAGAAGGGTATTTGGCAAGTTTCGGTGCTGTATAGTAGTTGTCTGTATACAGCACATGATTCCCACCAAAATACTTTTCTAGGAGCACTTTCACTACACAGCCCGAGAAGCCAAGGGGGTGTGTTTTATCGAGATCGACAGTGCTGGCTGAATATATGACGAAGTCAAGGATGTACCCCGTCTTACAGTCGCACAGTACAAAGAACTTAATTCCAAATCGATGGCGTTTGCTTGGAATGTACTGGACAAACCGAAGACGTCCTCTGAACAGAACCAAGGACTCATCAATGACAACCTTCTGAAATGGGTGGAAGAATGACATGAACTTATCCTTCATTCTGTTCAGAATCTCCCGGATCTTCCAGAGTGGGTCGGTTTGGGAAGGTACATCATTATCGCCAAAGTGCAGGTTTCCCATGATGTTCCGGAAGCGATCTCTGGCCATGTACTTGTTGAAGGTCGGTGAGGGTAGTAAGGGGTCCATGGACCAGTATTCTTCCAACTCAGGCTTCTTGGAGTGTGGCATAAGAAGCATGAGGGCAAAGAACACATACAGCTCCTGCACTCCCAGCATGGTCCACTGTTGCATCTTGGCTGCACCTGTACCACTAGCAGCACGTTGTGATTCGAACCTGTTGGTCTCATCACATATGTGCTGCATGACTTCGTCATCTAGGAAGGCCAAAAGGTAGTCGACACACTCAGCATTTTCGTCCATAGTGAAGGCAGGCTGAACTCCTGACGAGCTCTCATCAAAAACCAGGTTTTCGGGGACAAAATCTGACCCTTCCGTCCACGCGAAGGCGTCCAGGATTCCCTGGCGTGGCAGTGGAGGGATGGTGGTGGTGGTGGTGGTGGTGGAGGTTGGCTGAGAGGGAGGCTTATCTCTGTCAAGGTCACTTGCACTGACCCTAGGTTGCCGTACAGCACTAGCAGCCCTTACCCTACTAGCTACACTACTTTTCACTCTCTTAGATCTACCTCTACCTCTACGGCCGGCCTTCACTGTTGATGCTGGTGGTGACTCCGACGACGAAGACTCCGGAGATAACTCAGCCGACGATGATGACGAGATGAGTAAACGGGGCTTGGGGAATGGGGAGGTGAATGCTCTCGTGACTCATGGCGGGCTGGGTCACGTGGGGGCATTGTTCTGGGGCTAACACGCCGCCTTTTCACTCCCTTCCCAAATTCTTGTCCTTCCAGCACTAAAGGCTCCTTTCCCTTGGAGCTAGACACTGATTCACTGGTAGGAGCACTTGTTGTCGCTGTTTCTGGCGCGATAACTTCACCCGGCTCATCACACGATTCACCGGAATCGTCAAAATCGCTGTCCATTATTATCATGGACAATTCAGCAAGTTCTCGTGCCACTGCAGAGTCACTGAGGCCTTTCCTGCTTGCCTCAACACTTTTCTTTGGCATAGAGGTCACGGGGCCCTTTGCAATGGGCGCAGAAGCGGCAGGAATGGCGGGGCGAGAGTGCGACATGTTGTCTCTGCAGTGGAGGACAAGGAACTAAATGCCGCGGCTTATCTGAGAAGGGAAGGGTTGACAATGACACTTTAGGCTGACTGCTGCTAACTTACAGGCTAATTTTTTATAGGTAGAAAATCTCGGCAATAAATAAAGAAATAGGTAGTTCCAGGTGAATGTAAATGTCAATTAGGAATCTCCCTTCCTTTCTGATATATATTTTTATTACAGACATCGATTACAAGGCATAAATCAAAGGGGAAATTACCGTGGTAATGTAGCGAATGAATGCATGTGAGGTTTTGTCAGGTGATAATTAGGCAATTTCTGGAGTATAACACTATCACTTACCTGTTTTTTTTTTGGTATATATTATTGGGTAAAAATATAGGGCAAAGGGCTTATTTCAATGGATGAAATCTGTGGAAAAAGAAGGGGGAAATTTCCGTAGCGCAGCGCGACGTGGGAGGTGAGAGGAGAGGGTAATGGAGGGCAGGTAGGGGGGGAGTCACAAAGGGGGTAAATTATCTGAGAAGGGAAGGGTTGACAATGACACTTTAGGCTTACTGCTGCTAACTTACATGCTAATTTTTTATAGGTAGAAAATCTCGGCAATAAATAAAGAAATAGGTAGTTCCAGGTGAATGTAAATGTCAATTAGGATTCTCCCTTCCTTTCTGATATATATTTTTATTACAGACATCGATTACAAGGCATAAATCAAAGGGGAAATTACCGTGGTAATGTAGCGAATGAATGCACGTGAGGTGTTGTCAGGTGATAATTAGCCAATTTATGGAGTATAACACTATCACTTACCTTATTTTTTTTGGTATATATTATTGGGTAAAAATATAGGGCATAGGGCTTATTTTAATGGATGAATTCTGTGGAAAGAGAAGGGGGAAATTTCCATAGAGCAGCGCGGCGTGGGAGGTGAGAGGAGAGGGTAATGGAGGGCAGGTAGGGAGGGGAGTCACGAAGGGGGTAAAATAGCTAAAATGTCAACAATGGATAGGAGTACAGATGAGATTTGGAGTGCTGACTAGTGTTGGACATTGGCAGTACTGATAGATGATACAAGCCACCACTTGAGAGCCCGGGATAATTCAAAATAACACAAAATCACAAAAGTGACGCCCCGCGGTATGATCCATTGTAGCCAAGCGTCACGAAAGTGACGCCCCGCGGTTAAGGGGTTAATACCTTGAGAGGGCCCCGTATCTGCCTGCCATAAAGCAACTCGTAAGGGGAGTATCCCAGTGATTCTTGCGGACATTCCCTTAGAGCAAATAGTAAAAAGTTTATACTTTCATCCCAGTCTGACCCAGTTTCAAAGCAGTATTTCTTAATCATGGATCTAAATGGCAAGCTGAAGGCGTATCCACATCCTTCTGTGACACACTGGCAAAATGATCAGCAAGCATCTCTGCAACAGCAAAAGGATCAGCCACAGTTCCACCTGCTGCAGATAAAACGGGAGGCGATGGGGCAGTAAATTTCCCTGAAATTTTCCTTACCCGGTTCCACACCTGGGTAATGGAAGTCCTCGAATTGATGGAGGAAACATAACCCTTCCAGGATGATCGCCTGGCCTCCTTTAAAACCCGCCTCATATGAGCTCGTGCCCTCTGATACGCCACCAAATACTGAGGATCCCCACGGTGATGACGAAGTCGAGAGAAGGCGACTCGTTTAGCTGTCACTACAGAACTGCACTCAGAGTTCCACCAAGGAACCGGACGTTTAGGAAACTGACCTTTAGTTCTTGGAATAGTTAAAAGGGCTGCTGAGTGCAACAAGTCAGTGAAATATGACACTGCCTCAGTAAGAGAGCCAAACTCACTGACAGAAAGGGAAGTGGAACTTAATTCCCTGAAACGTGGCCAGTCAGCCTTACCCAGAAGCCATCGAGGAAGACGTGGCTGAGGTCCACCTGCACTAGCAGTTAAAAGTAAGGGAAAATGGTCACTGCCATATAGGTCTGGCAACACATCCCAGGTAAAATCCAAAACTGCATCAGCTGAGCATAAAGATAAATCAATGGCAGTAAAAGTTCCAGTCTGGCTATGGAAATAAGTCATTTTATCAGCATTGAAAATGCCCAACCCCTCATCTTCCACTAAAGAGGCCAGCATGACACCCCGAGGGTTGGCCTCACTATTTCCCCACAGTGAATGGTGTCCATTCATATCTCCTAGTAACAAAAAGAGAGAAGGAAGGCCATGAATAAGGCGTTCCAGCTCCGCCCTTTCAACAACAGCACTGGGAGGTAGATAAAGACTACAAACTGTATACTGCCGATGTAAAAACATCCGGACAGCGACAGCCTGCAGGGGAGTAGAGATGTCCATATGACTGTATGGAATATCCTCGCGAAGGAAGATAGCAGCACCTCCATGACGACCTTGACCCGGCACAGGATCTGAATAAAAGGCATGGTAGCCAGAGGGACCAGAAGGAACAGCATCACCTACCATGGTCTCCTGGATGCACATGCACAGAGGAGTAAATTGAGAAACAAGATGACAAAGTTCCGCATAGTTAGCACATAAACCCCGACAGTTCCACTGGATGATAGAACCCATAATGGAGGAATGATGACTAAGTGCGGGACTGTACACCTGACAAGTGAGAGGGTTTGGATTGATGCTTATGAAGACCCTTCGCAGGGGCCTGCCCAGCACCAGAAACCTGCACCCTCTGTCGAACATCTGTGGGCAAAGGAGAGGACGAAGAAGGATGTTTTACCACACTCCTTCTTGGAGTGGGCATACCAGTTTGTTTGGAAGGTGGTTTGGGGGGTGCCTTTGGAGGTGTGGGTTGGGCAGTGCCCCCACCAGAAGTTCCAGACGTGGGAGTAGAGTCCACAGGACTTGAATAATTTGAGGATGGCATCTTATGCTTTTGGTCTGAAGCGCCAACAATTTGTCAAACAACTTCCCCAAGTGGGGACTGAACCATATGTGGACCATCAGCTTCAGCTGTCACCTGGCTAATTTCCCCAGCCTGCGGGGCAGAGGGAACAGGAGAGGGGTCGACACAAGGGTCGACAACAGAGACCTTAGGTGGTCGGTCCTCTGTCTCAGAGGACTCTGACGAACAACGTTGGCGTTTGCTAGGTATAGATGAAGACTCGGTCACACTGGGTAAGGCAGGAGAAGGAGTTCAGTCGGTGTGGACATCTGCCACCACAACAGAATTGTGCAAGGAGTCAGCCACGGAAATGTGGGGAGAAACTGCAAGTTTAGAAGGTGGGTGAGGTTCAGTCTCACAAACAGTACTACCCTTGGGGACTTCAATCTGTAAATCACTAGTCGAAGGAGAGGGCACTAGAATGGGTTGAGGCTTCCTCTGAGATACAGGGCGCCGCACCGACACTCCAGAAAGGACAGTAGCGTAAGTGACTCCCGGCTGGAAAAAGCGAGTCTGGGCTCTCTTCTTAGCTTCAGGAAATGAAACCCTCTCAGTTGTTCTAATAGACAAAATCTCCTTTTCCAGGCAGTAGCGAGGGCAGTTTTTAGAATTCACAGCATGAGGACCCCCACAATGATAGCATTTAAGGGGCCCTGGACAGTCATTGGTATGGCTTGGTCCGCCACAAGAAACACATACACCAGGAAGGCCAGCCTGTGCTCTGTGGCAAAAGCGGTTAACATGGCCATAACCCTGACAGTGGAAACATCGCTTTGGGGTTGGCACATACAGCTTCACTGGAAGGGACACCCAATCGAGTTTCACTGATGCAGGCAAAGTTAACCTATCAAAGGTCAGGAACAAGATAGGAGTAGGGGTCAGGACCCAATCTATTTTCTTTTGAAGACGCTCAACTTTAACCACCCCAGATGATTGCAATTCCTCTAACAGCCGTGCCTCCGAATATCGGAGTAGGTCACGTGAAAAAATGACTCCCTTACACCTGTTAAATGTAGCATGTCGGATACAGCAGACATCAGTACCAGACACGGACGTCAGAGCCATTAGGCGGGAGCTCTCTTCTGGGGAAGATACCTCAACCAGGATGCTTCCATTCCCCTGCGTTGAGATTTTAGGTTCCTTCCCACATGCAGACACTATGGCTCGGTGGAGATGAAAAATATCAATGTCCAAGACTGACTGCCCAGCAGAAGATTTCAATACAATATACTTTACAAAGGTCTCAGGCTCAGACTCTTTGAGGCCTAGCCACAGAGCCCCAGCAACCCGACGTGACTGCCTCCCTGATCCAGCAGAACGCTGGGGCAGAGGAGGATAACCGCCAGAGGCCTGGAAAGGTTCCAGAGTGGCAATTAGTGAGGTGGAATCGGATGAGTGATTGGGGACGGATGCTGCGTCTTCAACATGAGTATCGTTATTAGCTAGAAAAGCCATTCATGTAACAACATAAACTTCATTCCCCCACCCCTCCACCCACCATGGAGCCCAACAAGGGGAGGTCAAAAGCCAGGGATAACACCACTGGTGACCCCAGAGGTAGTGGGAGAGTATACGCAGGTAACCACTGGGGGACCTGGGCAAGGGTGACTCCAGGACGATAGGAGCCACCAGGTCCCCCAGTGCCCTCTTGACCCTAGCCAACGCTTGACCAGCCGATTGACCTGGTCGGGCCCAACCAGGCCGCCCGTCTAGCTAGAATAAGGGACCAAAGAGGTGTATTGCTAGCTGCAGGGCGCACCATGCAAAATCGCTAAACCTCCAGGACTCCCGTCTCCCAGCATTACGGGACGCCACGCACGGCAAACACGTGGGGAGGCAACAGTCCTGCCCTAGATGGCAAGTGGGCAGGGACTAACATCACCAGCAGGCCTCCTCCACCAGTGATGTAGGGTGTGCTTGGTCCACGACACTGAAAAATACCGAACCCTACTAAGGTAGGCATGCCTCCAAAGTAGGTGGCACTGCCAGCCACGCTTCAAGCCCCGCCACCACGTCAAGGTGACCCCCTCAGCGGGGACCAGTTAATGGAAGGGGGTAGGAATATGGAACGGTTACATCATTAACTCTCCTATAGTCCATGCAAAAACTACTGCTTCCATCAGGTTTTGGAATTAACAAACAAGGTGAAGCCCAAGGAGAGTTGGTTCAGCCAAACCATGTTCCAGTAGGGTGTCTACCTCTTTTTTCACAATTGCCCTCTTCCAGGACTTACTCTATAAGCAGGTTGCCTAATTGGGCGTACATCAGAGACAAGCAATTTAACGTCATGTAATGTATGGCTACTATAACCAGGAATATCAGCAACTACACTGCTATAATCATGTAAGATTGAAATAACATCAAGTTTATTAGACTCTGGCAAGTAACTTAGATAACTCTCTATGTTAGACCAAATTTCATGATTAAGAGGATTATAATTAGACAGAATGTCTGCAGCTTCTTCATCGTTTACACAACATTCTGCAGACATGCCAGAAGAATCCCCTTCAGGTACCACACAAGAAACAGGTTGACCATTGGTCCAGTCCTCCTGTACTTCCCTGCAAACATATGACTTCATTAAATTAATATCAACCAATTGAGTGTTCTTACGTCTGTCTGGAGTTTGAACAACATAATTACAGACACTTTATGAGAAACAATGTAGGGTCCTGTAAACTGACTCTTAAGAGGGTTTCCAGGTACTGGGAGGAACAACAGGACTTTTTCCCCAGGACTAAAGCTACGGACTTTGGTTGTGGCATCATAGCGGAATTTCATTTTCTGCTGACTTTCCGAAAGATCAGCCAGCACTACTTTTCTTACTTCACCTAATTTAGATTTAAGGTTGTCCATGTACTGGGATACTGTACGCTGTGGATGAGATGATCTGTCTGCAAACCATTGCTCTGTTAATACCTTGAGAGGGCCCCGTATCTGTGCCATAAAGCAACTCGTAAGGGGAGTATCCCAGTAATTCTTGTGGACATTCCCTTAGAGCAAATAGTAAAAAGTTTATACTTTCATCCCAGTCTGACCCAGTTTCAAAGCAGTATTTCTTAATCATGGATTTGAATGTTTGGTGAAATCGTTCCAGACATCCCTGGGATTGCGGGTGGTAACCCGATGACCACTGCTGAGTAATCCCCAGTCCCTAAACAACCTCCTGAAACAGGTCACTTGTAAAGTTAGTACCTTGATCACACTGAATTTCTTTTGGAATCCTACAGATGTGAACAAGTGGAGCAAACATCCAACTATGGATTTAGCAGAAATATTCTTAAGAGGGTTTACTTCTGGATAACGTGTAGCTGTACACATCACCGTGAGAAGATACTGATTACCCTTTTTTGTTTTTGGTAAGGGTCCCACACAGTCGATTACTATTTTCTCGAATGGCTCCGAATCTACAGTGATAGGTTGTAAAGGAGATGGGGGAATGGTTTGGTTTGGCTTGCCTACGATCTGCCAGACATGACAGGATTTTTACAAAATTACTGACATCCTTCTTCATCCCTGGCCAAAAGAAATGCTGCAAAAGTCTTTTATAGGTCTTCTGAATCCCAAGATGCCCTGTTAAACCATCATGGGCTAACTCCATTAGGGAATGACGAACAGAACAAGGTATAACAAAATGGTGCACTTCTGCCCAGCTGTCCAAATCAGTAAGCTCTCGAGGAAGATACAATCTCATCAGGAGTCCATCCTGATAATAAAAACAAGGCACCTTTTGACCCAAGAAGCTATCCCCGGCTATATGTCTGCACTTTGCTGGTGAGACATCACAATCCTGAGCTTTAATTAGATTATCTTTAATTATCTTTTGCGAGATAAGGCTATCAAGAGGAAGAGCACTTGGAGTTTGCACAGAACTGTCTTTGTGATTCTGAGAACGGGTGACTGCACAAAGGAGAAAGATATGTGGATGCTCCTCATCTATCTCAGAGGTGGGACTAGACGACAGGGGAGTGTTAACAAAATGCAAGTCTGGGCAAACTACCTTTCCAGCCAAATCGTTCCCAAGGATTAAGCCAACTCCTTCCACAGGAAGAGGTTTCTCTAACTCTCACAGTCACTTCTTCCGACAAAAAATCACATTTAAGGAATATCTAGGCAGGTAAGAAGACAGATCTTTAAGAAGCAAGGTCTTTCCCATATACTTCTTGATGCCTGGTAGAAAGGGTTCATATAAAATGATTTGAGCAGCTCCTGTATCCCTAATAAGATTAACTGGATAGAATTTACCATTGACATCCAGTGAAACTGCACCCTTAAATTCAAAATCCTTGAAAGGATCATCCTGAGAGCTAGGATGGATCAGACTGGTAACAGGTTTCCCAGATTTTACACAAGAGGAGCTCACTGATGGTTTTGCAAACAGTTGATTTAAACTTGATTTCTGATTTACACTGGATTTCTTACACTTTGGATCCTTACAACAATCTACACTGTGACCCGATTGTGTGCAATAGCTACAAGAGACTGGTTGCATATATTTGCTGGCGTTACCCCCGCTAGAACCAGGGCTTTGACTAGAGGAGGAGTTGACAAAATTTGACCTTCCCCCACTTTCACCACTCAGCTGTGACCTCCTTAGAAGTGCAAATGAGTCTGCAATCTGTGCTGCTTTACTTCAATCTTTTTCACCCCTTTCTTCAATATGTGTCAGAATGTCAAAGGGCAACTTTCGCTTAAACGCTTCAAATACAATCAGATTCTTCACTTGAGAAAAGGTCTTAGTTTCGGTTGCATCCAACCACTTATTAAACAACCTTCGTTTCTCTATGGCAAATTCCAGGTAAGTGCTCTGGGTAGATTTAGTGATGGATCTAAATTTCTGGCGATATCCATGACGTGTTATTGCATAGGCGTCAAGGATCGACCGTTTGACTAGGTCATAATCACTGATGCAATCTAAATTAGAAAAAGTTATAGCAGCCTTACCGGTTAGCTTTGGTTGCAGAAGCCAAGTCCACTCAGAGCGGGGCCATTGTAAATGGTCAGCAGTCTTTTCAAAGGTACGGAAAAAGTTATCACGGTCTTCCTCATTGAACTGGGGAACAAGGGACATAGTTGTAGCCAAGTTGAATGGTTTAACTGTAGCTTCATTCTTAGATTCTTTTTGTTGTTCAAGTTTAAACTTGGACACCTCCAATTCATGTTTTAGTTTCTCACTCTCTCTCTCTCTCTCTCTCTCTCTCTCTCTCTCTCTCTCTTAAAGCCAGTTCCCTCTCTTTTGTCTCTTTCATGAGTAATAGTTTCTCTCTCTCGAACTCAAGTCTTTCTGCTGACCACGAATCATCAACTGGGGATTTTATTCCAGCAGCATGGTTATCGTAATCAGAGCTTACTTCGCCGTTAGTGTCATTACGATCTTTGTCTTCTACTCTCAAGTTACATGAAGTCATAGGTGTTAGAGCGTCAATGGCTTCCGGAGGCAAAAGCATTTTTGGTGACTAAGGCTTCCACAACAGTATTCTTTAGCACTTCTTTAGTGGCAGAACTGGGATAAGAGATTTCAAAATACTGAGCTATGAAACGCCAGTTGTCTTTAGTTACTAGTCTAGTTAATTTATCAAGAGAAGGATTTTCACAGAAATCTCTGACATTAAATGATTCCATCTTAATCCACGTTAAAGTTACTCTTGAGAGAAAGTTACCATTCGACCTGCACCAAGTTCAGTTCCATATGGACACCATAGGCTATTTATTGCAGGTAATCAAAGTTAATGTTTGCCTGGGTTCTCTAGGACTAATGGCAAAATAATTTTGCCAAGTGAAGTAAACTTGGTCAGGTAAACATGAATTATTGAAGCAGACTATTGACAGTGAGATCAAACCCTGAGCACTTTGAGTCGCTTAATCCAACCAAGCTTACAGCACAACGATAATTCCTGCGGTTTATGAGTAATGAAAGAAAATGGGTATGGATCCATATAATCCCTTCACTTTCCCACAAACACGACTGCAGTAATTATGGTCTACCTATGAACATTACAAAGGTAGATAATTAATGGTAGACTTTAAACTAACACGGGATAATCCGGATTAAGTTTAAATTCAGAAAAGAGTTTGGTATACTGACTAAGTGTATGCAGGGATACGGCATTAGTTTATCTCAGTAGGTAGGTCCGGGTAGCTCACTTAAACAGCAAGGGTACGGTATTGGTTAGCTCACTAGGTAGATCCGGTTTCTCCCTCTGCATAATAGTACCGATATGACGCCGCCTGCCAGGGCGTAAACAATAAATGGGTCCCGACTGTATGGTTCTCCCTGAAAAGATCCATTCCCATTACCTCAAGCTAACCAGGAGGCAAACTGCTTAATCACCTAACGGGAATACCGATCAGAATACACACGATAAAGTAGGCTGTAGTAAACCATTTAAGCAAGGTTAAGATAAACAGTTGCACAACCCTGATCAACCTGCAATAATTATACACACCTCATGCACACAGGCAAACTATACTCCAGTGGTGTATTACTCACTAGAGCAGCAAGAAAATCCCGGACAGGCCCTCATTTTACGGTTTATAGTTGGGATACGGAACTACAATACTGCAAACGCAGTTCACTCCAAGCATTGTACTTATTTCCCAGGTATGAAAGATTTCCTTGCGGATCTAAATAGCTTTTCCAGTTAAGTAAACACAAAAAAATACCTAAGTTTTAATTTAAAAAAATATTACATAACTTTACATATTACACAAAACCAACCCATTATATATCCCCAAAATTTGTACAGAACAAAAGCGGAACAAATCAAAGTTTCACACCACTGAATGAAGTTAACCTGTCTACATGATCAGTGTTCACATCATTTACATATCCGTATGGTGGTCCAGACGGAATCCCACACGAGATAAGCAGCACAGAATCAGTCCCAGTCTCTCCATACACAATACAAAGGGTACTTCAGGGTAATCACAGCTGAAGAGCATAGTAGAGTAAGGGCAGTCCAGACATCACTGATCAACTGCCCCCGGCAGGTTTCCCTGCAAATTTATGTCCCAAGCTATAGCTTCAAAGACGTATTAATGAAGCTTTGGATCCCTTCAGAAAACCAGGTTTGAAGCACTCGAAAAGTTGATCAGGCTTCTTCTGAACTGTTTCAAACAGCTGTGAGGCATCTGAATTATTTCATTAGATTAAAACCAAATAAATAGCATGGACGACAACAACAGCCGTTACACCTCCCCCTCTAAGTCCTCCGTAGTACAGATAGGAGGACTACTGCTGGCCGACGTCCGTAGAGCTCTAGAAAGGGCATCAGCAACTAAGTTGTCCACCCCTTTGATGTGTTTCACCACAAGGGGGTATTGATGAATCAGATGTGCCCATCTGAGAATTCGATGGTTCTGGTTACGCATCCGCCGAATAAAAATCAGGGGGTTGTGATCGGTGTAGACTGTCACAGGGTGACTATGCCCGTGTAGGTAACAGTCATATTTTCGCAGAGCCAGGATTAAGGAAAGAGTCTCCTTCTCCACAGTTGAATAATGTTGTTGATGACTTTTGAGCATAGCTGAGAAGTACGAGACTGGATGCAACACCCCATCACCCGCATTCTCTTGGAGGAGAACCGCTCCTACCCCACTTCCACTTGCATCTATATGTAAAGTGAAAGGACGGGAATAGTTAGGAGTGCAAAGAACTAGTTTGGAGCACAGGAGCAGTTTCAGCTGGTGAAAGGCCGCATCACAAGCAGAAATCCATCAATAGGGGCGTTTAGAACTTGTCAGGTCTGTAAGAGGTGCCGTGATGGCAGAGAAGTTGCTACAATACCGTCTGTAGAACCCAGCCATGCCCAGAAACCTCATGAGTGACTTCCTTTTAGTAGGGGTTGGGTATTCTAAGATGGCTTCAATGTTGGCTTGCTTGGGCCGAGTTCTTCTTTGTCCAGCGACATGGCCCAGATAGGTCACGGTGGCACTGCCGAATGTAGACTTAGCAAGGTTGATTGTGAAGCCAGACTCCCCTAGACATGAGAACAATGATCGAAGTCTGGTTACATGGTCTTCCCAGTTGTCTGCAACGACAAGTAAGTCATCTAAATAAGAAGACACACCTTCTAATCCCTGGATGGTATAGTTGATTGCCCTTTGAAAGGTTGCTGGGACATTAGACATGCCAAATGGCATAACATTGTACTGAAACACACCAAAAGGGGTTATAACTGCTGAAATAAGTTTGGCTTCATCAGTCAGTCCAATTTGATAATAACCCTTTTGCAGATCTATCTTAGATAGGTACTGAGATTGGCCCACACCATCAATCAAGTCATCAGTTAATGGAAGGGGGTAGGAATCTGGAATGGTTACATCATTAACTCTCCTATAGTCCGTGCAAAATCTACTACCTCCATCAGGTTTTGGAATTAACAAACAAGGTGAAGCCCAAGGAGAGTTGGTTCAGCCAAACCATGTTCCAGTAGGAAGTCTACCTCTTTTTTCTCAATTGCCCTCTTCTCAGGACTTACTCTATAAGCAGGTTGCCTAATTGGCCGTACATCAGAACCAAGCAATTTAACGTCATGTAATGTATGGCTACCATAACCAGGAATATCAGCAACTACACTGCTATAACCAAGTAAGATTGAAATAACATCAAGTTTATTAGACTCTGGCAAGTAACTTAGATGACTCTCTGTGTTAGACCAAATTTCATGATTAAGAGGATTACAAGGACACGGAATGTCTGCAGCTTCTCCATCCTCTACAGAACATTCTGCAGACATGCCAGAAGAATCCCCTTCAGGTACCACACAAGAAACAGGTTGACCATTGGTCGAGTCCTCCTATAATTTCCTGCAAACATATGTCTTCATTAAATTAATATGAACCAATTGTGTGTTCTAACGTCTGTCTGGAGTTTGAACAACATAATTACAGACACTTTATGGGAAACAATGTAGGGTCCTGTAAACTGACTCTTAAGAGGGTTTCCAGGTATTGGGAGGAACAACAGGACTTTTTCCCTAGGACTAAAGCTACGGACTTTGGTTGTGGCATCATAGAATGATTTCATTTTCTGCTGACTAGCCGAAAGATCAGCCAGCGTTACTTTTCTAACTTCACCTAATTTAGATTTAAGGTTGTCCATGTACTGGGATACTGTACGCTGTGGATGAGATGATCTGTCTGCAAACCATTGCTCTGTTAATACCTTGAGAGGGCCCCGTATCTGTGCCATAAAGCAACTCGTAAGGGGAGTATCCCAGTAATTCTTGTGGACATTCCCTTAGAGCAAATAGTAAAAAGTTTATACTTTCATCCCAGTCTGACCCAGTTTCAAAGCAGTATTTCTTAATCATGGATTTGAATGTTTGGTGAAATCGTTCCAGACATCCCTGGGAATGCGGGTGGTAAGCCGATGACCACTGCTGAGTAATCCCCAGTCCCTTAACAACCTCCTCAAACAGATCACTTGTAAAGTTAGTACCCTGATCACACTGAATTTCTTTTGGAATCCCTACAGATGTGAACAAGTGGAGCAAACATCCAACTATGGATTTAGCAGAAATATTCTTAAGAGGGTATACTTCTGGATAACGTGTAGCTGTACACATCACCGTGAGAAGATACTGATTACTGTTTTTTGTTTTTGGTAAGGGTCAGACACAGTCGATTACTATTCTCTCGAATGGCACCGAATCTACAGTGATAGGTTGTAAAGGAGATGGGGGAATGGTTTGGTTTGGCTTGCCTACGATCTGCCAGACATGACAGGATTTTACAAAATTACTGACATCCTTCTTCATCCCTGGCCAAAAGAAATGCTGCAAAAGTCTTTTATAGGTCTTCTTAATCCCCAGATGCCCTGCTAAACCATCATGGGCTAACTCCATTAGGGAATGACGAACAGAACAAGGTACGAGTATAACAACCTGGTGCACTTCTGCCCAGCTGTCCAAATCAGTAAGCTCAGGAGGACGATGCATTCTCATCAGGAGTCCATTCTGATAAGAACAACAAGGCACCTTTTGACCCAAGAAGCTATCCCCGGCTATATGTCTGCACTTTGCTGCTGAGACATCACAATCCTGAGCTATAATTAGATTATCTTTAGTTATCTTCTGCGAGATAAGACTATCAAGAGGAAGAGCACTTGGAGTTTGCACAGAACTGTCTTTGTGATTCTGAGAACGGGTGACTGCACAAAGGGGAAAGATATGTGGATGCTCCTCATCTATATCACAGGTGGGACTAGAGGACAGGGGAGTGTTAACCAAATGCAAGTCTGGGCAAACTACCTTTCCAGCCAAATCGTTCCCAAGGATTAAGCCAACTCCTTCCACATGAAGAGGTTTCTCTGTAACTCTCACGGTCATTTCTTCCGACAAAAAATCAAATTTAACGATTATTTAGGCAGGTAAGAAGACAGGTCTTTAAGGAGCAAAGTCTTTCCCATAAACTTCTTGATGCCTGGTAGACAGGGCTCATATAAAATGATTTGAGCAGCTCCTGTATCCCTAATCAGATTAACTGGATAGAATTTACCATTGACATTCAGTGAAACTGCACCCTTAAATTTAAAATCCTTGAAAGGATCATCCTGAGAGCCTGGATGGATCAGACTGGTAACAGGTTTCCCAGATTTTACACTAGAGCAGCTCACTGGTGGTTTTGCAAACTGTTGATTTAAACTTGATTTCTGATTTACACTGGATTTCTAACGCTTTGGATCCTTACAACAATCTATACTGTGACCCGATTGTTTGCAATAGGTACAAGAGACTGGTTGCATATATTTGCTGGCGTTACCCCCGCTAGAACCAGGGATTTGACCAGAGGAGGATTTTACAAAATTTGACCTGCCACTACTTTCACCACTCAGCTGTGACCTCCTTATAAGTGCAAATGAGTCTGCAATCTGTGCTGCTTTAGTTCAATCTTTTTCACCCCTTTCTTCAATATGTGTCAGAATGTCAAAGGGCAACTTTCACTTAAACTCTTCAAATACAATCAGATTCTTCACTTGAGAAAAGGTCTTAGTTTCGGTTGCATCCAACCACTTATTGAACAACCTTCGTTTCTCTGTGGCAAATTCCAGGTAAGTGCTCTGGGTAGATTTAGTGAGGGATCTAAATTTCTGGCGATATCCATCAGGTGTAATTGCATAGGCGTGAAGGATCGACCGTTTGACTAGGTCATAATCACTGATGCAATCTAAATTAGAAAAAGTTATAGCAGCCTTACCGGTTAGCTTTGGTTGTAGAAGCCAAGTCCACTCAGAGCGGGGCCATTGTAAATGGTCAGCAGTCTTTTCAAAGGTACCGAAAAAGTTATCAGGGTCTTCCTCATTGAACTGGGGAACAAGGGACATAGTTTTAGCTAAGTTGAATGGTTTAACTGTAGCTTCATTCTTAGATTCTTTTTGTTGTTCAAGTTTAAACTTGGCAACCTCCAACTCATGTTTTAGTTTCTCAGTCTCTAACTCTCTCTCTCTCTCTCTCTCTCTCTCTCTCTCTCTCTCTCTCTCTCTCTCTCACTTAAAGCCAGTTCCCTCTTTTTTGTCTTTTTCATGAGCAATAGTTTCTCTCTCTCGAACTCAAGTCTTTCTGCTGACCACGAATCATCGACTGGAGATTTTATTCCAGCAGCATGGTTATCGTAAGCAGAGCTTACTTCGCCGTTAGTGTCATTACGAACTTTGTCTTCTACTCCCAAGTTAAATGAAGTCATAGGTGTTAGAGTGTCAATGGCTTCCGGAGGCAAAAGCATTTTTGGTGACTAAGGCTTCCACAACAGTATTCTTTAGCACTTCTTTAGTGGCAGAGCTGGGATAAGAGATTTCAAACTACTGAGCTATGAAACGCCAGTTGTCTTTAGTTACTAGTCTAGTTAATTTATCAAGAGAAGGATTTTCACAGAAATCTCTGACATTAAATGATTCCATCTTAATCCACATTAAAGTTACTCTTGAGAGAAAGTTACCATTCGACCTGCACCAAGTTCAGTTCCATATGGACACCATAGGCTATTTATTGCAGGTAATCAAAGTTAATGTTTGCCTTGGTTCTCTAGGACTAATGGCAAAATAATTTTGCCAGGTGAATTAAACTTGGTCAGGTAAACATGAATTTTTGAAGCAGACTATTGACAGCGAGATCAAACCCTCAGCACTTTGAGTCGCTTAATCCAACCAAGTTTACAGCACAACGATAATTCGTGCGGTTTATGAGTAATGAAAGAAAATGGGTATGGATCCATATAATCCCTTCACTTTCCCACAAACACGACTGCAGTAATTATGGTCTACCTATGAACATTACAAAATTAGATAATGAATGGTTGACTTTAGACTAACACGGGATAATCCGGATTAAGTTTAAATTCAGAAAAGAGTTTGGTATACTGACTAAGTGTATACAGGGATACGGCATTAGTTTATCTCAGTAAGTAGGTCCGGGTAGCTCACTTAAACAGCAAGGGTACGGTACTGGATAACTCACTAGGCAGATCCGGTTTCTCCCTCTGCATAATAGTACCGATATGACGCCGCCTGCCAGGGCGTAAACAATAAATGGGTTCCGACTGTATGGTTCACCCTGAAAAGATCCATTCCCATTACCTCAAGCTAACCAGGAGGCAAACTGCTTAATCACCTAACGGGAATACCGATCAGAATACACACGATAAAGTAGGCTGTAGTAAACCATTTAAGCAGGGCTAAGATAAACAGTTGCACAATCCTGATCAAGCTGCAATAATTATACACACCTCATGCACAAAGGCAAACTGTACTCCAGTGGTGTATTACTCACTAGAGCAGCAAGAAAATCCCGGACAGGCCCTCATTTCACGGTTTGTAGTTGGTAGTAATTATTAAGCTGTCTCTTTGGTCTAGGGATACGGAACTACAATACCGCAAAAGCACTTCACTCCAATCATTGTACTTATTTCCCAGGTATGAAAGATTTCCTTGCGGATCTAAATAGCTTTTCCAGTTAAGTAAACATAAAAAAATATCTATGTTTTAATATACAAAAATATTACATAACTTTACATATTACACAAAACCAACCCATTAAATATCCCCAAAAGCTGTACAGAACAAAAGCGGAACAAATCAAAGTTTCACACCACTGAACGAAGTTAACCTGTCTGCATTATCAGTGTTCACATCATATACATATCGTATGGTGGTCCAGACGGAATCTCACACGAGATAAGCAGCACAGAATCAGTCCCAGTCTCTCCATACACAATACAAGTGGTACTTCAGGGTAATCACAGCTGCGGAGCAAAGTAGAGTAAGGGCAGTCCAGACATCACTGATGAACTGCCCCCGGCAGGTTTCCCGGCAAATTTATGTCCAAGCTGTAGCTTCAAAGACGTATTAATGAAGCTTTGGATCCCTTCAGAAAACCAGATTTGAAGCACTCGAAAAGTTGATCAGGCTTCTTCTGAATTATTTCAAACAGCTGTGAGGCTTCTGAATTATTTCATAAGATTAAAACCAAATAAATAGCATGGAGGACAACAACAGCCGTTACACCTCCCCCTCTAACTCCCCCGTAGTACAGATAGGAGGACTACTGCTGGCCGACGTCCGTAGAGCTCTAGAAAGGGCATCAGCAGCAAGGTTGTCCACCCCTTTTATGTGTTTCACCACAAGGGGGTATTGCTGAATCAGAAGTGCCCATCTGAGAATTGGATGGTTCTGGTTACGCATCCGCCGAATAAAAATCAGGGGGTTGTGATCGGTGTAGACTGTCACAGGGTGACTATGCCCGTGTAGGTAACAGTCAAATTTTCGCAGAGCCAGGATTAAGGAAAGAGTCTCCTTCTCCACAGTTGAATAATGTTGTTGATGACTTTTGAGCTTAGCTGAGAAGTACGAGACTGGATGCAACACCCCATCACCCGCATTCTCTTGGAGGAGAACCGCTTCTACCCCACTTCCACTTGCATCTATATGTAAAGTGAAAGGACGGGTATAGTTAGGAGTGCAAAGAACTAGTTTGGAGCACAGGAGCAGTTTCAGCTGGTGAAAGGCCGCATCACAAGCAGAAATCCATCGATAGGGGCGTTTAGAACTTGTCAGGTCTGTAAGAGGTGCCGTGATGGCAGAGAAGTTGCTACAATACCGTCTGTAGAACCCAGCCATGCCCAGAAACCTCATGAGTGACTTCCTTTTAGTAGGGGTTGGGTATTCTAAGATGGCTTCAGTGTTGGCTTGCTTGGGCCGAGTTCTTCTTTGTCCAACGACATGGCCCAGATAGGTCACGGTGGCACTGCCGAATGTAGACTTAGCAAGGTTGATTGTGAAGCCAGACTCCCCTAGACATGAGAACAATGATCGAAGTCTGGTTACATGGTCTTCCCAGTTGTCTGCAACGACAAGTAAGTCATCTAAATAAGAAGACACACCTCCTAATCCCTGGATGGTATAGTTGATTGCCCTTTGAAAGGTTGCTGGGACATTAGACATGCCAAATGGCATAACATTGTACTGAAACACACCAAAAGGGGTTATAGGTGCCGAAATAAGTTTGGCTTCATCAGTCAGTCCAATTTGATAATAACCCTTTTGTAGATCTATCTTAGATAGGTACTGAGATTGGCCCACACCGTCAATCAAGTCATCAGTTAATGGAAGGGGGTAGGAATCTGGAATGGTTACATCATTAACTCTCCTATAGTCCGTGCAAAATCTACTGCTTCCATCAGGTTTTGGAATTAACAAACAAGGTGAAGCCCAAGGAGAGTTGGTTCAGCCAAACCATGTTCCAGTAGGAAGTCTACCTCTTTTTTCTCAATTGCCCTCTTCTCAGGACTTACTCTATAAGCAGGTTACCTAATTGGGCGTACATCAGAACCAAGCAATTTAACGTCATGTAATGTATGGCTACCATAACCAGGAATATCAGCAACTACACTGCTATAACCAAGTAAGATTGAAATAGCATCAAGTTTATTAGACTCTGGCAAGTAACTTAGATGACTCTCTATGTTAGACCAAATTTCATGATTAAGAGGATTACAAGGAGACGGAATGTCTGCAGCTTCTCCATCCTCTACAGAACATTCTGCAGACATGCCAGAAGAATCCCCTTCAGGTACCACACAAGAAACAGGTTGACCATTGGTCGAGTCCTCCTTTTTTTTTTTTTTTCCTAATAATCATGGCGCCGCAACTGCCAGGGTCATATGCCGCCGTATAACAAAGAAGTAAAAAGCAAAAAACAAAAAATAGAGGATAAGCCAATAAAAAAGGAGAAATTCTAAATATCTTTAAGAAGTCCTGCCTCCTTGACAAAGGAGAGGGTTGCCCCTCCCAAGGCACAGGCATCCTCCCCAAGCACGGAGGAAAGATGATACACACCTCCATCCGTTTTGTGGTCATAGAGGAACCGACGCCGTAAATCCTCAAGACTAGGACACTCCACCATTAGGTGCCGAACAGTCAAGGGAACCAGACAGTAAATCACAGAATGGAGGAGGAGCCCTCTCCATTAAAACACCGTGAGGGAAACGGGTGTGGCCAATGCGGAGGCGGCACAAAGCAGTCTCCCATTGACGAGGGAAGCCCTGGTAACTGAATGAGTCCACCTTCTGGCAAATCGAGCGCAACTTATTGGCACCCACAGCATCCCAATGGTCCTGCCAACAGCTCTGAAGGCAATAAAGGAGTGCATATCTGCAGCAGGCAGATGATACAGAGGGGACTGTGCAAGAGGGGGACGAGCCGCTGCCGCCTTGGCCAGCTGATCAGCTCGTTCATTCCCTGCCACTCCTACATGAGCTGGAACCCAACAGAAATCTACACGACGTCCACGACTCCCTAAAAGGAAAAGCCACTCTAAAATGGATAAAACCAAAGGATGAGAGGGATTAAAAGACTCCATTGCAGAAAGAGCACTTCGTGAGTCACTAAAAACAGTAAAAGCAGTGTGGGGGAGAGTGAAGAGAATCTGAAGGGCAAATAAAATAGCAGTCAGCTCAGCCGTAAAAACAGAAGCAGTCACAGGGAGGCTCCCACCTCGACAGAAGGTGGGAAACACCACACCAAAGCCCACACCCACATCAGACTTAGATCCATCAGTATAAACTGGTATGGAGTCCCCATGAGAAGAGGCATGCTCTAAAAACAGAGAAAATAAAACCTGAGAAGGAAGGGAGGCCTTACTGGATGAGAAGAAACGACAAAATGTCACCCTGGGGAGAAGCCAGTAGCCCACCCTCGGGACACGGTGGGGAGTGATCGGCACAGAAGGAACAGAGAAGCTAGACATAATCGACTGCACCCTGAAACCAAAGGGCTTTGGAAAGGATGGCCGAGTGGCAAAAATAGGTGACCGAGAATCTTGAGAGACCTTGAGAAAGGGCACGGAGTCTGGGAGACGAGATAAGCGATACCAACATCTCATCAAAAGGGAAGAGCGGAGCAAGTCTAGAGGAAGGACACCAGCATCAGCCAACAAACTCGAAATCGGGGAAGATCGGAATGCCCCAGTGGCGAGACGAACACCAGCATGATGTATGGAATCTAAAATACGAAGCCGGGCTTCTGAGGCAGAGGAATAAACTTCACATCCATAATGAAGTTTGGATAAAATCAGAGACTGATGCAAGAGGAGGAGGGTCTTGCGATCAGCTCCCCAGTATGTGTGCGCTAAAACTTTCAAGAGACCCAATGCTCTGAGACACTCAGCTTTTACGTACCTAAAGCGAGGGACCCAAGTCAACCAGCTGTCTATAATCAGCCCTAAAAACCGGGTTTCCTTTAATTTTCACTGTTTGCTCTGTTAATTCAACTTGGACGTGTTTGTGAGGGAATGGTGGAATATGTACGACCGGACCGGTGAACTCTGTTAAGTATATTGGCATACGTGTGCAAGTCAGCGACAAAGTCCGCACTTGCTACGTCAGAGGGGGTTTCCCACTCATCATCTGAAACTGCCGTATTTGTTGCCTTGATCTTTAGTGTGTGGTGAGGTTTGTACAAGGGGTGGGTTGCCTTGGGGCTCTCTTAATTGTGAGTCTGTTGTTGTGGCAAATTGTGTGTCATCTGGTGTGTTGCCTTGGTGTTCTCTTAATTGTGAGTCTGTTATTGTGGCAAATAGTGTGTCATCTGGTTTTAACGTGGGTGGTGGCGAAAATATTCCTGTCATTAAGATTTGGTGTTATGAAATACGCCTCTTGTTTATTTATGTCCTAACAAAATAGATGAGTAAATAAGTTGAAATAAATGATAGATAGTGAGTGTATAAGTGTATATATGGAAATAAGTAAAAAAAAAAAGTTGAATATAGCTAATTTTAGCACTGAGAAGAAATGAGTAAGTATAATTTTACCCACTTGATACGGATCGTAGAGGTGTGTCGATACAAAAGTCGATCTCGGAAGAAAAATACAGGTTTGATTGAAGATCTCTTGATAATTCTAGTGCTGTGTTGATGGACGATATTACTCAGGAAATTCCATGGCCCGGTGCTTGTGGTGGTTAACAGCTGTCCCAGGCAAACCTCAGCATAGAACGTCGAATTTCCAACTTAACTGAGTATGAGCAGAAGCTATGTAAATAATGAGTAATGAGTAGTGGGTGAGAGGTGCCTGGTGTCAGTCACACGTTGCTTGGCATGGCAGACTCACGTTGTGATGTCATCTTAGCACATGGTGACGTGGGCTTCCCACACTGGTAGCTGTGGTGAGTAAATGAGTAGCGATGAGTAACTTGAGTGAAGATGAGTGAGTAAGATGAGTTGTGAATATGGACTTGGTATTTGCTTCGTCGTCTTGACCTCTTCCCTCCTGCGTCAGCGTTGGGGATTGGGTGGATGTAGCAGAGAGAGGAGGGTGAGGTCTGGTGGTTACGAGGTATGAGTCGTGTCTCACTCTTCGTTTGTTTGTTTTGTTTTTCTTTGTCGATGTTTTCTCGGTCCTTTTCTATTGTGATTTACTCGTTGTAGGATGAAGACTGCCGCTACTTGTAGGTGCGTGTAGAAGATTATACAGACGACTCGTAGAGTTGTTACTTGTAGTTGATTGTAGATGGTTGTAGTTCGCTGGTTCATCGTAGAAGTTGCAAGATTGTTTGTATCAATATATTGTTAAACTACTTGCAAGGCGTCCTGTGACCTCTTCACCTCTACATCAGCGTGATGATCTGGGAGACGAAGGGGGCTGGTTGGAGAGAACAGTCAGGAGCTGGTTGTAAGTTGTTGGTTGTGAGAGGTATTCTTGTTTTCAATCTTGATATTTTGTAGGAATTCACTGTTGATTCGTAGACGAGGTTCGTATACGTTCGCTGCTACCAAATGTCATAAAAGACTTTGTAGTTACTTGTAGAGAAGTTATATATATTAGACTTGTGGACGAGCGGTTGTTATACTTGAGTAGCTTTGTAAGTAGATAATCTTCTTTCCCATTTGTCATTCAATGACAAGGAGAGGTAAAGAATAGTATGGAACTATTTTTTATTTGTCTTGGAAATATTAACAAGTCTCTCACACAGAGCGAAGTACAAAGTAGAGTCCCGGGAGTTATCTCCCTGTCTCACTCTCTCTGTGTCTCTCTCAAGTTGCTAAGCCCTTCTCCCTATGACCTGCCTGTTCTATGGCTAGCGTCCTTCTGAGCTCCCTTTCCTAAATTCTGGTGAAACAGGAGTCGTATCACGTGTGTTCCCTGTGGTTGGAAAGTTCTAGAAGCCTGTGTGTGAGTATGTGTGTATGTAAGTGTATGGTCAACAAGGCTTTGTTAACCTGGTGAATTGCTGACAACTAACTGCATCATCTCCTTACTGGCTACTTCGTAATCTGTCCTCAGCTTTTCCTCAGTGTAACTTACAAGATCATTTCCCATTCCCAGGCTCGCATAGAGCTGTCTATCTATCTATTTATCTATCTATCTTTTATGATTTGTAATTATAATATGGAGTCCAAACACTATGATCTGCCAGACATGACAAGATTTTACAAAATTACTGACATCCTTCTTCATCCCTGGCCAACAGTAATGCTGCAAAAGTCTTTTATAGGTCTTCTGAATTCCAAGATGCCCTGCTAAACCATCATGGACTAACTCCATTAGGGGATGACGAACAGAACAAGGTATAACAAAATGGTGCACTTCTGCTCAGCTGTCCAAATCAGTAAGCTCTGGAGGACGATACATTCTCATCAGGAGTCCATCCTGATAATAAAAACAAGGCACCTTTTGACCCAAGAAGCTATCCCCGGCTATATGTCTGCACTTTGCTGGTGAGACATCACAATCCTGAGCTTTAAGTAGATTATCTTTAGTTATCTTTTGCGAGATAAGGCTATCAAGAGGAAGAGCACTTGGAGTTTGCACAGAACTGTCTTTGTGATTCTGAGAACGGGTGACTGCACAAAGGGGAAAGATATGTGGATGCTCCTCATCTATCTCAGAGGTGGGACTAGACGACAGGGGAGTGTTAACCAAATGCAAGTCTGGCCAAACTACCTTTCCAGCCAAATCGTTCCCAAGGATTAAGCCAACTCCTTCCACAAGAAGAGGTTTCTCTGTAACTCCCACAGTCACTTCTTCCGACAAAAAATCACATTTAAGGAATATCTAGGCAGGTAAGAAGACAGATCTTAAAGGAGCAAGGTTTTCCCATATACTTCTTGATGCCTGGTAGACAGGGCTCATATAAAATGCTTTGAGCAGCTCCTGTATCCCTAAGAAGATTAATTGGATAGAATTTACCATTGTCATCCAGTGAAACTGCACCCTTAAATTTAAAATCCTTGAAAGGATCATCCTGAGAGCCTGGATGGATCAAACTGGTAACAGGTTTCCCAGATTTTACACTAGAGGAGCTCACTGATGGTTTTGCAAACAGTTGATTTAAAATTGATTTCTGATTTACACTGGATTTCTTACACTTTGGATCCTTATAACAATCTACACTGTGACCTGAATGTTTGCAATAGCTACAAGAGACTATCTATCTATCTATGTACCTAGGCTGCTTCCCCCAAAGGAAAGGGAGGTAGCCGAGACAGGACGACTCACTCTCCATTTACTCATCCATTCAAACACATTCATTCGCATCTTAGCTCCAAAGGGGAGAACGGACATATCCTCACCACATCACACCGCACAAGGGTCAACTGCGCAATGCAATCAGTGACATCCGCAGCAGGGCCCAACAGCAGAACTGGTTTACCCCTGCCACATCATAACAGATCCATCCCCTTACCCGCACCTGACCTGACTAGCTGATCAGACCAAATGCGGGAGAATATCCCCTCAGGGCTGCGTCATCACTTATTCATTCACAATTTCTCTCCATTTATTTCTGTCACGCACAGCCACTCTTCCTTGCTCAACAGACATCCCTCTCGCATCCAGCGCTCTCTTCACACTGTCCATCCATCCTATTCGTGGTCTTCCTCTCAGCCTTACACCTCTCACATCAGATCTAGTTATCTTTTTCACCAATCGCTCATTATCCATTCTCTCCATATGCCCAAACCATTGCAACACCCTCTGCTCAACTCTACCAGCCATCTCCCGAACAACTCCAGTTCTCCTTCGCACTTCATCATTTCGCACTCGATCCATATGCGTCACTCCACACATACTCCTCAGACATCTCATCTCCATTACATTCAAACTTTTCATCTCTGCTACACCCATATTCCATGTTTCAGCCCCATATAATGCAGTCGGTACCACAACACCCTCATACAGCCTTCTCTTTACATCCATTCTAAGCGAACGACATTTAAACACTTTTTCATTCCTCCCAGCACCTTTCCTACTTCATTTATTCTAAACTTCACTTCTGCATCTATTCTTCCATCCACAGCAACATGTGACCCTAGATATTTAAAACAATCTACCTCCTCAAGCAACTCACCATTCAAAACTATATTCATCCCCCTACCATCTATCAACCTCGTACACTTCATCACTTTACTCTTATTCTCATTTACTTTCAATTTCCTCCTTTCACACACCCTTCCAAACTCCTCTACCAACTGTCTCAATCTCTCCTCTGAATCAGTCACCAGTGCAGTATCATCTGCAAACAGCAGCTGCTTCAGATTCCACTCTCCTCCATCAACATTTACCAGACTCAGACCACCTAAAACTCCTGCATTCACCTCTCTTACAACACCATCCATGTAAATGTTAAACAACCAAGGCGACATCACACATCCCTGTCGCAGCCCCACTCTCACGGGAAATCAATCACTCACAGCATTTCCCACTCTTACACACGCTCTACTATTTACATAAAAACTTTTCACCCCTTTTAGTAACCTACCATCAAGTCCATACAATCTTAAAACAGTCCACAAAGCCTCCCTATCAATTCTATCATAAGCTTTCTCTAAATCCATAAATGCCCAAAACACATCCTTGCCTTTCGCTAAATACTTTTCACACACTTGTCTCACAGCAAACACCTGATCAACGCATCCCCTCCCTCTCCTAAAGCCACACTGCTCATCACTAATCACTCCCTCTGTACCCTCTCTAACTCTCATAATTAACACTCTACCATACACTTTACCTACAACACTCAACAGACTTATACCCCTAAAGCTAGTACATTCATACTTATCACCCTTGCCTTTATACAACGGGACCACACAAGCACTTGCCCAGTCAAATGGCACCATACCTTTCTCAAAGCACACATTCAACAATCTTACTAACCAGTCAACAATAGTCACTCCACTACCCTTCAGGCATTCCACAGCACACCCATCCATACCTGCAGCTTTCCCTGTTTTCATCTCCTTTACTGCCTTCTCCACTTCCTCCTTCGTGATCAAAGAATCATTTAACTCTCCCAACACATTTATTCCTTGCACCCTTCTATCCGCCACAATTTCAGCCACCCTTTCCTCCTCTACATTTAACAATCTTTCAAAATATTCTGCCCATCTCTTCCTTACTGCATCCATCTCAGTTAAAGTCCTTCCATCCTCTGCTTTTACTCGTTCTTCCTTCCCAGACTCTCCCTTTCGCACCCTTTTCACCTCCTTCCAAAACATTTTCTTATTCTGTTGAAAATTCTCTGTCAGCCGCCTACCCCACCTCTCATCTGCTGCCACTTTAGCATCACGCACAGCCCTTCTCGCTCTATTCCTCTTTTCCTTATACCTTTCATATGACATCTCATCCTTCCTCTGCAGCCACACTTCATATGCACGTCTCTTCTCAGCCACAGCCATACTTACTTCCTCGCACCACCATTCACTTCCTTTTCTTACACCACCACCCACACGTCTCACACCACACACCTCTTCTGCATGCCCCACCACAGCACTCTTAAACAACTGCCATTCCTCCTCCACGCTGCCATTTTCCCAATCTTTCACTGTGTTCCACTCATCTTCCAATTTCTCCTGATACTCTATCTTTTTCTCTCTTTTATCCAACTCACTCACTTTCAAAACCTCCCTGCCACACCTAACCCTCCTAGCTCTCACCCATCTCTTACCTACTCTTAACTTTCCCTCCACCAGGTAGTGGTCAGACATACCTCCACCCTTCCCTCTCAGAACTCTCACATCCAACAATCTTCCTATTACATTCCTAGACACAACCACATAGTCCATCAAGGCTCTATCAACAACCCTTCCACCCTCCTGTCTCACCCATGTATACTTATAAATATCTTTCTTCTCAAACAGTGTATTCCCAATCACCATCTCTCGCTCAACACACATCGCTATCATTCGTTCCCCATTTTCATTTCTTCCAGGCACACCATGCATACCAACTACACCTTCAACTGCTACATTTCCCACTCTAGCATTCAGATCTCCCATCATTACCACATTCACATTTGCTCCAAAACTCTGCAGACACTCATCAACATCATTCCAGAAAGACTCCCTCTCTTGTTCATCTCTTTCACTACCAGGCCCATATGCACTCACAAACACCCACAACTCACGTTCAAATTTCGCTTTCACCCACATCAGTCTCGATGACACCTCCTTCCATTCAATCACACACTGCTGTACTTCCGGACTCACTAACAAGGCCACACCTTCTCTTGCCCTTCCTCTATCAACACCTGACAATCTTCCATTCACACTTCCAAACATAGATTCCCCCTTCCCTTTCATCTTGGTTTCACTCAAAGCTAACACATCCAACTTTCTTCTCACAAACATTCTCCCAATCTCCTCCCTTTTAGCCTCAATTGTACTACATCCACGCACATTCATAGTCCCAATCTTCAGGGTACGGGGATAACTCCATCCCCCATCCGTTTCTCTGGCCTGTCTCTTTTTAGGAACTAAAAAACAGAGGAGGGGGCCCCTAGTCCCCTCACCCCGCCCCTTTTAGTCACCTTTTACGACACGCAGGGAATACGGTGGCAGTATTCTTCCTAACACAACCTGGCCACAGAGTAGTAGCACCACCCAATAGTGCGGCCAGGTTGTTTCCCCCCCGCCACAGGGTTGCACATATTTGCTGGCGTTACCCCCGCTAGAACCAGGGCTTTGACTAGAGGAGGACTTTACAAAATTTGACCTGCCCCCACTTTCACCACTCAGCTGTGACCTCCTTAGAAGTGCAAATGAGTCTGCAATCTGTGCTGCTTTACTTCAATCTTTTTCACCCCTTTCTTCAATATGTGTCAGAATGTCAAAGGGCAACTTTCGCTTAAACTCTTCAAATACAATCAGATTCTTCACTTGAGAAAAGGTCTTAGTTTCGGTTGCATCCAACCACTTATTGAACAACCTTCATTTCTCTGTGGCAAATTCCAGGTAAGTGCTCTGGGTAGATTTAGTGAGGGATCTAAATTTCTGGCGATATCCATCACGTGTAATTGCATAGGCGTCAAGGATCGACCGTTTGACTAGGTCAAAATCACTGATGCAATCAAAATTAAAAAAAAGTTATAGCAGCCTTACCGGTTAGCTTTGGTTGTAGAAGCCAAGTCCACTCAGAGCGGGGCCATTATAAATGGTCAGCAGTCTTTTCAAAGGTACTGAAAAAGTTATCAGGGTCCTCCTCATTGAACTGGGGAACAAGGGACATAGCCAAGTTGAATGGTTTAATTGTAGCTTCATTCTTAGATTCTTTTTGTTGTTCAAGTTTAAACTTGGCAACCTCCAACTCATGTTTTAGTTTCTCAGTCTCTAACTCTCTCTCTCTCTCTCTCTCTCTCTCTCTCTCTCTCTCTCTCTCTCTCTCTCTCTCTCTCTCTCTCTCTCTCTCTTAAAGCCAGTTCCCTCTCTTTTGTCTTTTTCATCAGTAATAGTTTTTCTCTCTCGAAATCAAGTCTTTCTGCTGACCACGAATCATCGACTGGGGATTTTATTAGAGCAGCATGGTTATCGTAATCAGAGCTTACTTCGCCGTTAGTGTCATTACGATCTTTGTCTTCTACTCTCAAGTTTCATGAAGTCATAGGTGTTAGAGTGCAAATGGCTTCTGAAGGCAAAAGCATTTTTGGTGACTAAGGCTTCCACAACAGTATTCTTTAGCACTTCTTTAGTGGCAGAACTAGGATAAGAGATTTCAAAATACTGAGCTATGAAACTCCAGTAGTCTTTAGTTACTAGTCTAGTTAATTTATCAAGAGAAGGATTTTCACAGAAATCTCTGACATTAAATGATTCCATCTTAATCGACGTTAAAGTTACTCTTGAGAGAAAGTTACCATTCGACCTGCACCAAGTTCAGTTCCATATGGACACCATAGGCTATTTATTGCAGGTAATCAGAGTTAATGTTTGCCTTGGTTCTCTAGGACTAATGGCAAAATAATTTTGCCAGGTGAAGTAAACTTGGTCAGGTAAACATGAATTATTGAAGCAGACTATTGACAGCGAGATCAAACCCTCAGCACTTTGAGTCGCTTAATCCAACCAAGTTTACAGCACAACGACAATTCCTGCGGTTTATGAGTAATGAAAGAAAATGGGTATGGATCCATATAATCCCTTCACTTTCCCACAAACACGACTGCAGTAATTATGGTCCACCTATGAACATTGCAAAGGTAGATAATGAATGGTAGACTTTAAACTAAAACGGGATAATCCGGATTAAGTTTAAATTCAGAAAAGAGTTTGGTATACTGACTAAGTGTATGCAGGGATACGGCATTAGTTTAACTCAGTAAGTAGATCCGGGGAGCTCACTTAAACAGCAAGGGTACTGTACTGGTTAACTCACTATTTTTTTTTTTCCTAATAATCATGGCGGCGCAACTGCCAGGGTCATATGCCGCCGTATAACAAAAAAGTAAAAAGTAAAAACAAAAAACAGAGGATAAACCACACAATCAAAATGAAGAAATTCTAAATATCCTTAAAAAGTCCTGCCTCCTTCACAAACGAGAGGGTTGCCCCTCCCAAGGCACAGGCATCCTCCCCAAGCACAGAGGAAAGATGATACACACCACCATCCGTTTGGTAGTCAGAGAGGAATCGACGACGCAAATCCTCAAGACTAGGGCACTCCACCAACAGGTGCCGAACAGTCAAGGGAACCAGACAGTCATCACAGAATGGAGGTGGAGCCCTTTCCATTAAAAAGCCATGAGAGAAACGGGTGTGGCCAATGCGGAGGCGGCACAAAGCAGTCTCCCATTGACGAGGGAAGCCCTGGTAACTGAAAGAGCCCACCTTCTGGCAAATCAAGCGCAACTTATTGGCACCTACAGCATCCCAATGCTCCTGCCAACAGCACCAAACTCTGGAGGCAATACAGGAGCGCATATCTGCAGCAGGCAGACGATACAGAGGGGACTGTGCAAGAGGGGGACGAGCCGCTGCCGCCTTGGCCAGCTGATCAGCTCGTTCATTCCCTGCCACTCCTACATGAGCTGGAACCCAACAGAAATCTACACGACGTCCACGACGCCCTAAAAGGAAAAGCCACTCTGAAATGGATAAAACCAAAGGATGAGAGAGATTAAAAGACTCCATTGCAGAAAGAGCACTTCGTGAGTCACTAAAAACAGTAAAAGCAGTGTGGGGGAGAGTGAAGAGAATCTGAAGGACAAATAAAATAGCAGTCAACTCAGCCGTAAAAACAGAAGCAGTCATAGGGAGGCTCCCACCTCGACAGAAGGTGGGAAACACCACACCAAAGCCCACACCCGCATCAGACTTGGATCCATCAGTATAAACTGGTATGGAGTCCCCATGAGAAGAGGCATGCTCTAAAAACAGAGAAAATAAAACCTGAGAAGGAAGGGAGGCCTTACTGGATGAGAAGAAACAACAAAATGTCACCCTGGGGAGAAGCCAGTAGCCCACCCTCGGGACACGGTGGGGAGTGATCGGCACAGAAGGAACAGAGAAGCTAGACATAACTGACTGCACCCTGAAACCAAAGAGCTTTGGAAAGGATGGCCGAGTGGCAAAAATAGGTGACCGAGAATCTTGAGAGACCTTGACAAAGGGCACAGAGTCTGGGACACGAGATAAGCGATACCAACATCGCATCAAAAGGGAAGAGCGGAGCAAGTCTAGAGGAAGGACACCAGCATCAGCCAACAAACTCGAAATCGGGGAAGATCGGAATGCCCCAGTGGCGAGACGAACACCAGCATGATGTATGGAATCTAAACTACGAAGCCGGGCTTCTGAGGCAGAAGAATAAACTTCACATCCATAATGAAGTTTGGATAAAATCAGAGACTGATGCAAGAGGAGGAGGGTCTTGCAATCAGCTCCCCAGTATGTGTGCGATAAAACTTTCAAGAGACCCAATGCTCTGAGACACTCAGCTTTTACGTACCTCAAGTGAGGGACCCAAGTCAACCGCTGTCAAAAATCAGCCCTAAAAACCGGGTTTCCTTTAAACACGAAATACGACGCCCATCTAAAAAAAGGTTTGGGTCAGGGTGGACTCCACGAACGCGGCAAAAATGCATAGCAACGGTCTTCTTGAAGGAAAATCGAAAACCTCGTTCATCAGCCCATCTAGAGACACGGTTGAGAGCCATCTGCATCCTCCTTTCTGCCATTGACATCCGTGAGGCAGTGACAGAGATTGATAAATCGTCAACATAGAGAGAGCCACGAACACCATCAGGGAGCACAGAAATAACGCTGTTAATTGCCACTGCGAAAAGGGTTACACTTAGTATGCTCCCTTGTGGCACACCATCCTCAAGGGGACGTGCAGTAGACAGCTCACTCCCGACTCGGACCCGAATGAAACGATTAGATAAAAACTCCTGGATAAAAGTGGGGAGTTGCCCACGGAGACCAAACCCATAAAGAGATTGCAATATACCATGACGCCAGGAAGTGTCGTACGCCTTCTCCAAATCAAAGAACACTGTGATATGATGCTGGTTAGTTGCAAAAGCCTGGCAGATGGAAGATTCTAAAGAAAGGAGAGCATCTGTGGTTGACCGCATCTTCCGAAACCCACACTGGACTGGAGACAAGTAACCACCCTTCTCTAAGTACCACATGAGCCGACTATTCACCATCTTTTCGAGGACCTTACAAAGGCAAGATGTCAGCGAGATAAGGCGATAATTAGTGGCCTGCAAGTGATCCTTACCCGGCTTAGGGATGGGGAGAACCACAGCAACACCCCATGTGGTCGGAAACCCACTATTGCACCAAATTCTGTTATACAGTGACAACAGAAAATGAAGGGCTGCATCAGGCAAGTTGTGTAAGAAGGCATATGGGACATCATCCAAGCCTGGAGACGAGTTGCGACACTGCGACGATGCCGTCTGAAGTTCAGAAGCAGAAAAAGCAACATTATACGACTCCTCCGCAGTAGATGGAAAACTAATGCCCAAAGATTCCAGGTGCCGTCGGCGGCGTGCCGACGGAGATGAGGTATCCTTCCTAGAGACATTAGCAAAATGAGCTACAAATATCTCGGCAACAGACGAAGAATGAGCCACCACCACACCTGCATGAGATAAAACAGGAGGAGAGGGAATAGGAAATTTCCCCGAAATCTTCCTCACCCGTTTCCACACTTTTGTGAGAGGAGTCTGTGAAGAAACTGAAGAAACAAATGATGCCCAAGACTTCCTCCTAGGCTCCTTCATAACCCGCCGGGCATAAGCTCGGGCCCTCCTATATGCCACTAAGTAACCAGGGTCACCTCGGTGACGACCAAGCCGGGAGAAAGCAGCACGTTTAGCCCGAACAGCAGAAGCACACTTATCAGTCCACCAGGGAACTGGACGGCAAGGAAAGTGACCAGCTGTTCTCGGAATACTCTGCAGTGCCGCCGAGTGTAGTAAGTCTGTGAAATACTCAACAGCAGCATCAGTGCTGACAAAATCCTCCACACATCGGTTCGGGGAACACAGCTCCTCAAAAACCGGCCAGACTGCCCTATCCAAGCGCCAGCGGGGAAGACGACGCCGAGGCGCACTCTGTGTCGATCTTAATAAAATAGGGAAGTGGTCACTGCCATGTAAGTCTGGTAACACAGCCAATGTAAAATTCAGGGCTACCCCTGCAGAGCACAGAGACAAATCAATAGAAGTAAAAATACCCGTTTGACTATGGAAGTAAGTAACTTCACCAGAATTTAAAATGTACAGGTCCACATCCTCCACAATGGAGGCTAACATAGTACCTCTAGCATCAGCTGTGGAGCCACCCCACAGGGGATGATGACTGTTCATGTCAGCCAGCAAGAAATAGGGTGAGGGAAGTGCATGAATAAGATTTTCAAGATCAACCCTCTCAATAGTGGCACTAGGAGGGAGATACAAAGAGCACACAGTATAACGACCGGGAAGGAAAATCTGGAGAGCAACAGCCTGCAGTGGAGTGTTAAGATTCACAGCAGTGAAAGGTATGTCACTGCATACTAGAATAGCCACACCCCCACCATGACCCTGTCCAGGAAGAGGATCTGAATAAAAAACCTGGTAACCAGGTGGACTGGGAGGCGCAGCATCACCAACCATTGTCTCTTGTAGGCAAACACACACAGGTGAATACTCAGCCAGAAGCCAACGGAGTTCCTCCCAGTTGGCTCGTAAACCACGGCAGTTCCATTGAATAATATTAGCCATTAAAACTATTGAAATAAAAAAGGGGCAGGGGAGAGGGACAAACAGAAAACCATAAAAAAATACTAAAAATATTAAAATGGAGGAACTATATACACAAAAGAAAGGGTCACTTAGTGGAAACCACTGAGAGACCCTGGGAGACAATCTTCTTGGGAATGCGGATACGCCCACTAAGGGGCTTGCCACGGGCAGCAGCATGGCTAGAACGAGGGCCTGGGGTCTGCGAAATGTTGGGAGACTTCACAGACACCCGTCGCTGCTCCGAACCCTGCCCGGGGCCCCCAGTGAACCAAGAGATCGAGCAGGAGGGATTGGGGTCCTGGCCTCCAAACGTGGAGGGGGCAGGACAGGATCCTCAGAGGTAACCGGAGGAGGAACATCCGATTCCCCGGAGGAAGAGGTGCCAGACTGACCTGACACCCCAGAAGCCCTCGAAGACCCAGAAGCTGGGTCCGAGGGCTGTTGCACAGATGGACTAACTACAGAGGATGTGGACTCCACAACCGACCCCTTGCTTGGAGGATCTTCAAGACTCAAAGACTCTGAGGAACCACGATGACGTTTAGCATATGAAGAATGTGCATCATGACTACTAGGGGATACCATAGATGTAGAGGTCGAGTCTTGAACTGTAGCGGCAACCGTCACAAGTGCGGGAGATTATTGCACTGGCATGGGATCAACAGATGAAGGCATAGGAGCTGACACAACAGGAGGAACTCGAGTCTGCTGCTGGACAGGACGATGAGGACGGCTATGACCAAACAAAACTGACACATAAGACACTCCGTTACGGAAAACAAATGACATGGCTCTACTCCTGGCCTCAGAAAAGCTTATTTTATCACGATTACGGATGAGGAGGATCTCCTTCTCCAAGCAAAACCAGGCACAGTCTTTAGATGAAGCAGGATGTGCCTTGCCACAGTGCAAACAACAAACAGGTCCAGGACAGTCCTGTCCTGCATGAGTGGATTCTCCACAACTGACACACACCACTGGGAGGCCCTGTTGCAAACGATGACGGACTCGCCCAACATTCCCTTACATCTGACAATGGTAGCAGCGTCGTGGGTTTGGTACAAAGGGTTTGACCCTAAGGGACAACCAAGCCACCTTGATGGATGAAGGGAGAACATTACAGTCGAACGTCAGCAACAAGGATGGAGTTGGGGTAAGTACACCATCAACCTTCTTCCGAAACCTCCCCACTTTAACCACCCTGTGGACCTGGAGTTCTTCAAGGAGCTTCTCTTCACTGTATCGGAGTAAGTCTTTTGAGAAAACAACACCTCGATTCTGATTGAAAAAAGCATGAGGGACATAAGTAAATAGCGCATCCGGGTCCTTACACTGGGCAGCCAGCCGGGAACCCTCTTCAGGGGATGTAACCTCCACTAGGAGGCTACCATCCCCCTGAGGTGAAATCTTTGGCTCTCTCCCACAGATTGATACAATGCGCCGATGAACAGTAAAAATGTCCAGATTCCCAATAGGCTGACCATCCACAGTGCGAATGGTGTAGTACCTTGGGAAATCAACCCTCTCATAGACACCTGGCAGGACCTCACGGGCATGTCCACAAGATGTTGTTTTTTTTTTTTTTTTTTTTTTTTTTTTCCTAATAATCATGGCGGCGCAACTGCCAGGGTCATATGCCGCCGTATAACAAAGAAGTAAAAAATAAAAACAAAAAACAGAGGATAAACCACACAATCAAAAAGGAGAAATTCTAAATATCCTTAAAAAGTCCTGCCTCCTTCACAAAGGAGAGGGTTGCCCCTCCCAAGGCACAGGCATCCTCCCCAAGCACAGAGGAAAGATGATACACACCACCATCCGTTTGGTGGTCAGAGAGGAATCGACGACGCAAATCCTCAAGACTAGGGCACTCCACCAACAGGTGCCGAACAGTCAAGGGAACCAGACAGTCATCACAGAATGGAGGAGGAGCCCTTTCCATTAAAAAGCCATGAGAGAAACGGGTGTGGCCAATGCGGAGGTGGCACAAAGCAGTCTCCCATTGACGAGGGAAGCCCTGGTAACTGAATGAGCCCACCTTCTGGCAAATCGAGCGCAACTTATTGGCACCTACAGCATCCCAATGCTCCTGCCAACAGCACCAAACTCTGGAGGCAATACAGGAGCGCATATCTGCAGCAGGCAGACGATACAGAAGAGACTGTGCAAGAGGGGGACGAGCCGCTGCCGCCTTGGCCAGCTGATCAGCTCGTTCATTCCCTGCCACTCCTACATGAGCTGGAACCCAACAGAAATCTACACGACGTCCACGACGCCCTAAAAGGAAAAGCCACTCTAAAATGGATAAAACCAAAGGATGAGAGGGATTAAAAGACTCCATTGCAGAAAGAGCACTTCGTGAGTCACTAAAAACAGTAAAAGCAGTGTGGGGGAGAGTGAAGAGAATCTGAAGGGCAAATAAAATAGCAGTCAGCTCAGCCGTAAAACAGAAGCAGTCATAGGGAGGCTCCCACCTCGACAGAAGGTGGGAAACACCACACCAAAGCCCACACCCGCATCAGACTTGGATCCATCAGTATAAACTGGTATGGAGTCCCCATGAGAAGAGGCATGCTCTAAAAACAGAGAAAATAAAACCTGAGACGGAAGGGGAGGCCTTACTGGATGAGAAGAAACGACAAAATGTCACCCTGGGGAGAAGCCAGTAGCCCACCCTCGGGACACGGTGGGGAGTGATCGGCACAGAAGGAACAGAGAAGCTAGACATAACTGACTGCACCCTGAAACCAAAGGGCTTTGGAAAGGATGGCCGAGTGGCAAAAATAGGTGACCGAGAATCTTGAGAGACCTTGACAAAGGACACAGAGTCTGGGAGACGAGATAAGCGATACCAACATCTCATCAAAAGGGAAGAGCGGATCAAGTCTAGAGGAAGGACACCAGCATCAGCCAACAAACTCGAAATCGGGGAAGATCGGAATGCCCCAGTGGCGAGACGAACACCAGCATGATGTATGGAATCTAAACTACGAAGCCGGGCTTCTGAGGCAGAAGAATAAACTTCACATCCATAATGAAGTTTGGATAAAATCAGAGACTGATGCAAGAGGAGGAGGGTCTTGCGATCAGCTCCCAGTACGTGTGCGCTAAAACTTTCAAGAGACCCAATGCTCTGAGACACTCAGCTTTTACGTACCTCAGGTGAGGGACCCAAGTCAACCGGCTGTCAAAAATCAGCCCTAAAAACCGGGTTTCCTTTAAACACGAAATACGACGCCCGTCTAAAAAAAGGTTTGGGTCAGGGTGGACTCCACGAATGCGGCAAAAATGCATGGCAACGGTCTTCTTGAAGGAAAATCGAAAACCTCGGTCATCAGCCCATCTAGAGACACGGTTGAGAGCCATCTGCATCCTCCTTTCTGCCATTGACATCCGTGAGGCAGTGACAGAAATTGATAAATCGTCAACATAGAGAGAGCCACGAACACCATCAGGGAGCACAGAAATAACGCTGTTAATTGCCACTGCGAAAAGGGTAACACTTAGTATGCTCCCTTGTGGCACACCATCCTCAAGGGGATGTGCAGTAGACAGCTCACTCCCAACTCGGACTCGAATAATACGATTAGATAAAAACTCCCGGATAAAAGAGGAGTCGCCCACGGAGACCAAACTCATAAAGTGATTGTAATATACCATGACACCAGGAAGTGTCGTACGCCTTCTCCAAATCAAAGAACACTGTGATATGATGCTGGTTAGTTGCAAAAGCCTGGCAGATGGAAGATTCTAAAGAAAGGAGAGCATCTGTGGTCGACCGCATCTTCCGAAACCCACACTGGACTGGAGACAAGTAACCACCCTTCTCTAAGTACCACATGAGCCGACTATTCACCATTTTTTCAAGGACCTTACAAAGGCAAGATGTCAGCGAGATAGGGCGATAATTAGTGGCCTGCAAGTGATCCTTACCCGGCTTAGGGATGGGGAGAACCACAGCAACACCCCATGAGGTCGGAAACCCACCAGTGCACCAAATTCTGTTATACAGTGACAACAGAAAATGAAGGGCTGCATCAGGCAAGTGGTGTAAGAAGGAATATGGGACATCATCCAAGCCTGGAGACGAGTCGCGACACTGCGACAATGCCGTCTGAAGTTCAGAAGCAGAAAAAGCAACATTATACGACTCCTCTGCAGTAGATGGAAAACTAATGCCCAAAGATTCCAGGTGCCGTCGGCGGCGTGCCGACGGGGATGAGGTGTCCTTCCTAGAGACACTAGCAAAATGAGCTGCAAATATCTCGGCAACAGACGAAGAATGAGCCACCACCACACCTGCACGAGATAAAACAGGAGGAGAGGGAACAGGAAATTTCCCTGAAATCTTCCTCACCCGTTTCCACACTTTCGTGAGAGGAGTCTGTGAAGAAATTGAAGAAACAAATGACGCCCAAGACTTCCTCCTAGCCTCCTTCATAACCCGCCGGGCATGAGCTCGGGCCCTCCTATATGCCACTAAGTAACCAGGGTCACCTCGGTGACGACGAAGTCGGGAGAAAGCAGCACGTTTAGCCCGAACAGCAGAAGCACACTCATCGGTCCACCAGGGAACTGGACGGCGAGGAAAGTGACCAGCTGTTCTCGGAATACTCTGCAGTGCCGCCGAGTGAAGTAAGTCTGTGAAATAATCAACAGCAGCATCAGTGCTGACAAAATCCTCCACACATCGGCTCGGGGAACACAGCTCCTCAAAAACCGGCCAGACTGCCCTATCCAAGCGCCAGCGGGGAAGACGACGCCGAGGCTCGCTCTGTGTCGATCTTAATAAAATAGGGAAGTGGTCACTGCCATGTAAGTCTGGTAACACAGCCCATGTAAAATTCAGGGCTATCCCTGCAGAGCACAGAGACAAATCAATAGCAGTAAAAATACCCGTTTGACTATGGAAGTAAGTAACTTCACCAGAATTTAAAATGTACAGATCCACATCCTCCACAATGGAGGCTAACATAGTACCTCTAGAGTCAGCTGTGGAGCCACCCCACAAGGGATGATGACTATTCATGTCACCCAGCAAGAAATAGGGTGAGGGAAGTGCACGAATAAGATTTTCAAGATCAACCCTCTGAATAGTGGCACTAGGAGGGAGGTACAAAGAGCACACAGTATAATGACGGGGAAGGAAAATCTGGAGAGCAACAGCCTGCAGTGGAGTGTTAAGACTCACAGCAGTGAAAGGTATGTCACTGCGTACTAGAATAGCCACACCCCCACCATGACCCTGTCCAGGAAGAGGATCTGAATAAAAAACCTGGTAACCAGGTGGACTGGGAGGTGCAGCATCACCAACCATTGTCTCTTGTAGGCAAACACACACAGGTGAATACTCAGCCAGAAGCCAACGGAGTTCCTCCCAGTTGGCTCGTAAACCACGGCAGTTCCATTGAATAATATTAGCCATTAAAACTATTGAAATAAAAAGGGGCAGGGGAGAGGGACAAACAGAAAACCAGCAAAAAATACTAAAAATATTAAAATGGAGGAACTATATACCCAAAAGAAAGGGTCACTTAGTGGAAACCACTGAGCGACCCTGGGAGACAATCTTCTTGGGAATGCGGATACGCCCACGAAGGGGCTTGCCACGGGCAGCAGCATGGCTAGAACGAGGGCCTGGGGTCTGCGAAGTGTTGGGAGACTTCACAGACACCCGTTGCTGCCCAGCAGGAGAGGAAGAGCTACTCCGAACCCTGCCCGGGGCCCCCAGTGAACCAAGAGGTCGAGCAGGAGGGATTGGGGTCCTGGCCTCCAAACGTGGAGGGCAGGACAGGATCCTCAGAGGTAACCGGAGGAGGAACATCCGATACCCCGGAGGAAGAGGTGCCAGACTGACCTGACACCCCAGAAGCCCCCGAAGACCCAGAAGCAGGGTCTGAGGGCTGTTGCACAGATGGAGTGACTACAGAGGGTGTGGACTCCACGACCGACACCTTGCTTGGAGGATCTTCAAGACTCAAAGACTCTGAGGAACCACGATGACGTTTAGCGAATGAAGAATGTGCACCATGACTAACAGGGGATACCATAGATGTAGAGGTCGAGTCTTGAACTGTAGCGGCAACCGTCTCAAGTGCGGGAGATTGTTGCACTGGCATGGGATCAACAGATGAAGGCATAGGAGCTGACACAACAGGAGGAACTCGAGTCTGCTGCTGGACAGGTCGATGAGGACGGCTATGACCGGACAAAACTGACGCATAAGACACTCCGTTACGGAAAACAGATGACATGGCTCTACTTCTGGCCTCAGAAAAGCTTATTTTGTCACGATTACGGATGAGGAGGATCTCCTTCTCCAAGCAAAACCGAGCACAGTCTTTAGATGAAGCAGGATGTGCCTCGCCACAGTGCAAACAACAAACAGGTCCAGGACAGTCCTGTCCTGCATGAGTGGATTCTCCACAACTGACACACACCACTGGGAGGCCCTGTTGCAAACGACGACAGACTCGCCCAACATGCCCGTACATCTGACAGTGGTAGCAGCGTCGTGGATTTGGTACAAAGGGTTTAACCCTAAGGGACAACCAAGCCACCTTTATGGATGAAGGCAGAACAGTACAGTCGAACGTCAGCAACAAGGATGGAGTTGGGGTAAGTACACCATCAATCTTCTTCCGAAACCTCTCCACTTTGACAACCCTGTGGACCTGGAGTTCTTCAAGTAGCTTCTCTTCACTGTAGCGAAGTAAGTCTTTGGAGAAAACAACACCTCGACACTGATTGAAGAAAGCATGAGGGACACAAGAAAACAGCGCATCCGGGTCCTTACACTGGGCAGCCAGCCGGGAACCCTCCTCAGGGGATGTAACCTCCACTAGGAGGCTACCATCCCCCTGAGGTGAGATCTTTGGCTCCCTCCCACAGATTGACATAATGCGCCGATGAACCGTAAAAATATCCAAATTCCCAATGGGCTGACCATCCAAAGTACGAATGGTGTAGTACCTTGCAAAATCAACCCTCTCAAAGACACCCGGCAGGATCTCAAGGGCATGTCCACTATATGTTATTGTCTGTTGCCGGCTCCTCTTTGTAGTGGCCACTGACCGTAAACCACTGGAACCAGGCAGGTATGGTTCCAGGGTGGCAATAAGGGCCTCACCAGCCAGAGGCACAGGAGGCGCACAAGAGGGAGACTGAAAGGGATGGTCATGGACGGAACCAGGGTCGTCAGCAGATGAAATTTTACAAGCCATATTACAAAATACTACCTTCATTCCCCCACCCCTCCACCCACCATGGAGCCCAACAAGGGGAGGCCATATGCCAGGGAAAGCACCACTGGCGACCCCAGAGGTAGTGGGAAAGTATATGCAGGTAACCACCAAGGGACCCTGACAAGGGTGACTCCAGGACGATAGGAGCCACCAGGTCCCCCAGTGCCCGCTTGACCCTAAAGCCACTAGGTGACTAGCCTGGATGGCTAGCCAGTGACCAGCCGATTGACCTGGTCGGGCCCAACCAGGCCACCCGTCTAGCCAGAATAAGGGACCAAAGAGGTGTATTGCTAGCTGCAGGGCGCACCATGCAGCATCACTCAACCTCCAGGACTCCCGTCTCCCAGCATTACGGGACGCCACGCACGGCAAACACGTGGGGAGGCAACAGTCCCGCCCTAGATGGCAAATGGGCAGGGACTGACATCACCAGTAGGCCTCCTCTACCAGTGATGTAGGGGGTGCTTGGTCCACGACACTGACAAATGCCGAACCCTACAAAGGTAGGCATGCCTCCAAAGTAGGTGGCACTGCCAGCCACGCTTCAAGCCCCGCCACCACGTCAAGGTGACCCCCCTCAGCGGGGACAAGATGTTGTTGTCTGTTGCCGGCTCTTCTTCTTCGTAGTGGCCACTGACCGGAAACCACTGGAACCAGGCAGGTATGGTTCCAAGGTGGCAATGTGGGCCTCACCAGCCAGAGGCACATGAGGCGCACAGGAAGGAGACTCTACAGGATGGTCAGGGACGGAACCAGGGTCGTCAGCTGAAAAAATTTTAGAAGCCATATGCAAAAAACCAACCTTCATTCCCCCACCCCTCCACCCACCATGGAGCCCAACAAGGGGAGGCCATATGCCAGGGAAAGCACCACTGGCGACCCCAGAGGTAGTGGGAAAGTATACGCAGGTAACCACCAAGGGACCCTGACAAGGGTGACTCCAGGACGATAGGGGCCACCAGGTCCCCCAGTGCCCGCTTGACCCTAAAGCCACTAAGTGACTAGCCTGGATGGTTGGCCAGTGACCAGCCGATTGACCTGGTGGGGCCCAACCAGGCCACCCGTCTAGCCAGAATAAGGGACCAAAGAGGTGTATTGCTAGCTGCAGGGTGCACCATGCAGCATCGCTCAACCTCCAGGACTCCCGTCTCCCAGCATTATGGGACGCCACGCACGGCAAACACGTGGGGAGGCAACAGTCCCGCCCTAGATGGCAAATGGGCAGGGACTGACATCACCAGTAGGCCTCCTCTACCAGTGATGTAGGGAGTGCTTGGTCCACGAGGCCGACAAATGCCGAACCCTACGAAGGTAGGCATGCCTCCCAAGTAGGTGGCACTGCCAACCATGCTTCAAGCCCCACCACCATGTCAAGGTGACTCCCTACAGTGGGGGCAGGGTCGTATGCCGCCGGATGACAAAGTACAAGACACGGCAAAATAAAAAGTGCCTATTCAAAATAAAGTTACTATCTGTTAGCAGGAATAAAACACTAAAATTAATAAAAGAATAATTTATAAAATAACAATTACTTATAAAAGTGGAAGGAGGCCCGCCTCCTGAAGAAAACTAAAAACATCAGTAAAATCGTTAGAGGCCTCACCAAGCATCGAACACAAACAGTAGGCACCATCTGCTCCCCTATGCCTATGAAGGAACCTCTGACGCAGGCCCCCCAGACTCGGACACTCGACCAGCAAGTGACGAACAGTAAGGGGAACAAGGCAGTCATCACAGTATGGTTGAGTTTCACCACACATGAGGAACCCATGTGTAAGCCGAGAATGCCCAATGCGAAGCCTAGCAAGAGCCACCTCCAGTCGCCGAGACATAGAGGGAAGAACCCTTGGCACAACCACTCTCTGAAAGATTTCTTTTAGTTTATTATGAGAAACACCATCCCAGTGTCTCTGCCAACATGTATGAATTGCATACCGCAAGTAAGGTGTTACATCAGAAACAGGAAGTGGGTAGTCAGCTGGGGGTTGTTGAGAAGACGCAGCTTTAGCTAAAGTATCTGCCCTCCCATTCCCCACCACACCAACATGTGCAGGAACCCAACAGAAGTCTACACGGCGGCCATGGCGGCCAAGAAGAAAAAGCCACTCTAAAATTGATAAAACCAATGGATGGGATGCATTAAAAGACTCAAGTGCAGACAAAGCACTACGCGAGTCGCTATAAATCACAAAAACGGATTAGGGGAGAGTAAAAATGATTTTAAGAGCATACAAAATTGCAGTCAGTTCTGCTGTATACACTGAAGTAATGCCAGGAAGGCTACCGATCTTAGTAAATGAAGGGAAGACAACACCAAATCCTACTCCAGTATCAGTCTTAGACCCGTCAGTATAGACGGGGACAGAACCCTCATGAATGGAGGCATGTTCTAAAGAGAGAGAGAGAGGGACACCTGAGAGGGAAGTGAGCCCTTTTTTCAACAACGGACCTACAGAATGTCACGCAAGGGATTAGCCAAGAACCCACCCTTGGGATCCGATGTGGACAAATTGCCAGTCTCGGGAGAGAGAGGGCTAACATAACAGACCGGACCCTGTAACCAAATGGCTTTGGGAAATTAGGACGGGTCTCAAAAACAGAAGATCGGGAATCCTGGGAGACAATAGTACATGAAATTGAGTCTGGAATGCGGTGAAGACGATACAAACACCTCATCATTAGCAACTGGTGTCGCAAGTCCAAGGTGAGTACACCAGCATCTACCAACAAACTTGGAATTGGGGATGATCTGAATGCCCCGGTTGCTAGACGAACACCAGCATGATGCACAGAATTTAACAACCGGAGGCGGGCATCTGTTGCAGAGGAGTAGACCTCACACCCATATTCAAGTTTAGGAAGAATAAGAGACCTATGCAAGAGGAGGAAGGTCTGACGGTCAGCAACCCAAGAGGTATGAGCTAAAACCCTCAAAAGATTCAAAGCTTTAAGACAAGCCATCTTAACAGAACGAATATGAGGAACCCAGGTTAATCTTCTATCAAACAGAAGACCCAGAAACCGCGTCTCTTCCACACAGGATATTCTTCTACCATAGAGATACAAGTCAGGGTCTGGGTGGACTCCTCGAAGACGACAAAAATGTATAGCCACTGTCTTTGCTGAAGAAAAATGGAAACTGCGTGTTTCTTCCCAGTCAGAAATTCTATTGAGAGCCAGCTGCAACTTCCTCTCTATCAGAGACATTCTAGACGCAGTGAAGGAAATCGAGAGGTCATCGACATACAGTGATCCTCGTACACCATCAGGAAGTACACTGATGACGCTGTTAATGGCTACAGCGAACAGAGTAACACTAAGGATACTCCCCTGTGGTACTCCATCTTCTAGTGCTCGGGCATTAGAAAGCACTCCTCAGACTCGCACCCTTAAAATTCGGTTAGATAAAAACTGTTGAATAAAAACAGGTAAATGCCCACGAAGACCAAACTCATGAAGAGAGAGTAAAATACCATGATGCCAGGCAGTGTCATATGCCTTTTCCAGATCAAAGAAGACCGTGACCTGGTGTTGGTTAGTGGAAAAAGCCTCACAGACAGAAGATTCCAAGGACAGTAATACATCAGAGGTAGATCGCATTTTTCGAAAACCATACTGGGCAGGGGATAAGAAGTCACCTCTGTCTAAAAACCACACAAGCCTAACATTGACCATCTTTTCCAAAACTTTACATATACAAGACGTCAAAGAAATAGGCCGATAATTCGTCACCTGTAGGTGGTCCTTACCTGGTTTGGGGATGGGGATAACTACAGCAACACCCCAACAAGCCGGAAACTCCCCAGAACACCAGATCTTATTAAACAGTGAAAGCAAAAACAACAGGGACTCATCAGACAGGTGGCGTAAAAAGGCATAAGGAATATCATCAAAACCAGGAGAGGAATCATGGCACTGCGACAGAGCTGACTGGAGTTCAAAAATTGAAAATGGAACATTGTAAGGCTCTCCCCCAGCAGAGGCAAAACTGAGACAACGAGATTCTAGGCGCTGACGGTGGCAAGCCGAAGGCGTATCTGTATCCTTCTTTGACACACTGGCAAAATGGTCGGCAAGCAATTCTGCAACAGCAAATGGATCAGCCACAGTTCCACCTGGTGCAGATAAAACAGGAGGGGATGGAACAGTAAATTTACCAGAAATTTTCTTTACCCGGTTCCACACCTGGGTGATGGAAGTCCTTGAATTGATGGAGGAAACATAACCCTTCCAGGACGAACACCTGGCCTCCTTTAAGATCCGCCTCATATGGGCTCGTGCCCTCTGATACGCCACCAAATACTGAGGATCCCCACGGTGACGACGAAGTCGTGAGAAGGTGACTCATTTGGCTCTCACTGCGGAACTACACTCCGAGTTCCACCAAGGAACCGGTCGTTTAGGAAACTGACCCTTTGTTTTTGGAATAGATAATAGGGCTGCTGAGTGCAGCACGGTATTGAAATATGACACAGCCTCCGTAAGACAGCCAAACTCATTGACAGAAAGGGAAATGGAACTTAATTCCCTAAAATATGGCCAGTCAGCCTTATCCAGAAGCCAACGAGGAAGACGTGGCTGAGGTCCACCTGCACTAGCAGTTAAGAGTAACGGAAAATGGTCGCTGCCATACAGGTCTGGCAACACATCCCAGTTAAAATCTAAAAGAGCATCAGCTGAACATAAGGACAAATCAATGGCAGTAAAAGTTCCTGTCTGGCTATGGAAATAAGTCATTATATTGTAGTTTAAAATGCCTAACTCCTCATCTTCCACTAAAGAGGCCAGCATAACACCCCGAGGGTTGGCCTCACTGTTTCCCCATAGTGGATGGTGACCATTCATATCGCCTAGTAACAGAAAGGGAGAAGGAAGGCAATGAATAAGGCTTTCCAGATCCGCCCTTTCACCAGTTGCACTAGGAGGTAGATAAAGACTGCAAACTGTATACTGGCGACGTAAAAACATTCGGACAGCAACTGCCTGCAAGGGACTGGAAATATCCAGATGACTATATGGAATATCCTGGCAAAGAAAGATAGAATCACCTCCATGACGACCTTGACCAAGCACAGGATCAGAATAAAAAGTATTGTAGCCAGAAGGACCAGCAGGAGCAGTATCACCAACTATGGTCTCCTGGATACACATGCATAGCGGAGTAAATTGAGAAACTAGATGACACAGTTCCTCATAGTTAGCACGTAAACCCCGACAATTCCACTGGATGATAGAACCCATAGTGGAGGGGAAAATGATTAAGTGCGGGACTGTACCCCTCCTGACATGCGAGCGGGTTTGGAATGATGCTTAGGAAGGCCCTTGGTAAGAGACTGTCCAGCACCAGGAACCCGCGCTTTATGTCGAACATCCGTGGGCAAACGTGAGGACGTGGAAGAGGAAAGTTTTACAACACACTTCCTTTGATCCTTTGAGGTGGATTAACATTCAGTTTGGATAGATGCTTGGAGGCCGCCTTGGGTAATGTGGGACGGCCAGTGCTACCATTAGAAGCTCCAGAAGTGAAAACAGAGTCGACAGAATTAGACCCCTGCAAGGTTGACATTGTGCTTTTCAGAACGGACGCATCAGCAGTCTGTCCAACACCATCCCCAGGTGGGGACCTGACTACAGGTGAACCACCAGCAGCAGCTTCCATTTGGCTAGACCTCTCAGCCTCTGAGGCAGAGGGAACAGTCGAGAGGTTGATACAAGGTTCAACAACAGAAACCTTAGGTGGCCGGCTTTCAGGCTCTGAGGACTCTGACGAATTACGATGACGTTTGCCGGATACAGAAGGAGCCTCATTCATACTGGACAAGGGGGGATGAGTCTCGTCAGCGTGTACATCTGCCTTCACCACAGAAGTACGCGAACCATCAGCCACTGAAGTGGAGGCAGAGACAGTTGGAGCAGTGGGTGGATGAGCATTAGTCACACACTTATCAGTAATTCCAGGGTTAACAACATCCGTCAAATCAGTAGTTGGGGAAGTGGTCACTGTAAAGGGTCGTGGCAACTTCTGGGACACAGAACGACGTACAGGTGCCCCAGAAAGGACAGAAGCATAAGTAACTCCAGGCCGAAAGGAAAGAGTCTGGGCCCTCCTCTTTGCTTCTGGAAAGGGAACCTTCTCACGTGCACGAATGGATAAGATCTCCTTTTCAAGGCAGTATCTTGGACAGCTTTTTGAAAAGACAGCATGAGGACCTCCACAGTGATAGCATTAAATGGGTCCTGTACAGTCGCTGGTATGGCTTGATCCACCATAAGAGACACAAACACCAGGAAGTCCAGCTTGTGCACGACGGCAATATTTGCCGACATGGCCATATCCCTGACAGTGGAAACACCGCCTTGGGGTGGGCACATATGGCTTCATAGGAAGTGACAACCAAGCCAGCTTCACAGATTTAGGTAGCATTAACCTATCAAATGTCAGGAACAATGTCGGTGTTGGGGTCAAAATTCCTTCGATTTTCTTCTGTACACGTTCGACCTTCACCACGCCTGACGACTGCATTTCCTCCAACAACCTGGCCTCTGAGTATCGAAGAAGGTCACGAGAAAAGATCACTCCTTTACACTGGTTGAAAGTACTGTGTGGAGTGCATGAAACATCTAATCCAGAAACAGAGGTCAAATTCAACAATTGCATGCTCTCTTCAGGCGATGATACTTCAATGAGGATGCTTCCATCGCCCTGGGATGATATTCGGGGTTCTCTGCAACAAACTGAAATAATTGAACGGTGCAATTCAAATATGTCAGTATCCAACACAGATCCACCTCTGGAGGATCTGAGCACAAGATACTTGACAAATGACTTAGGCTCTGTGTCATCTGAGCTGAACCCAAGAGCCTAACCAACCCGACGTGGCCTCCTCCCAGTCCCAGTTGAACGCTGGGGCATAAGAGGAAAGCCACCACAGGCCTGAAAAGGCTCCAGAGTGGCTATGAGGGTGGTGCAACCTAAAGTATGTCCTGGGACAGAGGCCGTGTCGTCAACAACATTTTTGTCAATACTCGCCATATGGTCTGCTATAATCTTCATTCCCCCACCCCCCCACCCACCATGGAGTCCAACAAGGGGAGGCCATATGTCAGAGACAGAGCCACTGACGACCCCAGGGGTAGCAGAGGAGTATATGCAGGTAACCACTAGGGGACCCGGACAAGGGTGACTCCAGGACGATAGGAGCCACCAGGCCCCCCAGTGCCCACTTGACCCTAGCCAACGCATGACCAGCCGATTGACCTGGTCGAGCCCAACCAGGCCGCCCGTCTAGCCAGAATCAGGGACAAAAGAAGTGTATTGCTAGCTGCAGGGCGCATCGTGCAGCATCGCTCAACCTTCAGGACTCCTGTCTCCTAGCATTACGGGACGCCACGCACGGAAAAAACGTGGGGAGGTAACAGTCCTGCCCTAGGTGGCAAATGGGCAGGGACTAACATCACCAGCAGACCTCCTCCACCAGTGATGTAGGGAGTGCTTCGTCCACGAGGCCGACAAATGCCGAACCCTACAGAGGTAGGCATGCCTCCAAAGTAGGTGGCACCGCCAACCACACTTCAAGCCCCGCCACCAAGTCAAGGTGACCTCCCTCAGCGGGGTTCAAAGACGTATTAATGAAGCTTTGGATAACTTCAGAAAACCAGATTTGAAGCACTCAAAAAGTTGATCAGGCTTCTTCTGAACAGTTTCACACAGCTGTGAGGCATCTGAATTATTTCATAAGATTAAAACCAAATAAATAGCATGGAGGACAACAACAGCCGTTACACCTCCCCCTCTAAGTCCTCCGTAGTACAGATAGGAGGACTACTGCTGGCCGACGTCCGTAGAGCTCTAGAAAGGACATCACCAACTAAGTTCTCCACCCCTTTGATGTGTTTCACCACAAGGAGGTATTGCTGAATCAAAAGTGCCCATTTGAGAATTCGCTGGTTCTGGTTACGCATCCACCGAATAAAAATCAGGGGGTTGTGATCGGCGTAGACTATCACAGGGTAACTATGCCCGTATAGGTAACAGTCAAATTTTCGCAGATTAAGGAAAGAGTCTCCTTCTCCACAGCTGAATAATGTTGTTGATGCCTTTTGAGCTTAGCTGAGAAGTACGAGACTGGATGCAACACCCCATCACCCGCATTCTCTTGGAGAAGAACTGCTCCTACTCCACTTCCACTTGCATCTATATGTAAAGTGAATGGACGGGAATAGTTAGGAGTGCAAAGAACTGGTTTGGAGGACAGGAGCATTTTCAGCTGGTGAAAGGCCGCATCACAAGCAGAAGTCCACCGATAGGGGCGTTTAGAACTTGTCAGGTCTGTAAGAGGTGCCACGATGGCAGAGAAGTTGCTACAAAACAGTCTGTAGAACCCAGCCATGCCCAGAAACCTCATGAGTGACTTACTTGTAGTAGGGGTTGGGTATTCTAAGATGGCTTCAATGTTAGCTTGCTTGGGCCGAGTTCTTCTTTGTCCAACGACATGGCCCAGATAGGTCACGGTGGCACTGACGAATGTAGACTTAGCAAGGTTGATTGTGAAGCCAGACTCCCCTAGACATGAGAACAATGATCGAAGTCGGGTTACATGGTCTTCCCAGTTGTCTGCAACGACAAGTAAGTCATCTAAATAAGAGGACACACCCTCTAATCCCTGGATGGTATAGTTGATTTCCCTTTGAAAGGCTGCTGGGGCATTATACATGCCAAATGGCATAACATTGTACTGAAACAAACCAAAAGGGGTTATAACTGCCGAAATAAGTTTGGCTTCAGTCAGTCCAATTTGATAATAACCCTTTTGTAGATCTATCTTAGATATGTACTGAGATTAGCCCACAGCATCAATCAAGTCATCAGTTAATGGAAGGGGGTAGGAATCTGGAACGGTTACATCATTAACTATCCTATAGTCCGTGCAAAATCTACTGCTTCCATCAGGTTTTGGAATTAACAAACAAGGTGAAGCCCAAGGAGAGTTGGTTCAGCCAAACCATGTTCCAGTAGGAAGTCTACCTCTTTTTTCACAATTGCCCTCTTCTCAGGACTTACTGTATAAGCAGGTTGCCTAATTGGGCGTACATCAGAGCCAAGCAATTTAACATCATGTAATGTATGGCTACCATAACCAGGAATATCAGCAACTACACTGCTATAATCATGTAAGATTGAAATAACATCAAGTTTATTAGACTCTGACAAGTAACTTAGATGACTCTCTATGTTAGACCAAATTTCATGATTAAGAGGATTACAAGGAGACGGAATGTCTGCAGCTTCACCATCGTCTACACAACATTCTGCAGACATGCCAGAAGAATCCCCTTCAGGTACCACACAAGAAACAGGTTGACCATTGGTCAAGTCCTCCTGTAGTTCCCTGCAAAAATATGGCTTCATTAAATTAATATGAACCAATTGAGTTTTCTTACGTCTGTCTGGAGTTTGAACAACATAATTACAGACACTTTATGGGAAACAATGTAGGGTCCTATAAACTGATTCTTAAGAGAGTTTCCAGGTATTGGGAGGAACAACAGGACTTTTTCCCTAGGTCTAATGCCACGGACTTTGGTTGTGGCATCATAGCGGGATTTCATTTTCTGCTGACTAGCCGAAAGATCAGCCAGCGCTACTTTTCTTACTTCATCTTATTTAGATTTAAGGCTGTCCATGTACTGGGATACTGTACGCTTTGGATGAGATGATCTGTCTGCAAACCATTCCTCTGTTAATACCTTGAGAGGGCCCCGTATCTGCCTGCCATAAAGCAACTCGTAAGGGGAGTATCCCAGTGATTCTTGCGGGCATTCCCTTAGAGCAAATAGTAAAAAGTTTATACTTTTATCCCAGTCTGACCCAGTTTCAAAGCAGTATTTCTTAATCATGGATTTGAATGTTTGGTGAAATCGTTCGAGACATCCCTGGGATAGCGGGTGGTAAGCCGATGACCACTGCTGAGTAATCCCCAGTCCCTTAACAACCTCCTGAAACAGGTCACTTGTAAAGTTAGTACCCTGATCACACTGAATTTCTTTTGGAATCCCTACAGATGTGAACAAGTGGAGCAAACATCTAACTATGGATTTAGCAGAAATATTCTTAAGAGGGTATACTTCTGGATAACGTGTAGCTGTACACATCACCGTGAGAAGATACTGATTACCCTTTTTTGTTTTTGGTAAGGGTCCCACACAGTCGATTACTATTCTCTCGAATGGCTCCGAAATTACAGTGATAGGTTGTAAAGGAGATGGGGGAATGGTTTGCTTTGGCTTGCCTACGATCTGCCAGACATGACATCCCTGGCCAACAGTAATGCTGCAAAAGTCTTTTATATATCTTCTGAATTTCAAGATTCCCCACTAAACCATCATGGGCTAACTCCATTAGGGAATGACGAACAGAACAAGGTATAACAACCTGGTGCACTTCTGCCCAGCTGTCCAAACAGTAAGCTCTGGAGGACGATACATTCTCATCAGGAGTCCATCCTGATAATACAAAAAAGGCACCTTTTGACCCAAGAAGCTATCCCTGGCTATATGTCTGCACTTTGCTGGTGAGACATCACAATCCTGAGCTTTAATTAGATTATCTTTAGTTATCTTTTCCTAGACAAGGCTATCAAGAGGAAGAGCACTTGGAGTTTGCACAGAACTGTCTTTGTGAATCTGAGAACGGGTGACTACACAAAGGGGAAAGATATGTGGATGCTCCTCATCTATCTCAGAGGTGGGGCTAGACGACAGGGGAGTGTTAACCAAATGCAAGTCTGGGCAAACTACCTTTCCAGCCAAATCGTTCCCAAGGATTAAGCCAACTCCTTCCACAGGAAGAGGTTTCTCTAACTCTCACAGTCACTTCTTCCGACAAAAAATCACATTTAAGCAATATCTAGGTAGGTAAGAAGACAGATCCTTAAGGAGCAATTTCTTTCCCATATACTTCTTGATGCCTGGTAGACAGGGCTCATATAAAATGATTTGAGCAGCTCCTGTATCCCTAAGAAGATTAATTGGATAGAATTTACCATTGACATCCAGTGAAACTGCACCCTTAAATTTAAAATCCTCGAAAGGATCATCCTGAGAGCCTCGATGGATCAGACTGGTAACAGGTTTCCCAGATTTTACACTAGAGGAGCTCACTGATGGTTTTGCAAACAGTTGATTTAAACTTGATTTCTGATTTACACTGGATTTCTTACACTTTGGATCCTTACAACAATCTATACTGTGACCTGATTGTTTGTAATAGCTACAAGAGACTGGTTGCATATATTTGCTGGCGTTACCCACGCTAGAACCAGGGCTTTGTCTAGAGGAGGACTTTACAAAATTTGACCTGCTCCCACTTTCACCACTCAGCTGTGACCTTTTAAGAAGTGCAAATGAGTCTCCAATCTGTGCTGCTTTAGTTCAATCTTTTTCACCCCTTTCTTCAATATGTGTCAGCTTGTCAAAGGGCAACTTTCGCTTAAACTCTTCAAATACAATCAGATTCTTCACTTGAGAAAAGGTCTTAGTTTCGGTTGCATCCAACCACTTATTAAACAACCTTCGCTTCTCTATGGCAATTTCCAGGTAAGTGCTCTGGGTAGATTTAATGAGGGATCTAAATTTCTGGCGATATCCATCAGGTGTAATTGCATAGGCGTCAAGGATCGACCGTTTGACTAGGTCATAATCACTGATGCAATCTAAATTAGAAAAAGTTATAGCAGCCTTACCGGTTAGCTTTGGTTGTAGAAGCCAAGTCCACTCAGAGCGGGGCCATTGTAAATGGTCAGCAGTCTTTTCAAAGGTACCGAAAAAGTTATCAGGGTCTTCCTCATTGAATTGGGGAACAAGGGACATAGTTTTAGCCAAGTTGAATGGTTTAACTGTAGCTTCATTCTTAGATTCTTTTTGTTGTTCAAGTTTAAACTTGGACGCCTCCAACTCATGTTTTACTTTCTCAGTTTCTAACTCTCTCTCTCTCTCTCTCTCTCTCTCTCTCTCTCTCTCTCTCTCTCTCTCTCTCTCTCTCTCTCTCTCTCTCTCTCTCTCTCTCTCTCTCTCTCTCTCTCTCTTAAAGCCAGTTCCCTCTCTTTTGTCTCTTTCATCGGTAATAGTTTCTCTCTCTCGAAATCAAGTCTTTCTGGTAACCACGAATCATCGACGGGGGATTTTATTCCAGCAGCATGGTTATCGTAATCAGAGCTTACTTCGCCGTTAGTGTCATTACGATCTTTGTCTTCTACTCCCAAGTTACATGAAGTCATAGGTGTTAGAGTGTTAATGGCTTCTGGAAGCAAAAGCATTTTTGGTGACTAAGGCTCCCACAACAGTATTCTTTAGCACTTCTTTAGTGGCAGAGCTGGGATAAGAGATTTCAAAATACTGAGCTATAAAACGCCAGTAGTCTTTAGTTACTAGTCTAGTTAATTTATCAAGTGAAGGATTTTCACAGAAATCTCTGACATTAAATGATTCCATCTTAATCTACGTTAAAGTTACTCTTGAGAGAAAGCTACCATTCGACCTGCACCAAGTTCAGTTTCATATGGACACAATAGGCTATTTATTGCAGGTAATCAAAATTAATGTTTGCCTTGGTTCTCTAGGACTAATGGCAAAATAATTTTGCCAGGTGAAGTAAACTTGGTCAGGTAAACATGAATTACTGAAGCAGACTATTGACAGCGAGATCAAACATTCAGCACTTTGAGTCGCTTAATCAAACCAAGTTTACAGCACAACGATAATTCCTGTGGTTTATGAGTAATGAAAGAAAATGGGTATGGATCCATATAATCCCTTCACTTTCCCACAAACACGACTGCAGTAATTATGGTCCACCTATGAACATTACAAAGGTAGATAATGTATGGTAGACTTTAAACTAACACGGGATAATCCGGATTAAGATTAAATTCAGAAAAGAGTTTGGTATACTGATTAAGTGTATGCAGGGATACGGCATTAGTTTAACTCATTAAGTAGATCCGGGTAGCTCACTTAAACAGCAAGGGTACGGTACTGGTTAACTCACTAGGTAGATCCGGTTTCTCCCTCTGCATAATAGTACCGATATGACGCCGCCTGCCAGGGCGTAAACAATAAATGGGTCCCGACTGTATGGTTCACCCTGAAAAGATCCATTCCCATTACATTAAGCTAACCAGGAGGCAAACTGCTTAATCACCTAACGGGATTACCGATCAGAATACACACGATAAAGTAGGCTGTAGTAAACCATTTAAGCAAGGTTAAGATAAACAGTTGCACAATCCTGATCAACTTGCAATAATTATACACACCTCATGCACACAGGCAAACTATACTCCAGTGGTGTATTACTCACTAGAGCAGCTACAAAATAACGGAGAGGCCCTCATTTTACGGTTTGTAGTTGGTAGTAATTATTAAGCTGTCTCTTTGGTCTAGGGATACGGAACTACAATACCGCAAAAGCAGTTCACTCCAATCATTGTACTTATTTCCCAGGTATGAAAGATTTCCTTGCGGATTGATTGATTGATTGAAAATAATAAAAATCTGGCGGCGCAACTGCCAGGGTCATATGCCGCCGGATGACAAAGTAAAAGACACAGCAAAATAAAATGTGCCTATTCAAAATAAAGTTAATACCTGTTAGTAGGAATAAAACACTAAAAATAATTAAAGAATAGTTTATAAAATAACAATTATTTATAAAAGTGAAAGGAGGCCCGCCTCCTGAAGAAAACTATAAACATCAGTAAAATCATTAAAAGCCTCACCAAGCATCGAGGACAAACAGTAGGCACCATCTGCCACCCCATGCCTATGAAGGAACCTCTGACGCAGGTCCCCCAGACTCGGACACTCGACCAGCAATTGACGAACAATAAGGGGAACAAGGCAGTCATCACAGTACCGTTGAGTCTCACCACACATGAGGAACCCATATGTAAGCCGAGAATGCCCAATGCGAAGCCTAGCACGAGCCACCTCCAGTCGCCGAGACATAGAGAGAAGAATCCTTGGCACAACCACTCTCTGAATAATTTCTTTTAGTTTATTATGAGAAACACCATCCCAGTGTCTCTGCCAACAAGAACTAATTGCGTACCGCAAGTAAGGTGTTACATCAGAAACAGGAAGTGGGTAGTCGATTGGGGGCTGTTGAGAAGATGCAGCTTTAGCTAAAAAATCTGCCCTCTCATTGCCCACCACACCAACATGTGCAGGAACCCAACAGAAGTCTACACGGCGGCCACGACGGCCAAGAAGAAAAAGCCATTCTAAAATTGATAAAACCAATGGATGGGATGCATTAAAAGACTCCAGTGCAGACAAAGCACTACGAGAGTCACTAAAAATCACAAAAACGGATTGGCGGAGAGTAAAAATGATTTGAACAGCATATAAAATTGCAGTCAGTTCTGCCGTATACACTTAAGTAGTGCCAGAAAGGCTACAACCCCTACTAAATGAAGGGAAGACAACACCATTGATTGATTGATTGATTTAAATAAGGCGCCGCAACAGCACAGGTCATATGGCGCCGTTAAAACAATACGGTAAAATCAGAAGCACAGAATGATAAAAATACTAAAAAGAGCCAACTAAAAGAAAAGAAAAGAAGAAGCTACAACTTACTCAACAACCCAGCCTCCTCCACAAACAGGAGGACCTCATGTCCCGGGGAGAGAGCCCTCTCTCCAAGTATCAACGACATCTCATAAGTACCATGAACACCCCGACAATGAAATAGAAATCGCTCACGCAGTTAAACCAGGCTGGGACACTCCACTAAAATGTGGCGCACAGCAAGGGGAACCAAACAGTCATCACAAAATGGCCGTGGCCCCCGGGACATGAGATAACCATGTGTGAGACGCGAGTGACCCGTACGAAGACGGGCCAATGCAGTCTCTGAACGGCGTCCCCGCACATGGACATACGTCCACGGACGGTATGTCGTAGAGGTTACCTCCCCCATCTTGGTCGTAGCAACCAAAGCCTCCCACTGTCCCTGCCAACTAGCAAGAACTGCCACCCGAATGGAGGAGTACAGGTCACGAAATGGAACTGGGAGGGAAGGAGCAGCCCGGGTCGACGCCTCCTTAGCCAGCCTGTCTGCCCGTTCATTTCCCAGAACACCAACATGCGCTGGGACCCAGCAAAACCCAACACTGTAACCCCTACGTTGGAGAAGATAAAACCACTCGAAGGCAGACAAAACAAGGGGATGAAGTGAAGAAGGACCAAAATGCTGAAGAGCAGAAAGAGCACTGCGAGAGTCGCTAAAAATGGTAAAAGACGAGATGGGAAGAGTAAAAATTAACTTGAAAGCTAAAATAATGGCAGACAGCTCTGCCGTAAAGACAGAGGCAACACCGGGGAGGCACCCACCTCTACAAAAGGAAGGGAAGACAACAGCATACCCAACCCCCGCACCAGACTTTGACCCATCAGTGAAAAAAGGGATGGAGTCAGCGTGTATGTTATAGTGTTCAAGGAACAATGCATGGGACTCCGAATCAAGTAACAAATGCCTATTTGAAACAACAGGATTACAGACAGGAACAAGCGGGAATTGCCAGTAACCAAACCTAGGTATCCGATGGGGACATACAGATAGAGATGGCAAATGGAAAGACTCCATTGCAGATGCAACCCTAAAACCAAAAGGCTTAGGGAAACTAGGGCGAGACACATAAAGATGGGAACGTGCATCATCAGACACAGACACACAAGAAGCAGACTCGGGAAGACGATGTAGGCGACACCAGCACCTCAATAAGGAGGACTGGCGACGCAAAGCCAGCGGAAGGATTCCAGCATCCACCAACAAGCTAGGAATTGGGGACGAGCGGAACGCACCAGTTGCCAAGCGAACACCAGCATGGTGCACAGAGTCCAACACACGAAGCCGAGCCTCAGTAGCAGATGAGTAGACTTCGCTACCATACTCTAACTTCGAAAGAATAAGAGTCCGGTGCAAGAGGAGGAGAGTCTGTCGGTCGGCGCCCCAAGAAGTATGAGCCAAAACCCGAAGGAGCGACAATGTCCTCATACAAGCCACCTTAACATGACGAAGATGAGGTACCCATCTCAGGCGGCTGTCAAAAATAAGTCCCAGGAAGCGAGTCTCCTCCACACAAGAGATTCTTCTATCATAGATATACAAGTCAGGATCAGGGTGAACACCACGGAGGCGGCAAAAGTGAACAGCCACAGTCTTGGAAGCCGAGAAACGAAATCCCCGAGTAGAAGCCCACCGAGAGATCCTATTAATCGCCAGCTGCAGCTTCCTCACAATCAATGGCATCCGCCCCGCAGAAAAGGAGATCGATAAGTCATCAACATAAAGACTACCCCAAACTCCTGCAGGAAGTACACTAATAACACTGTTTATAGCCACTGCAAAAAGTGTTACGCTGAGTATACTCCCCTGCGGCACACCATCCTCCAGGGGACGAGCATCTGACAGAGCACCCCCAATCCGGACACGTAAAAAACGACAGGACAAAAATTTCTGCACAAAAGTGGGGAGTTGGCCACGGAGACCAAATTCAAACAGACTAAGCAAAATGCCATGACACCAAGTCGTGTCATAAGCCTTCTCCAAATCAAAAAAGACAGTGACATGGTGGTGCTTATTCGCAAATGCTTTACAAATAGAGGACTCCAAAGACAATAGAGCATCAGTTGTAGAACGCAGTTTCCGGAAACCATACTGAACCGGAGACAAGTAATTGCCCCTCTCCAAGTACCACACGAGCCTGACATTTACCATCTTCTCCAGTAACTTACAGATACATGAAGTCAGTGAAATGGGACGGAAGTTGGTCGTCAACTGATGGTCCTTCCCAGGCTTTGGAATGGGGAGAACTATAGCCACACCCCAAGAAAAGGGAAAATCACCAGTACTCCAAATAAGATTAAAAACCTCTAATAAAAAGGAACAAGCCTCATCAGACATGTGGCGTAAAAAGGCATAAGGGATATCGTCAAGGCCTGGAGACGAGTCACCACATTGGGATAAAGCCAGCTTTAGCTCAGAGAGAGAGAAGGGGACATTATATGGCTCTGCCTCATTGGAAGCAAAGTCCACCCCTTGCGACTCCACACAGCGCCGATGCTGCGCCATGGGCGAATTAGGATCCTTCCTGGAAACACTCGCAAAATGATCCGCAAAGACACTAGCGACCTCCTGTGGATCAGCCACCATCCTACCAGCATGAGACAAAACAGGAGGGGAAGGAGGCGAAAACTTACCAGAAATCTTGCGAACTCTGTTCCACACCTGGGTAAGCGGGGTCTGAGCATTAACCGAGGACACAAAGCGTTTCCACGACATTCGCTGAGCATTCTTAAAAACCCACCTAGCCCGAGCCCGGGCCCGTCGGAAGGCATCCATACACTTGGGATCACCACGATGCCGACGAAGACGAGAGAAGGCGGCACGCTTCATTCTCACTGCAGCAGAACAATCATCATTCCACCAAGGGACTGGACGTTTGGAAAAATGGCCAGACGTCCTCGGGACGGACTGGAGGGCAGCAGAATGTAGTAAATCAGTAAAATATGTCGCAGCTGCATCTGAGCCACCAAACTCAGCTAAGGGACAAACAGAAGATGTAAGGTCTGTAAACAGCCGCCAATCAGCCTTATCAAGGCGCCACCGGGGAAGACGGGACCGAGGTTCAGACACCGTAGATTCTAAAACTATTGGAAAGTGATCACTCCCATGCAAATCTGGTAAGACCTGCCAACTAAAATCCAAGAGGGCACTAGGAGACACGAGGGAAATATCAATGGCAGAAAACGTACCAGTCTGAGCATGAAAGTGTGTCGCATCCCCAGAATTTAAAACATCCAACTCCACATCCTCAATAAAACCAGCCAATAAAACACCTCTAGGGTTGACTGTGCAGTCACCCCAGAGAGGGTGGCGACAATTAAAATCTCCCAAAAGAAGAAAAGGAGAGGGTAGACCACGCACGAGGCAGTCGAGATCACCCCGCTCAAGGGCAGCAGCAGGCGGAAGATAGATACTGCAGAGAGTATACCACCTGTTCAGAAATAACTTGACTGCAACAGCCTGCAGTGGAGATTGCAGGTTGACGTCGTAGTATGGTACATCCTTGCGGATTAGAACTGCAGAGCCACCACGACGACCTTGCCCCAAAATAGGGGTGGAATAAAATGCATAATAACCGGAAGGAGCGGGAGGAACAGAGTCTCCCACCATTGTCTCCTGGAGACACACACACACTGGGGAGAAACGAGAAAGGAGGAGACTCAGCTCCTCCCAGGATGCACGCAAACCACGACAATTCCACTGAAGGACCTTGAATACTGCTAATTTGAGAGGGGTTTCAGGGGAGCCTCAGAAGGAGGCTTCCCCTTGCCGACGTGACTAGAAATTGCTTTCAAGCGGCGAGGCTTATCGGTGCCCACCATGCCTGTAGGCTCAGGAATCTGAGACTGAGAAACCCGCTCACGAGTCCCTGAAACACCTGAGACAACCGAAGGAGGAGGAATCCTCGATACAGACAGACCAGCACTGTCCCTGGAGGAGGACAGTTTGGGAAGACGCGAATGAGTAACAGTCGACTCAGAGTCAGAGGACGTTCCCAAAGAGACCTTCCTGGGGGGGACACCCACCGAGTCAAGGGACTCAACAGATCCCCTGTGACGCTTCAGGATGGACTGAGAAAAATCCTTGGAGGAGCCAGTTGCAGGAGACTGTCTCGGCCTAACCCTGGGAGGCCTCTGCGGCTTTGCCCTGGGAGGCGTCCGAGACTTAACCCTGGGAGGCGTCCGTGGCTGAGAATCCATGGGAGCATGAACCTCGACAGCATGAACACCCATACAAGGAGCCTGAGTCGAAGCTGGAGAAGAGACAACAGAGGGCCCTGCTGAAGATGTAGTGGAGAGCACTGCCGTAGATACCGAAGATGGTTCACCTGTGGAACTTTCCAGAACCGAAAACTTGTTGCTAAAAGTCACTGATGGAGGAATAGTCTCACAAGAATGGGAAGAAACAACTACAGGTTGGGAAGAGCAGGAAGGCGCCACAACACAAGAACCCAAAACAGAGGCAGAGGAACCAGAGCGGAGGGAGGAGGCATACACCATCGCCCCACCACCCTTTTGTCTAAAAAGAAGCTCCCGCCTGGCACTACCGAGACTAATGAACTGGGAATTAGCCAGTTGAATGATATCTTGCTCAAGACAGTATTTCTGACACTTACGAAAACGTGGTGGGTGAGCCCCCCTGCAGTGGAAGCAGAAAGGCTCAGAATCGCAATCGGGAGTAGAGTGTGAGTCGAGGGCAGAGCAGCGACCACACCGCGGACGGTTAGTACAATTCTTCCTACTATGGCCAAACTCATAACACGAGTAACATTGCAATGGACGATCAACAAAAGCCCTCACGGGGAGAGAAAGAGGACCAATCTCAACACGCTCAGGGAGGAAAGAACCATAAAATGTTAGCATGATTAAATTACTGTTCCCTCCAATCTTTGCCACTTGGTGAACGGAATCAGGGCAAAACCTAAGGATCTCATCATCTGAAAATTCATACAGGTCCGAATTATAAATACGACCCTTGCTATAATTAAATGAGTGATGAGGCTTGATAGAATCAAAGATACCATCAGAAGGGCAAGGCAGATGGAGGAGCATTATTGCTTGCGTCAGATCTTTAGCATGGATCAAAACACCCTTACCATACTTCTTGATGTTACCCGCTGGGAGCACACCAATTTCCCTTTCCAGGTACCTGGCAGCATTTAGAAAGTTTCCGCGACCATCCTTATAATGGGCAACAAACCAGTAAGGAGTAGGGGCCTTACGAACCTTGGTAGCCTGTTCCTCTGCATCTTCAAAAACGTTGGGACAATAGTCGCTCTCACTATCTTGGATAGTACGAGACCGAATAAGCTCTGCAACTAAGTCACTGGCACCAAGATGCAAGGAACCTAGTGCCTCAAGAGCAGCTTGAGCAGCGACACCAGATGTAAAAGTTACATAGCACCTATTGGCGAGGCAGTCAGCTTCATATTTGAGACGGATACGGAGAACCGTCCCAAAAGGTCTCAATGCAGCGTGAATAGCACGGAATGACAGGGTCACAAAAATATTTCGCAGGAACAGCGTGTCGAGACCAGCCCCAACAGCCGATCCCTGGGATCTCTCAACAGGAGCAGCAGCGGCAGGGGGAGTACAAGCCTCACCCCGCACAAAACCATCACGACCAGAGGGTGACGTCTCGAGGGCTTGGCCGACCGCACCTCGAGGACCAGAACAAATATTTCCAGTATCCATAAACTGATCTTGAAAGTAAATGGCCCCAGGGGCCAAGGGTAACCGCCTACCGGGACTACGAAAGGAGAGAGCGCCAACCGCCGCAAACGGGGTACCTCGTCCCCATGGTGGCCACTCGTTTTAAAAAGTAGCCCCGCATGATCCGAAAGTTTGTCCACGACGGAGCAAGACCTCTCCCCATAACGCATCCTAGCCCAGACACCCAACCATCCAACACAGGACGACCTCAACAGGCGGCCCCTCTGGCGGGCGGCACCGTTAGCCCGTACTGGCAGCCTAAAACATCGGGAACCATTTAGTCTGGCCCCTCACTGGCGACCTTACTAGCCTGGGAAGCCCTCTCTCCCCCCAAAACAGGGGCAGAGCAGGGGTCGAAACCCCCTCTAGTCTAGCTCGCCAGGTCCTCAGGGCACACAAGCCCCCCCACCACGACAAGGCGGTTCCCACTAGGGGGGAAAGACAACACCAAATCTTACTCCAGTATCAGTCTTAGACCCGTCAGTATAGACGGGGACAGAACCCTCATGAATGGAGGCATGTTCTAAAGAGAGAGAGAGGGACACCTGAGAGGGAAGTGAGCCCTTTTTTCCAACAACGGACCTACAGAATGTCACGCGAGGGAGTAGCCAAGAACCCACCCTTGGGATCCGATGTGGACAAATTGCCAGTCTTGGGACAGAGAGGGCTAGCATAACAGACCGGACCCTGTAACCAAATGGCTTTGGGAAATTAGGACGGGTCTCAAAAACAGAAGATCGGGAATCCTGGGAGACAATGGTACATGAAATTGAGTCTGGAATGCGGTGAAGACGATACAAACACCTCATCATTAGCAACTGACGTCGCAAGTCCAAGGGGAGTACATTAGCATCTACCAACAAACTTGGAATTGGGGATAATCTGAATGCCCTGGTTGCTAGACGTACACCAGCATGATGCACAGAATTTAACAACTGGAGGCGGGCATCTGTTGCAGAGGAGTAGACCTCACAACCATATTCAAGTTTAGGAAGAATAAGAGACCTATACAAGAGGAGGAGGGTCTGATGGTCAACACCCCAAGAGGTATGAGCTAAAACCCTCAAAAGACTCAAAGCTTTAAGACAAGCCACCTTAACAGAACGAATATGGGGAACCCAGGTTAATCTTCTATCAAACAGAAGACCCAGAAACCGTGTCTCTTCCACACAGGATATTCTCCTACCATAGAGATACAAGTCAGGGTCTGGGTGAAACCCTCGAAAACGACAAAAATGTATAGCCACTGTCTTTGCTGAAGAAAAATGGAAACTGCGTGTTTCTGCCCAGTCAGAAATTCTATTGAGAGCAAGCTGCAACTTCCTTTCTATCAGAGACATTCTAGACGCGGTGAAGGAAATTGAGAGGTCATCGACATACAGTGATCCTCGTACACCATCAGGAAGTACACTGATGACGCTGTTAATGGCTACAGCGAACAGAGTAACACTAAGGATACTCCCCTGTGGTACTCCATCTTCTAGTGCTCGGGCATTAGAAAGCACTCCTCCCACTCGCACCCTTAAAATTCGTTTAGATAAAAACTGTTGAATAAAAATAGGCAAGCGTCCTCGAAGACCAAACTCATGAAGAGAGAGTAAAATACCATGTCGCCAGGCAGTGTCATATGCCTTCTCCAGGTCAAAGAAGACCGTGACCTGGTGTTGGTTAGTGGAGAAAGCCTCACAGACAGAAGATTCCAAGGACAGCAGTGCATCAGAGGTAGATCGCATTGTTCGAAAACCAAACTGGGCAGGGGATAAGAAGTCACCTTTCTCCAAAAACCACATAAGCCTAACATTGACCATCTTTTCCAGAACTTTACATATACATGATGTTAGAGAAATAGGCCGATAATTCGTTGCCTGTAGGTGGTCCTTATTTGGTTTGGGGATGGGGATAACCACAGCAACACCCCAACTAGCCGGAAACTCCCCGGAACACCAAATCTTATTAAACAGAGAAAGCAAAAACATAAGGGACTCATCAGATAGGTGACTTAAAAAGACAAAAAGAATATCATCATAACCAGGAGAAGAGTCATGGCACTGCGACAGAGCTGTCTGGAGTTCAGAAATTGAAAATGGAACATTGTAAGACTCTCTCCCAGGAGAGGTAAAACTGAGATCACGAGACTCTAGGCGCCGACGGTGGCAAGCTGAAGGCGTATTCGCATTCTTCTGTGACACACTGGCAAAATGATCAGCAACCATCTCTGCAACAGCAAAAGGATCAGCCACAGTTCCACCTACTGCAGATAAAACGGGAGGCGAGGGGACAGTAAATTTCCCTGAAATATCCTTACCCGGTTCCACACCTGGGTGATGGAAGTCCTTGAATTGATGGAGGAAACATAACCCTTCCAGGATGATCGCCTGGCCTCCTTTAAAACCCGCCTCATATGAGCTCGTGCCCTCTGATACGCCACCAAATACTGAGGATCCCCACGGTGATGACGAAGTCGAGAGAAGGCGACTCGTTTAGCTCTCACTACGGAACTGCACTCAGAGTTCCACCAAGGAACCGGACGTTTAGGAAACTGACCTTTAGTTCTTGGAATAGTTAAAAGGGCTGCTGAGTGCAACAAGTCAGTGAAATACGACACTGCCTCAGTAAGACAGCCAAACTCATTGACAGAAAGGGAAGTGGAACTTAATTCCCTGAAACGTGGCCAGTCAGCCTTACCCAGAAGCCATCGAGGAAGACGTGGCTGAGGTCCGCCTGCACTAGCAGTTAAAAGTAAGGGAAAATGGTCACTGCCATATAGGTCTGGCAACACATCCCAGGTAAAATCTAAAACTGCATCAGCTGAGCATAAAGATAAATCAATGGCAGTAAAAGTTCCAGTCTGGCTATGGAAATAAATCATTTTATCAGCATTGAAAATGCCCAACCCCTCATCTTCCACTAAAGAGGCCAGCATGACACCCCGAGGGTTGGCCTCACTCTTTCCCCACAGTGGATGGTGTCCATTCATATCTCCTAATAACAAAAAGGGAGAAGGAAGGCCACGAATAAGGCATTCAAGATCCCCCCTTTCAACAACAGCACTGGGAGGTAGATAAAGACTGCAAACTGTATACTGCCGATCTAAAAATATCCGGACAGCGACAGCCTGCAGGGGAGTAGAGATGTCCATATGACTGTATGGAATATCCTCGCGAAGGAAGATTGCAGCACCTCCATGACGACCTTGACCCGGCACAGGATCTGAATAAAAGGCATGGTAGCTAGAGGGACCAGAAGGAACAGCATCACCTACCATGGTCTCCTGGATGCACATGCACAGAGGAGTAAATTGAAAAAACAAGATGACAAAGTTCCTCATAGTTAGCACGTAAACCTCGACAGTTCCACTGGATGATAGAATCCATAATGGAGGAATGATGACTAAGTGCGGGACTGTACACCTGACAAGTGAGAGGGTTTGGTTTGATGCTTATGAAGGCCCTTCGCAGGGGCCTGCCCAGCAACAGAAACCCGCACCCTCTGTCAAACATCTGTGGGCAAACGAGAGGACGAGGAAGGATGTTTTACCACACTCCTTCTTGGAGTGGGCAAACCAGTTTGTTTGGAAGGTGGCTTGGGGGGTGCCTTTGGAGGCGTTGGTGGGGCAGTGCCCCCACCAGAAGTCCCAGACGTGGAAGTAGAGTCCACAGGACTTGAATAATTTGAGGATGGCATCGTATGCTTTAGATCTGAAACGCCAACAATTTCTCCAACAACTTTCCCAAGTGGGGACTGAACCATATGTGGACCATCAGCTTCAGCTGTCACCTGTCTAAATTCCTCAGCCTGCGGGGCAGAGGGAACAGGAGAGGGGTCGACACAAGGGTCGACAACAGAGACCTTAGGTGGTCGGTCCTCTGTCTCAGAGGACTCTGACGAACAACGTTGGCGTTTGCTAGGTACGGATGGAGCCTCAGTCACACTGGGTAAGACAGGAGAAGGAGTTCGGTCGGTGTGGACATCTGCCACCACAACAGAATTGTGCAAGGCATCAGCCACGGAAATGTGGGGAGAAACTGCAAGTTTAGAAGGTGGGCGAGGTTCAGTCTCACAAACAGTACTATCCTTGGGGACATCAATCTGCAAATCACTGGTCGAAGCAGAGGGCACTGGAATGGGATGAGGCTTCCTCTGAGATACAGGGCGCCGCACTGACACTCCAGAAAGGACAGCAGCGTTAGTAACTCCCGGCTGGAAAAAGCGAGTCTGGGCTCTCTTCTTAGCTTCAGGAAATGAAACCCTCTCAGTTGTTCTAATAGACAAAATCTCCTTTTCCAGGCAGTAGCGAGGGCAGTTTTTAGAATTTACAGCATGAGGACCCCCACAGTGATAGCATTTAAGGGGTCCTGGACAGTCATTAGTATGACGTAGTCCACCACAGGAGACACATACACCAGGAATGCCAGCCTGTGCACGGTGGCAAAAGCGGCTGACATGCCCATATCCCTGGCAGTGGAAACAACGCTTTGGGGTTGGAATGTATGGTTTCACCGGAAGTGATAGCCAAGCCAACTTCACAGAGGCAGGCAAGGTCAACCTGTCAAATGTTAGGAACAAGGTCGGTGTAGGGGTCACGACACCATCTACCTTCTTCTGCAGGCGCTCTACATTTACCACACCAGCAGATCGCAGCTCCTCCAACAATCGCACCTCCGAGTACCGGAGGAGGTCATGACAAAAAATTACTCCCTTACATCTGTTAAATGTAGTGTGTGGAGTGCATGAAACCTCTGTTCCAGAAACTGAGGTCAAAGACATCAGCCGGGAACTCTCTTCCGGTGAGGAGACCTCAATAAGGATGCTTACATCCCCCCCGAGATGAAATTTTTGGCTCTCTCTTACAAGCTGTTAAAATTGCATGGTATAAATCAAAAATATCTATCTCTTTCACTGATCCATCTACAGAGGATTTTAGGACTAGATATTTTGTGAAAGACTGTGGCACCATGTTTTCTGGGGAGAGCTCCATACCCAAACCAACCCAATGGAAGTTTCTCCTATTCCCAGCAGAACGCTGGGGAACAAGAGGAACGTCCCTAGGGGCCTGGAAAGGCTCCAGGGTGGCAATAAGTGAGGAGTCCGAAGAATGTCCGGGTGCAGAGCCAGCGTCATCAACAGAGTTATGAATATTCGTTGCCATATTTTCCAACAAAATAACTTCATTCCCCCACCCCTCCACCCTCCAGGGAGCCCAACAAGGGAAGGTCATATGCCATGGATAACACCACTGGCGACCCCAGAGGTAGCGGGAGAGTATACGTGGGTAACCACTCGGGGACCTGGGCAAGGGTGACACCAGGACGATAGGAGCCACCAGGCCCCCCAGTGCCCACTTGACCCTAGCCAACGCATGACCAGCCGATCGACCTGGTCGGGCCCAACCAGGCCGCCTGTCTAGCCAGAATAAGGGACCAAAGAGGTGTATTGCTAGCTGAAGGGCGCATAGTGCAGCATCGCTCAACCTCCAGGACTCCCATCTCCTAGCATTACGGGACGCCACGCGCGGAAAACACGTGGGGAGGTAACAGTCCCGCTCTAGGTGGCAAATGGGCAGGGAATAACATCAACAGCAGAACTCCTCCACCAGTGATGTAGGGGGTGCTTGGTCCGCGTGACCGACAGATGCCAAACCCTACAAAGGTAGGCGTGCCTCCAAAGTAGGTGGCACCGCCAACCATGCTTCAAGCCCCGCCACCACGTCAAGGTGACCCCCCTCAGCGGGGTATTCCAGTAGGAAGTCTACCTCTTTTTTCACAATTGCCCTCTTCTCAGGACTTACTCTATAAGCAGGTTGCCTAATTGGGCATACATCAGAGCAAAGCAATTTAACATCATGTAATGTATGGCTACTATAACCAGGAATATCTGCAACTACACTCCTATAATCATGAAAGATTGAAATAACATCAAGTTTATTAGACTGTGGCAAGTAACTTAGATGACTTTCTATGTTAGACCAAATTTCATGATTAAGAGGATTACAAGGAGACGGAATGGCTGAAGCTTCTCCATCGTCTACACAACATTCTGCAGACATGCCAGAAGAATCCCTTTCAGGTACCACACAAGAAACAGGTTGACCATTGGTCTAATCCTCCTGTAGTTCCCTGCAAACATATGGCTTCATTAAATTAATATGAACCAATTGAGTGTTCTTACGTCTGTCTGGAGTTTGAACAACATAATTACAGACACTTTATGGGAAACAATGTAGGGTCCTGTAAACTGACTCTTAAGAGGTTTCCAGGTATTGGGAGGAACAACAGGACTTTTTCCCTAGGACTAAAGCCACGGACTTTGGTTGTGGCATCATAGCTGGATTTTCATTTTCTGCTGACTTGCTGAAAGATCAGCCAGCGCTACTTTTCTTACTTCACCTAATTTAGATTTAAGGTTGTCCATGTACTGGAATACTGTACGCTTTGGATGAGATGATCTGTCTGCAAACCATTGCTCTGTTGATACCTTGAGAGGGCCCCGTATCTGCCTGCCATAAAGCAACTCGTAAGGGGAGTATCCCAGTGATTCTTGCGGGCATTCCCTTAGAGCAAATAGTAAAAAGTTTATACTTTCATCCCAGTCTGACCCAGTTTCAAAGCAGTATTTCTTAATCATGGATTTCAATGTTTGGTGAAATCGTTCGAGACATCTCTGGGATTGCGGGTGGTAAGCTGATGACCACTGCCGAGTAATCCCCAGTCCCTTAACAACCTCCTGAAACAGGTTACTTGCGAAGTTAGTACCCTGATCACACTGAATTTCTTTTGGAATCCCTACATATGTGAACAAGTGGAGCAAACATCTTACTATGGATTTGGCAGAAATATTCTTAAGAGGGTATACTTCTGGATAACGTGTAGCTGTACACATCACCGTGAGAAGATACTGATTACCCTTTTTTGTTTTTGGTAAGGGTCCCACACAGTCGATTACTATTCTCTCGAATGGTTCCGAATCTACAGTGATAGGTTGTAAAGGAGATGGGGGAATGGTTTGGTTTGGCTTGCCTACGATCTGCCAGACATGACAGGATTTTACAAAATTACTGACATCATTCTTCATCCCTGGCCAAAAGTAATGCTGCAGAAGTCTTTTATAGGTCTTCTGAATACCAAGATGCCCTGCTAAACCATCATGGGCTAACTCCATTAGGGAATAACGAACAGAACAAGGTATAATAACCTTGTGCACTTCTGCCCAGCTGTCCAAATCAGTAAGCTCTGGAGGACGATACATTCTCAACAGGAGTCCATCCTGATAATAAAAACAAGGCACCTTTTGACCCAAGAAGCTATCCCCGGCTATATGTCTGCACTTTGCTTGTGAAACATAACAATCCTAAGCTTTAATTAGATTATCTTTATCTTTTGCGAGATCAGGCTATCAAGAGGAAGAGCACTTGGAGTTTGCACAGAACTGTCTTTGTGATTCTGAAAACGGGTGACTGCAGAAAAGGGGAAAGATATCTGGATGTTCCTCATCCACCTCAGAGGTGGGACTAGACGACAGGGAAGTGATAACCAAATGTAAGTCTGGCCAAACTACCTTTCTAGCCAAATCGTTCCCAAGGATTAAGCCAACTCCTTCCACAGGAAGAGGTTTCTCTGTAACTCCACAGTCACTTCTTCCGACAAAAAATCACATTTAAGGAATATCTAGGTCGGTAAGAAGACAGATCTTTAAGGAGCAAGATCTTTCTCATATACTTCTTGATGCCTGGTAGACAGGGCTCATATTAAATGCTTTGAGCAGCTCCTGTATCCATAAGAAGATTAATTGGATAGAATTTACCATTGACATCCAGTGAAACTGCACCCTTAAATTTAAAATCCTTGAAAGGATCATCCTCAGAACCTGGATGGATCAGACTGGTAACAGGTTTCCCAGATTTTACGCTAGAGGAGCTCACTGATGGTTTTGCAAACAGTTGATTTAAACTTGAGTTCTGATTTACACTGGATTTCTTACACTTTGGATCCTTACAACAATCTATACTGTGACCTGATTTTTTGCAGTACCTACAAGAGACTGGTTGCATATATTTTCTGGCATTACCCCCACTAGAACCAGGGCTTTGACTAGAGGAGGACTTTACAAAATTTGACCTGCCCCCACTTTCACCACTCAGCTGTGACCTTAGAAGTGCAAATGAGTCTGCAATCTGTGCTGCTTTAGTTTAATCTTTTTCACCCCTTTCTTCAATATGTGTCAGCTTGTCAAAGGGCAACTTTCGCTTAAACTCTTCAATTACAATCAGATTCTTCACATGAGAAAAGGTCTTAGTTTCGGTTGTATCCAACAACTTATTAAACAACCTTCGCTTCTCTATGGCAAATTCCAGGTAAGTGCTCTGGGTAGATTTAGTGAGGGATCTAAATTTCTGGCGATATCCATCAGGTGTAATTGCATAGGCGTCAAGGATCGACCGTTTGACTAGGTCATAATCACTGATGCAATCTAATTTAGAAAAAGTTATAGCAGCCTCACCGGTTAGCTTTGGTTGCAGAAGCCAAGTCCACTCAGAGCGGGGCCATTGTAAATGATCAGCAGTCTTTTCAAAGGTACCGAAAAAGTTATCAGGGTCCTCCTCATTGAACTGGGGAACAAGGGACATAGGTTTAGCCAAGTTGAATGGTTTAACTGTAGCTTCATTCTTAGATTCTTTTTGTTGTTCAAGTTTAAACTTGGACACCTCCAACTCATGTTTTAGTTTCTCAGTTTCTAACTCACTCTCTTTCTCTCTCTCTCTCTCTCTCTCTCTCTCTCTCTCTCTCTCTCTCTCTCTCTCTCTCTCTCTCTCTCTCTCTCTCTCTCTCCTAAAGCCAGTTCCCTCTCTTTTGTCTCTTTCATGAGTAATACTTTCTCTCTCTCGAACTCAAGTCTTTCTGCTGACCACGAATCATCGACTGGGGATTTTATTCCAGCAGCATGGTTATCGTAATCAGAGCTTACTTCGCCGTTAGTGTCATTACGATCTTTGTCTTCTACTCTCAAGTTACATGAAGTCATAGGTGTTAGAGTGTCAATGGCTTCTGGAGGCAAAAGCATTTTTGGTGACTAAGGCTTCCACAACAGTATTCTTTAGCACTTCTTTAGTGGCAGAGCTGGGATAAGAGTTTTTCAAAATACTAAGCTATGAAACGCCAGTTGTCTGTAGTTACTAATCTAGTTAATTTATCAAGAGAAGGATTTTCACAGAAATCTCTGACATTAAATGATTCCATCTTAATCCACATCAAAGTTACTCTTGAGAGAAAGTTACCATTCGACCTGCACCAAGTTCAGTTCCATATGGACACCATAGGCTATTTATTGCAGGAAATCAAAGTTAATGTTTAAATTGGTTCTCTATGACTAATGGCAAAATAATTTTATCAGGTGAAGTGAACTTGGTCAGGTAAACATGAATTATTGAAGCAGACTATTGACAGCGAGATCAAACCCTCAGCACTTTCAGTCGCTTAATCCAACCAAGTTTACAGCACAACGATAATTCCTGCGGTTTATGAGTAATGAAAGAAAATGGGTATGGATCCATATAATCCCTTCACTTTCACACAAACACGACTGCAGTAATTATGGTCTACCTATGAACATCACAAAGGTAGATAATGAATGGTAGACTTTAAACTAACACGGGATAATCCTGATTAAGTTTAAATTCAGGAAAGAATTTGGTATACTGCCTAAATGTATGCAGGGATACGGCATTAGTTTAACTCATTAAGTAGATCCAAGTAGCTCACTTAAACAGCAAAGGTACGATACTGGTTAACTCACTAGGTAGGTCCGGTTTCTCCCTCTGCATAATAGTACCGATATGACGCCGCCTGCCAGGGCGTAAACAATAAATGGGTCCCGACTGTATGGTTCACCCTGAAAAGATCCATTCCCATTACCTCAAGCTAACCAGGAGGCAAACTGCTTAATCACCTAACGGGAATACCGATCAGAATACACACGATAAAGTAGGCTGTAGTAAACCATTTAAGCAAGGTTAAGATAAACAGTTGCAAAAACCTAATCAACCTGCAATAATTATACACACCTCATGCACACAGGCAAACTATACCCCAGTGGTGTATTACTCACTAGAGCAGCAAGAAAATCCCGGACAGGCCCTCATTTTACGGTTTGTAGTTGGTAGTAATTATTAAGCTGTCTCTTTGGTCTAGGGATACGGAACTACAATACCGCAAAAGCAGTTCACTCCAATCATTGTACTTATTTCGCAGGTATGAAAGATTTCCTTGCGGATCTAAATAACTTTTCCAGTTATGTAAACAAAAATAGAATATCTAAGTTTTAATTTGCAAAAATATTACATAACTTTACATATTACACAAAACCAACCCATTAAATATCCCCAAAAGTTGTACAGAACAAAAGCGGAACAAATCAAAGTTTCACACCACTGAATGAAGTTAACCTGTCTACATGATCAGTGTTCACATCATATAAATATCCGTATGGTGGTCCAGACGGAATCTCACACGAGATAAGCAGCATAGAATCAGTCAGTCTCTCCATACACAATACAAGTGGTACTTCAGGGTAATCACAGCTGAGGAGCAAAGTAGAGTAAGGGCAGTCCAGACATCACTGATCAACTGCCCCCGCCAGGTTTCCCGGCAAATTTATGTCCCAAGTGTAGCTTCAAAGACGTATTAATGAAGCTTTGGATCCCTTCAGAAAACCAGATTTGAAGCACTCGAAAAGTTGATCAGGCTTCTTCTGAACTGTTTCACACAGCTGTGAGGCATCTGAATTATTTCATAAGATTAAAATCAAATAAATAGCATGGAGGACAACAACAGCCGTTACACCTCGGTTGGGCATTCTAAGATGGCTTCAATGTTGGCTTCCTTGGGCCGAGTTCTTCTTTGTCGAAAGACATGGCCCAGATAGGTCACGGTGGCCCCGCTGAAGGGGGTCATCTTGACGTGGTGGCGGGGCTTGAAGCGTGGCTGGCAGTGCCACCTACTTTGGAGGCATGCCTACCTTTGTAGGGTTCGGCATTTGTCAGTGTCGTGGACCAAGCACCCCCTACATCACTGGTAGAGGAGGCCTACTGGTGATGTCAGTCCCTGCCCATTTGCCATCTAGGGCGGGACTGTTGCCTCCCCACGTGTTTGCCGTGCGTGGCGTCCCGTAATGCTGGGAGACGGGAGTCCTGGAGGTTGAGTGATGCTGCATGGTGCGCCCCGCAGCTAGCAATACACCTCTTTGGTCCTTTATTCTGGCTAGACGGGTGGCCTGGTTGGGCCCCACCAGGTCAATCAGCTGGTCACTGGCTAGCCATCCAGGCTAGTCACCTAGTGGCTTTAGGGTCAAGCGGGCATTGGGGGACCAGGTGGCCCCTATCGTCCTGGAGTCACCCTTGTCAGGGTCCCTTGGTGGTTACCTGCGTATACTTTCCCACTGCCTCTGGGGTCGCCAGTGGTGCTTTCCCTGGCATATGGCCTCCCCTTGTTGGGCTCCATGGTGGGTGGAGGGGTGGGGGAATGAAGGTAGTTTTTTTCTAATATGGCCACAAAAAAAATTTCTTCAGCTGACGACCCTGGTTCTGTCCCTGACCATCCTTCAGAGTCTCCCTCCTGTGCGCCTCATGTGCCTCTGGCTAGTGAGGCCCACAGTGCCACCTTGGAACCATACCTGCCTGGTTCCAGTGGTTGGCGGTCAGTGGCCACTACAAAGAAGAAGAGCCGGCAACAGACAACAACATCTTGTGGACTTGCCCGTGAGGTCCTCCCAGGTGTCTATGAGAGGGTTGATTTCCCAAGGTACTACACCATTCGTACTTTGGATGGTCAGCCTATTGGGAATTTAGATATTTTTATGGTTCATCGGCGCATTATGTCAATCTGTGGGAGAGAGCCAAAGATTTCACCTCAGGGGGATGGTAGCCTACTAGTGGAGGTTACATCCCCTGAAGAGGGTTCCCGGCTGGCTGCCCAGTGTAAGGACCCGGATGCGCTATTTACTTGTGTCCCTCATGCTTTTTTCAATCAGAGTCGAGGTGTTGTTTTCTCAAAAGACTTACTCCGCTACAGTGAAGAGAAGCTCCTTGAAGAACTCCAGGTCCACAGGGTGGTTAAAGTGGAGAGGTTTCGGAAGAAGGTTGATGGTGTACTTACCCCAACTCCATCCTTGTTGCTGACATTAGACTGTAATGTTCTACCTTCATCCATAAAGGTGGCTTGGTTGTCCCTTAGGGTCAAACCTTTTGTACCAAACCCACGACGTTGCTACCACTGTCAGATGTACGGGCATGTTGGGCGAGTCTGTCGTCGTTTGCAACAGGGCCTCCCAGTGGTGTGTGTCAGTTGTGGAGAATCCACTCATGCAGGACAGGACTGTCCTGGACCTGTTTGTTGTTTGCACTGTGGCGAGGCACATCCTGCTTCATCTAAAGACTGTGCCCGGTTTTGCTTGGAGAAGGAGATCCTTCTCATCCGTAATCGTGATAAAATAAGCTTTTCTGAGGCCAGGAGTAGAGCCATGTCATTTGTTTTCCGTAACGGAGTGTCTTATGCGTCAGTTTTGTCGGGTCATAGCCGTCCTCATCGTCCTGTCCAGCAGCAGATTCGAGTTCCTCCTGTTGTGTCAGCTCCTATGCCTTCATCTGTTGATACCATGCCAGTGCAACAATCTCCCGTACTTGCAACGGTTGCCGCTACAGTTCAAGACTCGGCCTCTACATCTATGGTATCCCCTAGTAGTCATGGTGCACATTCTTCATTTGCTAAGCATCATCGTGGTTCCTCAGAGTCTTTGAGTCTTGAAGATCCTCCAAGCAAGGTGTCGGTCGTGGAGTCCACATCCTCTGTAGTTAGTCCATCTGTGCAACAACCCTCGGACCCTGCTTCTGGGTCTTCGGGGGCTTCTGGGGTGTCAGGTCAGTCTGGCACCTCTTCCTCCGGGGAATCGGATGTTCCTCCTCCGGTTACCTCTGAGGATCCTGTCCTGCCCCCTCCACGTTTGGAGGCCAGGGCCCCAATCCCTCCTGCTCGACCTCTTGGTTCACTGGGGGCCCCGGGCAGGGTTCGGAGTAACTCTTCCTCTCCTGCTGGGCAGTGACGGGTGTCTGTGAAGTCTCCCAACACTTCACAGACCCCAGGCCCTCGTTCTAGCCATGCTGCTGCCCGTGGCAAGCCCCTTACTGGGCGTATCCACATTCCCAAGAAGATTGTCTCCCAGGGTCGCTCAGTGGTTTCCACTAAGTGACCCTTTCTTTTGTGTATATAGTTCCTCCATTTTAATATTTTTAGTATTTTTTTATGGTTTTCTGTTTGTCCCTCTCCCCTGCCCCCTTTTATTTCCGTAGTTTTAATGGCTAATATTATTCAATGGAACTGCCGTGGTTTACGAGCCAACTGGGAGGAACTCCGTTGGCTTCTGGCTGAGTATTCACCTGTGTGTGTTTGCCTACAAGAGACAATGGTTGGTGATGCTGTGCCTCCCAGCCCACCTGGTTACCAGGTTTTTTATTCAGATCCTCTTCCTGGACAAGGTCATGGTGGGGGTGTGGCTATTCTAGTACGCAGTGACATACCTTTCACTGCTGTGAATCTTAACACTCCACTGCAGGCTGTTGCTCTCCAGATTTTCCTTCCCCGTCGTTATACTGTGTGCTCTTTGTACCTCCCTCCTAGTGCCACTATTGAGAGGGTTGATCTTGAAAATCTTATTCGTGCACTTCCCTCACCCTATTTCTTGCTGGGTGACATGATCAGTCATCATCCCGTGTGGGGTGGCTCCACAGCTGATGCTAGAGGTACTATGTTAGCCTCCATTGTGGAGGATGTGGACCTGTACATTTTAAATTCTGGTGAAGTTACTTACTTCCATAGTCAAACGGGTATTTTTACTTCTATTGATTTGTCTCTTTGCTCTGCAGGGGTAGCCCTGAATTTTACATGAGCTGTGTTACCAGACTTACATGGCAGTGACCATTTCCCTATTTTATTAAGATCGACACAGAGTGCGCCTCGGCGTCGTCTTCCCCGCTGGCGCTTGGATAGGGCAGTCTGGCCGGTTTTTGAGGAGCTGTGTTCCCCGAACCGATGTGTGGAGGATTTTGTCAGCACTGATGCTGCTGTTGAGTATTTCACAGACTTACTACACTCGGCGGCACTGCAGAGTATTCCGAGAACAGCTGGTCACTTTCCTTGCCGTCCAGATCCCTGGTGGACTGATGAGTCTGCTTCTGCTGTTAGGGCTAAACGTGCTGCTTTCTCCCGACTTCGTCGTCACCGAGGTGACCCTGGTTACTTTGCGGCATATAGGAGAGCCTGAGCTCATGCCCGGCGGGTTATGAAGGAGGCTAGGAGGAAGTCTTGGGCATCATTTGTTTCTTCAATTTCTTCACAGACTCCTCTCACAAAAGTTTGGAACCTTTGAGGAAGATTTCAGGGAAATTTCCTGTTCCCTCTCCTCCTGTTTTATCTCATGCAGGTGTGGTGGTGGCTCATTCTTCGTCTGTTGCCGAGATATTTGCAGCTCATTTTGCTAATGTCTCTAGGAAGGACACCTCATCCCCGTCGGCACGCCGCCGACGGCACCTGGAATCTTTGGGCATTAGTTTTCCATCTACTGCGGAGGAGTCGTATAATGTTGCTTTTTCTGCTTCTGAACTTCAGATGGCATTGTCGCAGTGTCGTGACTCGTCTCCAGGCTTGGATGATGTCCCATATGCCTTCTTACACAACTTGCCTGATGCAGCCCTTCATTTTCTGTTGTCACTGTATAACAGAATTTGGTGCAATGGTGGGTTTCCGACCTCATGGGGTGTTGCTGTGGTTCTCCCCATCCCTAAGCCGGGTAAGGATCACTTGCAGGCCACTAATTATCGCCTTATCTCGCTGACATCTTGCCTTTGTAAGGTCCTCGAAAAGATGGTGAATAGTCGGCTCATGTGGTACTTAGAGAAGGGTGGTTACTTGTCTCCAGTCCAGTGTGGGTTTCGGTAGATGCGGTCGACCACAGATGCTCTCCTTTCTTTAGAATCTTCCATCTGCCAGGCTTTTGCAACTAACCAGCATCATATCACAGTGTTCTTTGATTTGGAGAAGGCGTACGACACTTCCTGGCGTCATGGTATATTGCAATCTCTTTATGAGTTTGGTCTCCGTGGGCAACTCCCCACTTTTATCCGGGAGTTTTTATCTAATCGTTTTATTCGGCTCCGAGTAGGGAGTGAGCTGTCTACTGCACGTCCCCTTGAGGATGGTGTGCCACAAGGGAGCATACTAAGTGTTACCCATTTCGCAGTGGCAATTAACAGCGTTATTTCTGTGCTCCCTGATGGTGTTCGTGGCTCTCTCTATGTTGACGATTTATCAATCTCTGTCACTGCCTCACGGATGTCAATGGCAGAAAGGAGGATGCAGATGGCTCTCAACCGTGTCTCTAGATGGGCTGATGAACGAGGTTTTCGATTTTCCTTCAAGAAGACCGTTGCCATGCATTTTTGTCGCATTCGTGGAGTCCACCCTGACCCAAACCTTTTTTTAGATGGGCGTCGTATTTCGTGCTTAAAGGAAACCCGGTTTTTAGGGCTGATTTTTGACAGCCGGTTGACTTGGGTCCCTCACTTGAGGTACGTAAAAGCTGAGTGTCTCAGAGCATTGGGTCTCTTGAAAGTTTTAGCGCACACATACTGGGGAGCTGATCGCAAGACCCTCCTCCTCTTGCATCAGTCTCTGATTTTATCCAAACTTCCTTATGGATGTGAAGTTTATTCCTCTGCCTCAGAAGCCCGGCTTCGTATTTTAGATTCCATACATCATGCTGGTGTTCGTCTCGCCACTGGGGCATTCCGATCTTCCCCGATTTCGAGTTTGTTGGCTGATGCTGGTGTCCTTCCTCTAGACTTGCTCCACTCTTCCCTTTTGATGAGATGTTGGTATCGCTTATCTCGTCTCCCAGACTCCGTGCCCTTTCTCAAGGTCTCTCAAGATTCTCGGTCACCTATTTTTGCCACTCGGTCATCCTTTCCAAAGCCCTTTGGTTTCAGGGTGCAGTCGATTATGTCTAGCTTCTCTGTTCCTTCTGTGCCTATCACTCCCCACCGTGTCCCGAGGGTGGGCTACTGGCTTCTCCCCAGGGTGACATTTTGTCGTTTCTTCTCATCCAGTAAGGCCTCCCTCCCTTCTCAGGTTTTATTTTCTCTGTTTTTAGAGCATGCCTCTTCTCATGGGGACTCCATACCAGTTTATACTGATGGATCTAAGTCTGATGCGGGTGTGGTCTTTGGTGTGGTGTTTCCCACCTTCTGTCGAGGTGGGAGCCTCCCTGTGACTGCTTCTGTTTTTACGGCTGAGCTGACTGCTATTTTATTTGCCCTTCAGATTCTCTTCACTCTCCCCCACACTGCTTTTACTGTTTTTAGTGACTCACGAAGTGCTCTTTCTGCAATGGAGTCTTTTAATCCCTCTCATCCTTTGGTTTTATCCATTTCAGAGTGGCTTTTCCTTTTAGGGAGTCGTGGACGTCGTGTAGATTTCTGTTGGGTTCCAGCTAATGTAGGAGTGGCAGGGAATGAACAAGCTGATCAGCTGGCCAAGGCGGCAGCGGCTCGTCCCCCTCTTGCACACTCCCCTCTGTATCGTCTGCCTGCTGCAGATATGCGCTCCTTTATTGCCTTCAGGGTTTGGTGCTTTTGGCAGGAGCATTGGCATGCTGTGGGTGCCAATAAGTTGCGCTCGATTTGCCAGAAGGTGGGCTCATTCAGTTACCAGGGCTTCCCTCGTCAATGGGAGACTGCTTTGTGCCGCCTCCGCATTGGCCACACCCGTTTCTCTCACGGTTTTTTAATGGAGAGGGCTCCTCCTCCATTCTGTGATGACTGTCTGGTTCCCTTGACTGTTCAGCACCTGTTGGTGGAGTGTCCTAGTCTTGAGGATTTGCGGCGTCGGTTCCTCTCTGACCACCAAATGGATGGAGGTGTGTATCATCCTTCCTCCGTGCTTGGGGAGGATGCCTGTGCCTTGGGAGGGGCAACCCTCTCCTTTGTGATGGAGGCAGGACTTCTTAAAGATATTTAGAATTTCTCCTTTTTTTATTGTGTGGCTTATCCTCTATTTTTAGTTTTTTGCTTTTTACTTCTTTGTTATACGGCGGCATATGACCCTGGCAGTTGCGCCGCCATGATTATTATGAAAAAAAAAAAAAAAAAAATAGGTCACGATGGCACTGCCGAATGTAGACTTAGCAAGGTTGATTGTGAAGCCAGACTCCCCTAGACATGAGAACAATGATCGAAGTCGCGTTACATGGTCTTCCCAGTTGTCTGTAACGACAAGTAAGTCAGCTAAATAAGAGGACACACCTTCTAATCCCTGGATGGTATAGTTGATTGCCCTTTGAAGGGTTCCTGGGGCATTAGACATGCCACATGGCATAACATTGTACTGAAACAAACCAAAAGGGGTTATAACTGCCGAAATAAGTTTGGCTTCATCAGTCAGTCCAATTTGATAATAACCCTTTTGTAGATCTATCTTAGATATGTACTGAGATTGGCCCTCAGCATCAATCAAGTCATCAGTTAATGGAAAGGGGTAGGAATCTGGAATGGTTACATCATTAACTCTCCTATAGTCCGTGCAAAATCTACTGCTTCCATCAGGTTTTGGAATTAACAAACAAGGTGAAGCCCAAGGAGAGTTGGTTCAGCCAAACCATGTTCCAGTAGGAAGTCTACCTCTTTTTTCACAATTGCCCCTATCTCAGGACTTACTCTATTAGCAGGTTGCCTAATTGGGCGTACATCAGAGCCAAGCAATTTAACATCATGTAATGTATGGCTACCATAACCAGGAATATCAGCAACTACACTGCTATAATCATGTAAGATTGAAATAACATCAAGTTTATTAGACTCTGACAAGTAACTTAGATGACTCTCTATGTTAGACCAAATTTCATGATTAAGAGGATTACAAGGAGACGGAATGTCTGCAGCTTCTCCATCGTCTACACAACATTCTGCAGACATGCCAGAAGAATCCCCTTCAGGTACCACACAAGAAACAGGTTGACCATTGGTCCAGTCCTGTAGTTCCCTGCAAACATTTGGCTTCATTAAGTTAATATGAACCAATTGAGTGTTCTTACGTCTGTCTGAAGTTTGAACAACATAATTACAGACACTTTATGGGAAACAATGTAGGGTCCTGTAAACTGACTCTTAAGAGGGTTTCCAGGTATTGGGAGGAACAACAGGACTTTTTTCCTAGGACTAATGCCACGGACTTTGGTTGTGGCATCAAAGCGGGATTTCATTTTCTGCTGACTAGCCGAAAGATCAGCCACCGCTACTTTTCTTACTTCACCTTATTTAGATTTAAGGTTGTACATGTACTGGGATACTGTACGCTATGGATGAGATGATCTGTCTGCAAACCATTCCTCTGTTAATACCATGAGAGGGCCCCGTTTCTGCCTGCCATAAAGCAACTCGTAAGGGAGTATCCCAGTGATTCTTGCGGGCATTCCCTTAGAGCATATAGTAAAAAGTTTATACTTTTATCCCAGTCTGACCCAGTTTAAAAGCAGTATTTCTTAATCATGGATTTGAATGTTTGGTGAAATCGTTCGAGACATCCCTGGGAATGAGGGTGGTAAGCCGATGACCACTGCTGAGTAATCCCCAGTCCCTTAACAACCTCCTGAAACAGGTCACTTGTAAAGTTAGTACCCTGATCACACTGAATTTCTTTTGGAATCCCTACAGATGTGAACAAGTGGAGCAAACATCTAACTATGGATTTAGCAGAAATATTCTTAAGAGGGTATACTTCTGGATAACGTGTAGCTGTACACATCACCGTGAGAAGATACTGATTACAATTTTTTGTTTTTGGTAATGGTCCCACACAGTCGATTACTATTCTCTCGAATGGCTCCGAAATTACAGTGATAGGTTGTAAAGGAGATGGGGGAATGGTTTCCTTTGGCTTGCCTACGATCTGCCAGACATGACAGGATTTTACAAAATTACTGACATCCTTCTTCATCCCTGGCCAACAGTAATGCTGCAAAAGTTTTTTATAGGTCTTCTCAATTTCAAGATGCCCCGCTAAACCATCATGGGCTAACTCCAGTAGGGAATGACGAACAGAACAAGGTATAACAACCTGGTGCACTTCTGCCCAGCTGTCCAATCAGTAAACTCTGGAGGACGATACATTCTCATCAGGAGTCCATCCTGATAATAAAAACAATTCACCTTCTGACCCAAGAACCTATCCCCGGCTGTATGTCTGCACTTTGCTAGTGAGACATCACAATCCTGAGCTTTAATTAGATTATCTTTAGTTATCTTTTGCGAGATAAGGCTATCAAGAGGAAGAGCACTTGGAGTTTGCACAGAACTGTCTTTGTGATTCTGAGAACGGGTGACTACACAAAGGGGAAAGATATGTGGATGCTCCTCATCTATCTCAGAGGTGGGACTAGACGACAGGGGAGTGTTAACCAAATGCAAGTCTGGGCAAACTACCTTTCCAGCCAAATCGTTCCCAAGGATTAAGCCAACTCCTTCCACAGGAAGAGGTTTCTCTGTAACTCCCACAGTCACTTCTTCCGACAAAAAATCACATTTAAGGAATATCTAGGTAGGTAAGAAGACAGATCCTTAAGGAGCAATTTCTTTCCCATATACTTCTTGATGCCTGGTGGACAGGGCTCATACAAAATGCTTTCAGCAGCTCCTGTATCCCTAAGAAGATTAATTGGATAGAATTTACCATTGACATCCAGTGAAACTGCACCCTTAAATTTAAAATCTTTGAAAGGATCATCCTGAAAGCCTGGATGGATCAGACTGGTAATAGGTTTCCCAGATTTTACACTAGAGGAGCTCACTGATGGTTTTGCAAACAGTTGATTTAAACTTGATTTCTGATTTACACTGGATTTCTTACACTTTGGATCCTTACAACAATCTATACTGTGACCTGATTGTTTGCAATAGCTACAAGAGACTGGTTGCATATATTTGCTGGCGTTATCCACGCTAGAACCAGGGCTTTGTCTAGAGGAGGACTTTAAAAAATTTGACCTGCTCCCACTTTCACCACTCAGCTGTGACCTTTTAAGAAGTGCAAATGAGTCTGCAATCTGTGCTGCTTTAGTTCAATCTTTTTCACCCCTTTCTTCAATATGTGTCAGCTTGTCAAAGGGCAACTTTCGCTTAAACTCTTCAAATACAAACAGATTCTTCACTTGAGAAAAGGTCTTAGTTTCGGTTACATCCAACCACTTATTAAACAACCTTCGCTTCTCTGTGGCAAATTCCAGGTAAGTGCTCTGGGTAGATTTACTGAGGGATCTAAATTTCTGGCGATATCCATCAGGTGTAATTGCATAGGCGTCAAGGATCGACCGTTTGACTAGGTCAAAATCACTGATGCAATCTAAATGAGAAAAAGTTATAGCAGCCTTACCGGTTAGCTTTGGTTGTAGAAGCCAAGTCCACTCAGAGCGGGGCCATTGTAAATGGTCAGCAGTCTTTTCAAAGGTACCGAAAAAGTTATCAGGGTCTTCCTCATTGAACTGGGGAATAAGGGACATAGTTTTAGCCAAGTTGAATGGTTTAACTGTAGCTTCATTCTTAGATTCTTTTTGTTGTTCAAGTTTAAACTTGGCAACCTCCAACTCATGTTTTAGTTTCTGTCTGTCTGTCTGTCTCTCTCTCTCTCAAAGCCAGTTCCCTCTCTTTTGTCTCTTTCATGAGTACTCTCTCTCTCTCTCTCTCTCTCTCTCTCTCTCTCTCTCTCTCTCTCTCTCTCTCTCTCTCTCTCAAAGCCAGTTCCCTCTCTTTTGTCTCTTTCATGAGTAATAGTTTCTCTCTCTCGAACTCAAGTCTTTCTGCTGACCACGAATCATCGACTGGGGATTTTAATCCAGCAGCATGGTTATCGTAATCAGAGCTTACTTCGCCGTTAGTGTCATTCAGATCTTTGTCTTCTACTCTCAAGTTACATGAAGTCATAGGTGTTAGAGTGTCAATGTCTTCTGGAGGCAAAAGCATTTTTGGTGACTAAGGCTTCCACAACAGTATTCTTTAGCACTTGTTTAGTGGCAGAGCTGGGATAAGAGATTTCAAAATACTGAGCTATGAAACGCCAGTAGTTTTTAATTACTAGTCTAGTTAATTTATCAAGAGAACGATTTTCATTGAAATCTCTGACATTAAATGATTCCATCTTAATCCACGTTAAAGTTACTCTTGAGAGAAAGTTACCATTTTTCTACACCAAGTTCAGATCCATATGGACACCATATCCTATTTATTGCAGGTAATCAAAGTTAATGTTTGCCTTGGTTCTCTAGGACTAATGGCAAAATAATTTTACCAGGTTAAATAAACTTGGTCAGGTAAACATGAATTATTGAAGCAGACTATTGACAGCGAGATCAAACCCTCAGCACTTTGAGTCACTTAATCCAACCAAGTTTACAGCACAACGATAATTCCTGCGGTTTATGAGTGAAGATGAATGGGAGTTGCAAGGTTTGGTGAATGAATTTGGGACAGTGTGTAGGAGGAGGAAGCTGAAAGTTAATGTAAACAAAAGTAAAGTTATGGTGTTTGAGAGGAATGAAGTCACAGAGTGTGCAGTGAGGTTGGATGGTGAGGATATGGAGAATGTGAGTGCATTCAAGTACTTGGGTAGTGTGATGAGTAAGGATGGAACTTTGGGGGATGAAGTACGTGAAAGGGTACAGCAGGGAAGGAAGGTTGTTGGCACACTGAAAGCAGTGATGAGAAATAGGGAGGTGAGTATGGAAGTTAAGAAGTCACTGCATGATGGTATTGTGATCCCTACCCTGACGTATGGAAGCGAGGCGTGGACCTTGCAAGAGGGGAACAAGTCAAGAGTGAGAGCAGTGGAAATGAGTTATTTGAGAGGAGCATGTGGAGTGACATGGAGGGACAGGTTGACGAATGAAGAAGTGAAGGAACGTTGTGGGGTAGATGTGGATGTGGTTGAAAAGATTAGGAGAAATACACTGAGGTGGTTTGGACATGTGGAGAGGATGGAGAATGAAAGACTGACTAAGAGGGTGTATGTAGGTGAGGTGGAGGGAGGGAGAGGGAGGGGTAGACCGAGGATGAGGTGGAGGGATGGAGTTGAGAGGTATATGAGGGAGGGGGGGGTGAGTTGGGGGGAGGGGAGTCAAATGGTGGGTGACAGAGTGACTTGGAGGCGTTTTGTCTGCGGCCACCCTTTGCGGGATTAGGGCGTCGGGCTATAGATAGATAGATAGATAGATTATGAGTAATGAAAGAAAATGGGTATGGATCCATATAATCCCTTCACTTTCCCACAAACACGTCTGCAGTAATTATGGTCTACCTATGAACATTATAAAGGTAGATAATGAATGGTAGGCTTTAAACTAACACGGCATAATCCGGATTAAGTTTAAATTCAGAAAAGAGTTTGGTATACTAAGTGTATGCAGGGATACGGCATTAGTTTAACTCAGTAAGTAGATCCGGGTAGCTCACTTAAACAGCAAGGGTGCGGTACTGGTTAACTCACTAGGTAGATCCGGTTTCTCCCTCTGCATAATAGTACCGATATGACGCCGCCTGCCAGGGCGTAAACAACAAATGGGTCCCGACTGTATGGTTCACCCTGAAAAGATCCATTTCCATTACCTCAAGCTAACCAGGAGGCAAACTGCTTAATCACCTAACGGGAATACCGATCAGAATACACACGATAAAGTAGGCTGTAGTAAACCATTTAAGCAAGGTTAAGATAAACAGTTGCACAATCCTGATCAACCTGCAATAATTATACACACCTCATGCACACAGGCAAACTATACACCAGTGGTGTATTACTCACTAGATCAGCAAGAAAATCCCGGACAGGCCCTCATTTTACGGTTTGTAGTTGGTAGTAATTATTAAGCTGTCTCTTTGGTCTAGGAATACGGAACTACAATACCGCAAAAGCAGATCACTCCAATCATTGTACTTATTTTCCAGGTATGAAAGATTCCCTTGCGGATCTATATAGCTTTTCCAGTTAAGTAAACACAAAAAAATATCTAAGTTTTAATTTACAAAAATATTACATAACTTTACATATTACACAAAACCATCCCATGAAATATCCCCAAAAGTTGTACAGAACAAAAGCGGAACAAATCAAAGTTTCACACCACTGAATGAAGTTAACCTGTCTTCATGATCAGTATTCACATCATATACATATCCGTATGGTGGTCCAGACGGAATCTCACACGAGATAAGCAGCACAGAATCAGTCCCAGTCTCTCCATACACAATACAAGTGGTACTTCAGGGTAATCACAGCTGAATAGCATAGTAGAGTAAGGGCAGTCCAGACATCACTGATCAACTGCCCCCGCCAGGTTTCCCGGCAAATTTATGTCCCAAGCTGTAGCTTCAAAGACGTATTAATGAAGCTTTGGATCCCTTCAGAAAACCAGATTTGAAGCACTCGAAAAGTTGATCAGGCTTCTTCTGAACTGTTTCAAACAGCTGTGAGGCACCTGAATTATTTCACAAGATTAAAACCAAATAAATAGCATGGAGGACAACAACAGCCGTTACACCTCCCCCTCTAAGTCCTCCGTAGTACAGATAGGACTACTGCTGGCCGATGTCCGTAGAGCTCTAGAAAGGACATCAGCAACTAAGTTGTCCAACCCTCTGATATGTTTCACCACTAGGGGATATTGCTGAATCAGAAGTGCCCATTTGAGAATTCGCTGGTTCTGGTTACGCATCCGCCGAATAAAAATCAGAGGGTTGTGATCGGTGTAGACTGTCGCAGGGTGACTATGCCCGGGTAGGTAACAGTCAAAATTTCGCAGAGCTAGGATTAAGGAAAGAGTCTCCTTCTCCGCAGTTGAATAATGTTGTTGATGCCTTTTGAGCTTACCTGAGAAGTACGAGACTGGATGCAACACCCCATCACCCGCATTCTTTTGGAGAAGAACTGCTCCTACCCCACTTCCACTTGCACCTATATGTAAAGTGAAAGGACGGGAATAGTTAGGAGTGCAAAGAACTAGTTTGGAGGACAGGAGCAGTTTCAGCTGGTGAAAGGCCGCATCACAAGCAGAAGTCCACCGATAGGGGCGTTTAGAACTTGTCAGGTCTGTAAGAGGTGCCGCGATGGCAGAGAAGTTGCTACAAAACCGTCTGTAGAACCCAGCCATGCACAGAAACCTCATGAGTGACTTCCTTGTAGTAGGGGTTGGGTATTTAAGATGGCTTCAATGTTAGCTTGCTTGGGCCGAGTTCTTCTTTGTTCAACGACATGGCCCAGATAGGTCACGGTGACACTGCCGAATGTAGACCTAGCAAGGTTGATTGTGAAGCCAGACTCCCCTAGACATTACAACAACGATCGAAGTCGGGTTACATGGTTTTCCCAGTTGTCTGCAACGACAAGTAAGTCATCTAAATAAGAGGACACACCTTCTAATCACTAGCTGGTATAGTTGATTGCCCTTTGAAAGGTTGCTGCGGCATTAGACATGCCAAATGGCATAACATTGTACTGAAACAAACCAAAAAGGGTTATAAATGCCGAAATAAGTTTGGCTTCATCAGTCAGTCCAATTTGATAATAACCCTTTTGTAGATCTATCATAGATATGTACTGAGATTGGCCCACAGCATCAATCAAGTCATCAGTTAATGGAAGGGGGTAGGAATCTGGAACGGTTACATCATTAACTCTACTGCTTCCATCAGGTTTTCGAATTAACAAACAAGGTGAAGCCCAAGGAGAGTTGGTTCAGCCAAACCATGTTCCAGTAGGTAGTCTACCTCTTTCTTCACAATTGCCCTCTTCTCAGGACTTACTCTATAATCAGGTTGCCTAATTGGGCGTACATCAGAGCCAAGCAATTTAACACCATGTAATGTATGGCTACCATAACCAGGAATATCAGCAACTACACTGCTATAATCATGTATGATTGAAAAAACACCAAGTTTATTAGACTCTGGCAAGTAACTTAGATGACTCTCTATGTTAGACCAAATTTCACGATTAAAAGGATTACAAGGAGACGGAATGTCTGAAGCTTCTCCATCGTCTACACAACATTCTGCAGACATGCCAGAAAAATCCCCTTCAGGTACCACACAAGAAACAGGTTGACCATTGGTCCAGTCCTCCTGTAGTTCCCTGCAAACATATGGCATCATTAAATTAATATGAACCAACTGAGTGTTCTTACGTCTGTCTGGAGTTTGAACAACATATTTACAAACACTTTATGGGAAACAATGTAGATTCCTGTAAACTGACTCTTAAGAGGGTTTCCAGGTATTGGGAGGAACAACAGACTTTTTCCCCAGGACTAAAGCCACGGACTTTGGTTGTGGCATCATAGCGGAATTTCATTTTCTGCTGACTAGCCGAAAGATCAGCCAGCACTACTTTTCTTACTTCACCTAATTTAGATTTAAGGTTGTCCATGTACTGGTATACTGTACGCTTTGAATGAGATGATCTGTCTGCAAACCATTGCTCTGTTAATACCTTGAGAGGGCCCCGTATCTGCCTGCCATAAAGCAATAAGGGGAGTATCCCAGTGATTCTTGCGGGCATTCCCTTACAGCAAATAGTCTGACCCAGTTTCAAAGCAGTATTTCTTAATCATGGATTTGAATGTTTGGTGAAATCGTTCGAGACATCCCTGGGATTGCGGATGGTAAGCCGATGACCACTGCTGAGTAATCCCAAGTCCCTTAACAACCTCCTGAAACAGGTCACTTGCAAAGTTAGTACCCTGATCACACTGAATTTCTTTTGGAATCCCTACAGATGTGAACAAATGGAGCAAACATCTAACTATGGATTTAGCAGAAATATTCTTAAGAGGGTATACTTCTGGATAACGTGTAGCTGTACACTGATTGATTGATTGATTGATTGAAAATAATTACAATCTGGCGGCGCAACTGCCAGGGTCATATGCCGCCGGACGACAAAGTAGAAGGCACTGCAAAATAAAGTGTCTATTCAAAATAAAGTTAATATCTGTTAGTAGGAATAAAACACTAAAAATAATAAAAGAATAATTTATAAAATAAATACTTATAAAAGTGGAAGGAGGCCCGCCTCCTGAAGAAAACTAAAAACATCAGTAAAATCGTTAGAGGCCTCACCAAGCATCGAGGATAAACAGTAGGCATCATCTGCTCCCCCATGCCTATGAAGGAACCTCTGACGCAGGTCCCCCAGACTCGGACACTCGACCAGCAAGTGACGGACAGTAAGGGGAACGAGGCAGTCATCACAGTATGGTTGAGTTTCACCACACATGAGGAACCCATGTGTAAGCCGAGAATGCCCAATGCGAAGCCTAGCAAGAGCCACCTCCAGTCGCCGAGACATAGAGGGAAGAACCCTTGGCACAACCACTCCCTGAAAGATTTCTTTTAGTTTATTTTGAGACACACCATCCCAGTGTCTCTGCCAACACGTACGAATTGCATACCGCAAGTAAGGTGTTACATCAGAAACAGGTAGTGAGTAGTCAGCTGGGGGCTGTTGAGAAGACGCAGCTTTAGCTAAAGTATCTGGCCTCTCATTGCCCACCACATCAACATGTGCAGGAACCCAACAGAAGTCTACACGGCTGCCATGGCGGCCAAGAAGAAAAAGCCACTCTAAAATTGATAAAACCAATGGATGGGATGCATTAAAAGACTCCAGTGCAGACAAAGCACTACGTGAGTCACTATAAATCACAAAAACGGATTAGTGGAGAGTAAAAATGATTTTAAGAGCATACAAAATTGCAGTCAGTTCTGCTGTATACACTGAAGTAACGCCAGGATGCCTACCGCCCCTACTAAATGAAGGGAAGACAACACCAAATCCTACTCCAGAATCAGTCTTAGACCCGTCAGTATAGACGGGGACAGAACCCTCATGAATGGAGGTATGTTCTAAAAAGAGAGAGAGGGACACCTGAGAGGGAAGCGAGCCCTTTTTTTCATCAACGGACCTACAGAATGTCACGCGAGGGAGTAACCAAGGACCCACCCTTTGGATCCGATGTGGACAAATTGCCAGTCTCGGGAGAGAGAGGGCTAGCATAACAGACCGGACCCTGTAACCAAATGGCTTTGGGAAATTGGGACGGGTCTCAAAAACAGAAGATCGGGAATCCTGTGAGACAATGGCACAAGAAATTGAGTCTGGAATGAGGTGAAGACGATACCAACACCTCATCATTAGCAACTGGCGCCGCAAGTCCAAGGGGAGTACACCAGCATCTACCAGCAAACTTGGAATTGGGGATGATCTGAATGCCCCGGTTGCCAGACGAACACCAGCATGATGCACAGAATTTAACAACCGTAGGCGGGCATCTGTTGCAGAGGAGTAGATCTCACACCCATATTCAACTTTAGGAAGAATAAGAGACCTATGGAAGAGGAGGAGGGTCTGATGGTCAGCACCCCAAGAGGTATGAGCTAAAACCCTCAAAAGACTCAAAGCTTTAAGACAAGCCACCTTAACAGAACGAATATGAGGAACCCAGGTTAATCTTCTATCAAACAGAAGACCCAGAAACCGCGTCTCTTCCACACAGGATATTCTTCTACCATAGAGATACAAGTCAGGGTCTGGGTGGACTCCTCGAAGACGACAAAAATGTATAGCCACTATCTTTGCTGCAGAAAAATGGAAACCGCGTGCTTCTCCCCAGTCAGAAATTCTATTGAGAGCCAGCTGCAACTTCCTCTCTATCAGAGACATTCTAGACGCAGTGAAGGAAATCGAGAGGTCATCAACATATAGTGATCCTCGTACACCATCAGGAAGTACACTGATGACGCTGTTAATGGCTACAGCGAACAGAGTAACACTAAGGATACTCCCCTGTGGTACTCCATCTTCTAGTGCACGGGCATAAGAAAGCACTCCTCCCAGTCGCACCCTTAAAATTCGGTTAGATAAAAACTGTTGAATAAAAACAGGTAAGCGCCCACGAAGACCAAACTCATGAAGAGAGAGTAAAATACCATTACGCCATGCAGTGTCATATGCCTTTTCCAGATCAAAGAAAACCGTGACCTGGTGTTGGTTAGTGGAAAAAGCCTCACAGACAGAAGATTCCAAGGACAGTAATGCATCAGAGGTAGATCGCATTTTTCGAAAACCATACTGGGCAGGGGATAAGAAGTCACCTCTCTCTAAAAACCACACAAGCCTAACATTGACCATCTTTTCCAAAACTTTACATATACAAGACGTCAAAGAAATAGGCCGATAATTCGTCGCCTGTAGGTGATCCTTACCTGGTTTGGGGATGGGGATAACTACAGCAACACCCCAACAAGCCGGAAACTCCCCAGAACACCAGATCTTATTAAACAGTGAAACCAAAAACAACAGGGACACATCAGACAGGTGGCGTAAAAAGGCATAAGGAATATCATCAAAACCAGGAGAGGAATCATGGCACTGCGACAGGGCTGACTGGAGTTCAAAAATTGAAAATGGAACATTGTAAGGCTCTCCCCCAGCAGAGGCAAAACTGAGACCACGAGATTCTAGGCGCCGACGGCGGCAAGCCAAAGGTGTATCTGCATCCTTCTTTGACACACTGGCAAAATGGTCAGCAAGCAATTCTGCAACAGCAAATGGATCAGCCACATTTCCACCTGGTGCAGATAAAACAGGAGGGGATGGAACAGTAAATTTACCTGAAATTTTCTTTACCCGGTTGCACACCTGGGTGATGGAAGTCCTCGAATTGATGGAGGAAACATAACCCTTCCAGGACGAACGCCTAGCCTCCTTTAAGACCCGCCTCATATGAGCTCGTGCCCTCTGATACGCCACCAAATACTGAGGATCCCCACGATGATGACGAAGTCGTGAGAAGGCGATTCGTTTGGCTCTCACTGCGGAACTACACTCCGAGTTCCACCAAGGAACTGGACGTTTAGGAAACTGACCCTTTGTTTTTCGAATAGATAATAGGGCTGCTGAGTGCAGCACGGTATTGAAATATGACACAGCCTCCGTAAGACAGCCAAACTCATTGACAGAAAGGGAAATGGAACTTAATTCCCTGAAATATGGCCAGTCAGCCTTATCCAGAAGCCAACGAGGAAGACGTGGCTGAGGTCCACCTGCACTAGCAGTTAAGAGTAACGGAAAATGGTCGCTGCCATACAGGTCTGGCAACACATCCCAGTTAAAATCTAAAAGAGCATCAGCTGAACATAAGGACAAATCAATGGCAGTAAAAGTTCCTGTCTGGCTATGGAAATAAGTCATTATATTGGAGTTTAAAATGCCTAACTCCTCATCTTCCACTAAAGAGGCCAGCATAACACCCCGAGGATTGGCCTCACTGTTTCCCCATAGTGGATGGTGACCATTCATATCGCCTAGTAACAGAAAGGGAGAAGGAAGGCCATGAATAAGGCGTTCCAGATCCGCCCTTTCAACAGTTGCACTAGGAGGTAGATAAAGACTGCAAACTGTATACTGCCTACCTTAAAAACATCCGGACAGCAACTGCCTGCAAGGGACTGGAAATATCCAGATGACTAAATGGAATATCCTGGCGAAGGAAGATAGCAGCACCTCCATGACGACCTTGGCCCAGCACAGGATCAGAATAAAAAGCATTGTAGCCAGAAGGACCAGTAGGAGCAGTATCACCAACCATGGTCTCCTGGATACACATGCATAGCGGAGTAAATTGAGAAACTAGATGACACAGTTCCTCATAGTTAGCACGTAAACCCCGACAATTCCACTGGATGATAGAACCCATAGTGGAGGGGAAAATGATTAAGTGCGTGACTGTACACCTCCTGACATGCGAGCGAGTTTGGAATGATGCTAAGGAAGGCTCTTGGTAAGAGACTGTCCAGCACCAGGAACCCGTGCTTTATGTCGAACATCCGTAGGCAAACGTGAGGACGTGGAAGAGGAAAGTTTTACAACAGTCTTCCTTTGAGGTGGAATAATCCGAGAATTGGACTTCCCAGTGTCAAAATTTTTGCGGGAATGTGGGGGCCCTGACGAGCCTCCAGAGAGGGAGACTGGCACTCGTGCTGAAAGGGGGACAGTCTTCTTTGGTATGCAGGTACGTCCACTAATGGGTTTGTCACGGGCAGCAGCATGGAGCCCAACAGGGGGGGAGGTGCTACTCTGGACCCTGCCCGGGGCCCCCAGTGAGCTTAGAGGTCGAGCAGGAGGGATTAGGGTCCTGGCCTCCAAACGTGGAGGGGAGAGGGCAGAATTGTCTGAGTTAACTGGAGGAGAAACAACCGGTACCACAGAGGAAGAAGTGACCTACTCACCTGACTTGTTGGAGGGACCGCAAGCTGCCTCAGTCAGATCAGAGCATGCTGTGCCATCAGAGGGACTGCAACCACTCGTGCATCCCTCAGGGCTGGGGTCCTGACAAGCAGGGGAGGGCTTATCCCCTTGCTTTAGCGAGGGTACCTTCATGTCTGAGGCCACAGCGAAACCATCCAACTCGGTATCAATGACCGGGACATCAGTATCTATGCCCGATACAATAGCACCATCAGAGTGGCCACCCTGATCAGCATGGGAGGCTTTAGTTGGGGGAACATCTGTCAATGACTCAGTGGACTCACGAATGCGTTTGTTGGAGGACCGTTTAGGGCTATGTACCTCAGCCTGTACAAGTTCGGATGGAATCACAGAGGTATTCTTGGGCATATTCTTGGAGGTACTAACTGAGGTGTCTTCTCCATCAGTAGTTTCCACCAAAGTTGCAAACTTATTGCTGACAGGCACCAAGAGAATCTGCATCCTATCAGACGTGTTGGAGGTTGACCGAGTACCCAGACCCTCACGTCGTTGAGAATTCTGTTCATCACCACCAGAATTGCGGCCTGACTGGACGGACCGTGATAGAACTGAAGTAAAGGATACTCCAGGTCGTATATACATAGACATAACTCGGTGTTTAGCTTCCTTAAAGGTAATCCTTTCGCGAGTCCGCAAAGACAAAACCTCACACTCAAATTTGTATTTGTCACAGGCTTTGGAGGTAGCTGCATGGCCACCTCCACAATTGACACAGGTCTCTGTACCAGAACAATCTATATCTTCATGGGAAATTCCACATGTAGCACATATCGCAGGAAGGCCCTGCAACAATCGTCGACAGTATTTGCTAACGTGGCCAAACTTTTGACAATGAAAACAGCGTCTTGGACTGGGTATATACAGCTTCACCTTTAAGGACAACCAGGCAACCTTAATGGAAGAGGGAAGCTGAGTGACCTCAAACGTTAACAAAATGGAGGGCGTGGGCAAAAGGACACCATCAATTTTCTTATGAAATCTTTCCACTTTGATGACTCCATGTACCTTCATTTCCTCAAGAAGCTTTGCTTCTGAGTATCTAAGCAGCTCTCTAGAGTAGATTACCCCACGAGATTGGTTGAATGTGGGATGTGGCAAGCATGTAACTGGAGCCCCAGATACCTCAGATAGAGAACAGAGTCTGTCTTTCTCCTCTGGGGAGGTAACCTCCACAAGCAGGCTCCCATCGTGCTGGGGCAAAATTTTTGGCTCCCTGCCACATGTCTTAACGATTGTTCTATGGACTTCAAAAATGTCCAGTTCTGCCACTTTGACACCCTCTACTGCCCGGATCACCAAATACCGAGCAAAGTGGGCTTGTTCATAAAAGCCTGGCAAGACCTCACGCGGGGATGTAATTGGGCCAAACTTTAAGTGGCCCAGATGTTCCTCATATTTGTTTTTTGTTTTGGTTTCTATTAAAAATTTAATAACTTCATTCCCCCACTCCTCCACCCACCACGGAGCCCAACAAGGGGAGGTCTTATGCCAGGGACAATGCCACTGGCGACCCCAGAGGTAGCAGGGAAGTATACGCGGGTAACCACCGGGGAACCCGAACAAGGGTGACTCCAGGACGGTAGGAGCCACCAGGCCCCCCAGTGCCCACTTGACCCTAGCCAACGCATGACCAGCCGATTGACCTAGTCGGGCCCAACCAGGCCACCCGTCTTGATAGAATAATGGACCAAAGAGGTGTATTGCTAGCTGCAGGGCGCAGCATACACAGCGTCACTCAACCTCCAGGACTCCCGTCTCCCAGCAATACGGGACGCCACGAACGGCAAACACGTGGGGAGGCAACTGTCCTGCCCTAGATGGCAAATGGGCAGGGACTAACATCACCAGCAGGCCTCCTCCACCAGTGATGCAGGGGGCGCTTGGTCCACATAGCTGACAAATACCGAACCCTACAAAGGTAGGCATCTCTCCAAAGTAGGTGGCACCGACAACCACGCTTCAAGCCCCGCCACCACGTCAAGGTGACCCCCTGCAGCGGGGTGTAGCTGTACATATCACCGTGAGAAGATACTGATTACCCTTTTTTGTTTTTGGTAAGGGTCCCACACAGTCAATTACTATTCTCTCGAATGGCTCCGAATCTACAGTGATAGGTTGTAAAGGAGATGGGGGAATGGTTTGGTTTGGCTTGCCTACGATCTGCCAGACATGACAGGATTTTACAAAATTACTGACATCCTTCTTCATCCCTGGCCAACAGTAATGCTGCAAAAGTCTTTTATAGGTCTTCTTATTTCCAAGATGCCCTCCTAACCCATCATGGACTAACTTCATTAGGGAATGACGAACAGAACAAGGTATAACAACCTGGTGCACTTCTGCCCAGCTGTCCAAATCAGTAAGCTCTGGAGGACGATACATTCTCATCAGGAGTCCATCCTGATAATAAAAACAAGGCACCTTTTGACCCAAGAAGCTATCCCCGGCTATATGTCTGCACTTTGCTGGTGAGACATCACAATCCTGAGCTTTAATTAGATTATCTTTATCTTTTGCGAGATAAGGCTATCAAGAGGAAGAGCACTTGGAGTTTGCACAGAACTGTCTTTGTGATTCTGAGAATGGGTGACTGCAGAAAAGGGGAAAGATATGTGGATGCTCCTCATCTATAACAGAGGTGGGACTAGACGACAGGGGAGTGTTAACCAAATGCAAGTCTGGGCAAACTACCTTTCCAGCCAAATCGTTCCCAAGGATTAAGCCAACTCCTTCCACAGGAAGAGGTTTCTCTGTAACTCCCACAGTCGCTTCTTCCGACAAAAAATCACATTTAAGGAATATCTAGGTAGGTAAGAAGACAGATCTTTAAGGAGCAAGATCTTTCCCATATACTTCATGATGCCTGGTAGACAGGGCTCATATAAAATGCTTTGAGCAGCTCCTGTATCCATAAGAAGATTAATTGGATAGAATTTACCATTGAAATCCAGTGAAACTGCACCCTTAAATTTAAAATCCTTGAAAGGATCATCCTGAGAGCCCGGATGGATCCGACTGGTAACAGGTTTCCCAGATTTTACACTAGAGGAGCTCACTGCAAACAGTTGATTTAAACTTGATTTCTGATTTACACTGGATTTCTTACACTTTGGTTCCTTACAACAATCTATACTGTGACCTGATTGTTTGCAATAGCTACAAGAGACTGGTTGCATATATTTGCTGGCGTTACCCCCGCTAGAACCAGGACTTCGTCTAGAGGAGGACTTTAAAAAATTTGACCTGCCCCCACTTTCACCACTCAGCTGTGACCTCCTTAGAAGTGCAAATGAGTCTGCAATCTGTGCTGCTTTAGTTCAATCTTTTTCACCCCTTTCTTCAATATGTGTCAGAATGTCAAACGGCAACTTTCGCTTAAACTCTTCAAATACAATCAGATTCTTCACTTGAGAAAAGGTCTTAGTTTTGGTTGCATCCAACCACTTATTAAACAACCTTCGCTTCTCTATGGCAAATTCCAGGTAAGTGCTCTGGGTAGATTTAGTGAGGGATCTAAATTTCTGGCGATATCCATCAGGTGTAATTGCATAGGCGTCAAGGATCGACCGTTTGACTAGGTCACAATCACTGATGCAATCTAAATTAGAAAAAGTTATAGCAGCCTTACCGGTTAGCTTTGGTTGCAGAAGCCAAGTCCACTCAGAGCGGGGCCATTGTAAATGGTCAGCAGTCTTTTCAAAGGTACCGAAAAAGTTATCAGGGTCTTCCTCATTGAACTGGGGAACAAGGAACATAGTTTTAGCCAAGTTAAATGGTTTAATTGTAGCTTCATTCTTAGATTCTTTTTGTTGTTCAAGTTTAAACTTGGACACCTCCAACTCATGTTTTATTTTCTCAGTCTCTAACTCTCTCTCTCTCTCTCTCTCTCTCTCTCTCTCTCTCTCTCTCTCTCTTAAAGCCAGTTCCCTCTCTTTTGTCTCTTTCATGAGTAATAGTTTCTCTCTCTCGAACTCAAGTCTTTCTGCTGACCACGAATCATCGACTGGGGATTTTATTCCAGCAGCATGGTTATCGTAATCAGAGCTTACTTCGCCGTTAGTGTCATTACGATCTTTGTCTTCTACTCTCAAGTTACATGAAGTCACAGGTGTTAAAAGTGTCAATGGCTTCTGGAGGCAAAAGCATTTTTGGTGACTAAGGCTTCCACAACAGTATTCTTTAGCACTTCTTTAGTGGCAGAGCTGGGATAAGAGATTTTATATTACTGAGCTATGAAACGCCAGTTGTCTTTAGTTACTAGTCTAGTTAATTTGTCAAGAGAAGGATTTTCATAGAAATCTCTAACAGTAAATGATTCCATCTTAATCCACGTTAAAGTTACTCTTGAGAGAAAGTTACCATTCGACCTGCACCAAGTTCAGTTTCATATGGACACCATAGGCTATTTATTACAGGTAATCAAAGTTAATGTTTGCCTTGGTTCTCTAGGACTAATGGCAAAATAATTTTGCCAAGTGAAGTAAACTTGGTCAGGTAAACATGAATTATTGAAGCAGACTATTGACAGCGAGATCAAACCCTCAGCACTTTGAGTCGCTTAATCCAACCAAGTTTACAGCACAACGATAATTCCTGAGGTTTATGAGTAATGAAAGAAAATGGGTATGGATCCATATAATCCCTTCACTTTCCCACAAGTGAGGATCTGTCCGTTCTCCCCTTTGGGGCTAAGAAGCGAATAAATGTGTTTGAATGGATGAGTAAATGGAGAGTGAGTCGTCCTGTCTCGGCTACCTCCCTTTCCTTGGGGGAAGCAGCCTAGGTATATAGATAGATAGATAGACTTTCCCACAAACACGTCTGCAGTAATTATGGTCATCCTATGAACATTACAAAGGTAGATAATGAATGGTCGACTTTAAACTAACACGGCATAATCCGGATTAAATTTAACTTCGGAAAAGAGTCTGGTATACTGACTAAGTGTATGCAGGGATACGGCATTAGTTTAACTCAGTAAGTAGATCACTCAAACAGCAAGGGTACGGTACTGGTTAACTCACTAGGTAGATCCGGTTTCTCCCTCTGAATAATAGTACCGATATGACGCCGCCTGCCAGGGCGTAAACAATAAATGAGTCCCGACTGTATGGTTCACCTTGAAAAGATCCATTCCCATTACCTCAAGCTAACCAGGAGGCAAACTACTTAATCACCTAACGGAAATTCCGATCAGAATACACACGATAAAGTAGGCTGTAGTAAACCATTTAAGCAAGGTTAAGATAGACAGTTGCACAATCCTGATCAACCTGCAATAATTATACACACCTCATGCACGCAGGCAAACTATACTCCAGTGGTGTATTACTCACTATAGAAGCAAGAAAATAACGGACATGCCCTCATTTTACGGTTTGTAGTTGGTAGTAATTATTAAGCTATCTCTTTGGTCCAGGGATACGGAACTACAATACCGCAAAAGCAGTTCACTCCAATCATTGTACTTATTTCCCAGGTATGAAAGATTTCCTTGCGGATCTAAATAGCTTTTCCAGTTAAGTAAACATAAAAAAATATCAAAGTTTTAATTTACAAAAACATTACATAACTTTACATATTACACAAAACCAACCCATTAAATATCCCCAAAAGTTGTACAGAACAAAAGCGGAACAAGTCAAAGTTTCACACAACTGAATGAAGTTAACCTGTCTACATGATCAGTGTTCACATCATATACATATCCGTATGGTGGTCCAGACGGAATCTCACACGAGATAAGCAGCACCGAATCAGTCCCAGTCTCTCCATACACAATACAAGTGGTACTTCAGGGTAATCACAGCTGAGGAGCAAAGTAGAGTAAGTGCTGTCCAGACATCACTGATCAACTGCCCCCGCCAGGTTTCCCAGCAAATTTATGTCCCAAGCTGTAGCTTCAAAGACGTATTAATGAAGCTTTGGATCCCTTCAGAAAACCAGATTTGAAGCACTCGAAAAGTTGATCAGGCTTCTTCTGAACTGTTTCAAACAGCCGTGAGGCATCTGAATTATTTCATAAGATTAAAACCAAATAAATAGCATGGAGGACAATAACAGCCGTTACACCTCCCCCTCTAAGTCCTCCTTAGTACAGATAGGAGGACCACTGCTGCCCGACGTCCGTAGAGCTCTAGAAAGGACATCAGCAACTAAGTTGTCCACCCCTTTCATGTGTTTCACCACAAGGGGGAATTGCTGAATCAGAAGTGCCCATCTGAGAATTCGATGGTTCTGGTTACGCATCCGCCGAATAAAAATCAGGGGGTTGTGATCGGTGTAGACTGTCGCAGGGTGACTATGCCCGGGTAGGTAACAGTCAAATTTTCGCAGAGCTAGGATTAAGGAAAGAGTCTCCTTCTCCACAGTTGAATAATGTTCTTGATGCCTTTTGAGCTTAGCTGAGAAGTACGGTACGAGACTGGATGCAACACCCCATCACCCGCATTCTCTTGGAGGAGAACTGCTCCTACCCCACTTCCACATGCATCTATATGTAAAGTGAAAGGACGGGAATAGTTAGGAGTGCAAAGAACTGGTTTGGAGGACAGGAGCAGTTTCAGCTGGTGAAAGGCCGCATCACAAGCAGAAGTCCACCGATACGGGCGTTTAGAACTTGTCAGGCCTGTAAGAGGTGCCGCGATGGCAGAGAAGTTGCTACAAAACCGTCTGTAGAACCCAGCCATTCACAGAAACCTCATGAGTGACTTCCTTGTAGTAGGGGTTGGGTATTCTAAGATGGCTTCAATGTTGGCTTGCTTGGGCCGAGTTCTTCTTTGTCCAACGACATGGCCCAGATAGGTCACGGTGGCACTGCCGAATGTAGACTTAGCAAGGTTGATTGTGAAGCCAGACTCCCCTAGACATGAGAACAATGATCGAAGTCGGGTTACATGGTCTTCCCAGTTGTCTGCAACGACAAGTAAGTCATCTAAATAAGAGGACACACCCTCTAATCCCTGGATGGTATAGTTGATTGCCCTTTGAAAGGTTGCTGGGGCATTAGACATGCCAAATGGCATAACATTGTACTGAAACAAACCAAAAGGGGTTATAACTGCCGAAATAAGTTTGGCTTCATCAGTCAGTCCAATTTGATAATAACCCTTTTGATGATTTATCTTAGATATGTACTGAGATTGGCCCACAGCATCAATCAAGTCATCAGTTAATGGCGGGGGGTAGGAATCTGGAACGGTTACATCATTAACTCTCCTATAGTCCGTGAAAAATCTACTGTTTCCATCAGGTTTTGGAATTAACAAACAAGGTGAAGCCCAAGGAGAGTTGGTTCAGCCAAACCATGTTCCAGTAGAAAGTCTACCTCTTTTTTCACAATTGCCCTCTTCTCAGGACTTACTCTATAAGCAGGTTGCCTAATTGGGCGTACATCAGAGCCAAGCAATTTAACATCATGTAATGTATGGTTACTATAACCAGGAATATCAGCAACTACACTGCTATAATATGTAAGATTGAAATAACATCAAGTTTATTAAACTCTGGCAAGTAACTTAGATGACTCTCTATGTTAGACCAAATTTCATGATTAAGAGGATTACAAGGAGACGGAATGTCTGACGCTTCTCCATCGTCTACACAACATTCTGCAGACATGCCAGAAGAATTCCCTTCAGGTACCACACAAGAAACAGGTTGACCATTGGTCCAGTCCTCCTGTAGTTCCCTGCAAACATATCGCTTCATTAAATTAATATGAACCAATTGAGTGTTCTTACGTCTGTCTGGAGTTTGAACAACATAATTACAGACACTTTATGGGAAACAATGTAAGGTCCTGTAAACTGACTCTTAAGAGGGTTTCCAGGTATTGGGAGGAACAACAGGACTTTTTCCCTGGAACTAAAGCCACGGACTCTGGTTGTGGCACCATAGCGGGATTTCATTTTCTGCTGACTAGTCGAAAGATCAGCCAGCGCTACTTTTCTTACTTCACCTAATTTAGATTTAAGGTTGTCCATGTACTGGGATACTGTACGCTTTCGATGAGATGATCTGTCTGCAAACCATTGCTCTATTAATACCTTGAGAGGGCCCCGTATCTGCCTGCCATAAAGCAACTCGTAAGGGGAGTATCCCAGTGATTCTTGCGGGCATTCCGTTAGAGCAAATAGTAAAAAGTTTATACTTTCATCCCAGTCTGACCCAGTTTCAAAGCAGTATTTCTTAATCATGGATTTGAATGTTTGGTGAAATCTTTCGAGATATCCCTGGGATTGCGGGTGGTTAGCCGATGACCACTGCTGAGAAATCCCCAGTCCCTTAACAACCTCCTGAAACAGGTCACTTGTAAAGTTAGTACCCTGATCACACTGAATTTCTTTTGGAATCCCTGCAGATGTGAACAAGTGGAGCAAACATCTATCTATGGATTTAGCAGAAATATTCTTAAGAGAGTATACTTCTGGATAACATGTAGCTGTACACATCACCGTGAGAAGATACTGATTACCCTTTTTTGTTTTTGGTAAGGGTCCCACACACTCGATTACTGTTCTCTGGAATGGCTCCTAATCTACAGTGATAGGTTGTAAAGGAGATGGGGGAATGGTTTGGTTTGGCTTGCCTACGATCTGCCAGACATGACAGGATTATACAAAATTACTAACCTCCTTCTTCATCCCTGGCCAACAGTAATGCTGCAAAAGTCTTTTATAGGTCTTCTGAATTCCAAGATACCCTGCTAAACCATCATGGGCTAACTCCATTAGGGAATGACGAATAGAACAATGTATAACAAACTGGTGCACTTCTGCCCAGCTGTCCAAATCAGTAAGCTCTGGAGAACGATACATTCTCATCAGGAGTCCATTCTGATAATAAAAAGAAGGCACATTTTGACCCAAGAAGCTATCCCCGGCTATATGTCTGCACTTTGCTGGTGAGACATCACAATCCTGAGCTTTAAGTAGATTATCTTTAGTTATCTTTTGCGAGATAAGGCTATCAAGAGGAAGAGCACTTGGAGTTTGCACAGAACTGTCTTTGTGATTCTGAGAACGGGTGACTGCACAAAGGGGAAAGATATGTGGATGCTCCTCATCTATCTCAGAGGTGGGACTAGACGACAGGGGCGTGTTAACCAAATGCAAGTCTGGGCAAACTACCTTTCCAGCCAAATCGTACCCAAGGATGAAGCCAACTCCTTCCACAGGAAGAGGTTTCTCTGTAACTCCCACAGTCACTTCTTCCGACAAAAAATCACATTTAAGGAATATCTAGGTAGGTAAGAAGACAGATCTTTAAGGAGCAAGGTCTTTCCCATATACTTCTTGATGCCTGGTAGACAGGGCTCATATAAAATGCTTTGAGCAGCTTCTGTATCCCTAAGAAGATTAATTGGATAGAATTTACCATTGACATCCAGTGAAACTGCACCCTTAAATTTAAAATCCTTGAAAGGATCATCCTGAGAGCCTGGATAGATCAGATTAGTAACAGGTTTCCTAGATTTTACACTAGAGCAGCTCACTGATGGTTTTGCAAACAGTTGATTTTAACTTCATTTCTGATTTACACTGGATTTCTTACACTTTGGATCCTTACAACAATCTATACTGTGATCTGATTTTTTGCAATAGCTACAAGAGACTGGTTGCATATATTTCCTGGCGTTACCCCCGCTAGAACCAGGGCTTTGACTAGAGGAGGACTTTTCAAAATTTGACCTGCCCCCACTTTCACCACTCAGCTGTGACCTCCTTAGAAGTGCAAATGAGTCTGCAATCTGTGCTGCTTTAGTTCAATCTTTTTCACCCCTTTCTTCAATATGTGTCAGAATGTCAAAGGGCAACTTTCACTTAAACTCTTCAAATACAATCAGATTCTTCACTTGAGAAAAGGTCTTTGTTTCGGTTGCATCGAACCACTTATTAAACAACCTTCGCTTCTCTGTGGCAAATTCCAGGTAAGTGATCTGGGTAGATTTAGTGAGGGATCTAAATTTCTGGCGATATGCATCAGGTGTAATTGCATAGGCGTCAAGGATCGACCGTTTGACTAGGTCATAATCACTGATGCAATCTAAATTAGAAAAAGTTATAGCAGACTTATCGGTTAGCTTTGGTTGTAGAAGCCAAGTCCACTCAGAGCGGGGCCATTGTAAATGGTCAGCAGTCTTTTCAAAGGTACGGAAAAAGTTATCAGGGTCTTCCTCATTGAACTGGGGAACAAGAGACATAGTTTTAGCCAAGTTGAATGGTTTAACTGTAGCTTCATTCTTAGATTCTTTTTGTTGTTCAAGTTTAAACTTGGCAATCTCCGACTCATGTTTTAGTTTATCAGTCTCTAACTCTCTCTCTCTCTCTCTTTCTTAAAGCCAGTTCCCTCTCTTTTGTCTCTTTAATGAGTAATAGTTTCTCTCTCTCGAACTCAAGTCTTTCTGCTGACCACGAATCATCGATTGGGGATTTTATTCCAGCAGCATGGTTATCGTAATCAGAGCTTACTTCGCCGTTAGTGTCATTACGATCTTTGTCTTCTACTCTCAAGTTACATGAAGTCATAGGTGTTAGAGTGTCAATGGCTTCTGGAGGGAAAAGCATTTTTGGTGACTTTGGCTTCCATAACAGTATTCTTTAGCACTTCTTTAGTGGCAGAGCTGGGATAAGAGATTTCAAAATACTGAGCTACGAAACGCCAGTTGTCTTTAGTTACTAGTCCAGTTAATTTGTCAAGAGAAGGATTTTCACAGAAATCTCTGACATTAAATGATTCCATCTTAATCGACGTTAAAGTTACTCTTGAGAGAAAGTTACCATTCGACCTGCACCAAGTTCAGTTCCATATGGACACCATAGGCTATTTATTGCAGGTAATCAAAGTTAATGTTTGCCTTGGTTCTCTAGGACTAATGGCAAAATAATTTTGCCAGGTGAAGTAAACTTGGTCAGGTAAACATGAATTATTGAAGCAGACTATTGACAGCGAGATCAAACCCTCAGCACTTTGAGTCGCTTAATCCAACCAAGTTTACAGCACAACGACAATTCCTGCGGTTTATGAGTAATGAAAGAAAATGGGTATGGATCCATATAATTCCTTCACTTTCCCACAAAGACGACTGCAGTAATTATGGTCTACCTATGAACATTTCAAAGATAGATAATGAATGGCTGACTTTAAACTAACACGGGATAATCCGGATTAAGTTTAAATTCAGAAAAGAGTGCATGCAGGGATACGGCATTAGTTTAACTCAGTAAGTAGGTCCGGGTAGCTCACTTAAACAGCAAGGGTACGGTACTGGTTAACTCACTATGTAGATCCGGTTTCTCCCGCTACATAATAGTACCGATATGACGCCGCCTGCCAGGGCGTAAACAATAAATTGGTCCCGACTGTATGGTTCACCCTGAAAAGATCCATTCCCATTACCTCAAGCTAACCAGGAGGCAAACTGCTTAATCACCTAACGGGAATACCGATCAGAATACACACGATAAAGTAGGCTGTAGTAAACCATTTAAGCAAGGTTAAGATAAACAGTTGCACAATCCTGATCAACCTGCAATAATTATACACACCTCATGCACACAGGCAAACTATACTCCAGTGGTGTATTACTCACTAGAGCAGCAAGAAAATCCCGGACAGGCCCTCATTTTACGGTTTGTAGTTGGTAGTAATTATTAAGCTGTCTCTTTGGTCTAGGGATACGGAACTACAATACCGCAAAAGCAGTTCACTCCAATCATTGTACTTATTTCCCAGGTATGAAAGATTTCCTTGCGGATCTAAATAGCTTTTCCACTTAAGTAAACAAAAAAATATCTAAGTTTTAATTTACAAAAATATTACATAACTTTACATATTACACAAAACGAACCCATTAAATATCCCCAAAAGTTGTACAGAACAAAAGCGGAACAAATCAAAGTTTCACACCACTGAATGAAATTAACCTGTCTACATGATCAGTGTTCACATCATATACATATCCGTATGGTGGTCCAGACGAAATCTCACACGAGATAAGCAGCACCGAATTAGTCCCAGTCTCTCCATACACAATACAAGTGGTACTTCAGGGTAATCACAGCTGAGGAGCAAAGTAGAGTAAGGGCAGTCCAGACATCACTGATCAACTGCCCCCGTCTTTTTTTTTTTTTTTTTTTTTTTTCCGGCCTATCAACCATCGGGGCCGAAGCCCCTGGTTATTAAGGCCATGGATATATATATATATATATATATATATATATATATATATATATATATTTAAATATATATATACATATATATATATATATATATATATGTATATACATTTAAATATATATACATATATATACAAACATATATATATACATACACACACACACACACACACACACACACACACACACACTTCCATGCATACATACAGACACATTTTCATGCAAACGTACATATATATATAATATTTTTAATCTTATTTATTTATTTTTTTGTATTTTTATTTTTTTAATTTTTTCTTGGTTTTATATGTTTTATACCTTATAATATAAAGACAAACTAATCTAAAGACCCTAAAACTAATCACCTAACAGACAAATCGCTAACCTATACTAAATCCTACAGAGACAAATAGGTAGACCTACACTAATGGTAAAAATACCTCGACTAACAGAACACCATCGACTGCAGATATGTAATGACTTTCTACATGACATACCTGCACACATCACCTGGTGACTGTCAGTCGAGGCACAACCTAATATAGGGGACATCAATATATGAAAGGGAACCAGACGAGTCAGGAACATTTCCATATACGTCAGCTGTCGTCCCTAATTAGAACAACTTAAGCAAGATAATATAATTTATTTACATAATTTGTTCAAAAAGTGAAGAACCTCGCCCAGCAGACCACCATCGACTACAAGTGCCCAATACCTTCCTATATTGCACACTTGCACTCATCAGCTGGTGACTGTCAGGCGAGGAACTTGGCTTAATGTAGGGGACATCTATATTAGAAATAGATCTGTGGGAGGAGGAACTATTTAAAATATGTCAACTGTCAACCCTAATTAATATTACAATATATACATATTTACTGTTCATAAAAACCATAACCACGCAGTAAAAAAGTCACATCACTCTGATCAGTCCGGTCTCTCTCAAGAAAGCCATCAATTTATCAGTCATAACAATGTCCCCATCACCCAGGATGGTGGAAAGGGTGAAGGGGACGTCTACTGCGCCGCAGTAATTTATAAGTGAAGCACGTTCACGAATAAATCGCCGACAGCGCAGGATGATATGACTAATAGATAACACCGCATTACAGATGTCACAGTGCGGTGGGAAGCGTCTTTCCATATATGGTTTTATGTGGGTTACAATGGTGGCATTCAGCCGTAGCCGTGCCAACACTTTTTCTTCTAGGCGACTGGGACGGTTGGCAGTGTCCCAGTCGCCCAGGTACGGCTTACAAGTTGGAATATTTAGTCTGGTCCACTGACCTTGCCACAGAAGATTTATTGATTTCTTTTCCGAGAGATAGACTCGACCGTAGATCACGAGGAACGTCCCAAGTCTCCTCGAGCTCTACAGCCGACTTTGCAAGTAAGTCAGCCTGCTCATTGCCGTAGATACGACAATGACCAGGCACCCAGATCAGCGTGAATGACTTGTTGCATGAATGCAACTTATTAACGATGCGGCCCTGGATCTCGTGAGAGTCCGTAGTGCAAGATGCAATTGCCTGAAGGGCTGATTTTGAATCTGAAAATATGACAAATGAGTCGTGTCTAGAATTGAGAGCATAGTCTATGGCTTTGTCAATAGCAAAAAGTTCTGAGGTAAACACAGATGTATGAGTCGGCAACCGATACCTGAGGGCACATTCAGTCGACCACACACTTGCACCCACACATTCACTCGACTTGGAGCCGTCGGTGTACAATTGATGGGACCCCAAGTGACGAACAATGATATTACGAAACAAGTGGTGGACCTCCGCCTCCGGCGCCTTGGCCTTTGGTGCTGGGAGCCATGTAACATCGACTGTAAAGCCGGGTGGCTCCCAAGGCGCTATATTTTTAAGCACCAACTTGTCACAGTCACTGGGGTCCACATCAAGCTCCTGAGTCAGTAAGTGGAGGCGAGTGGCAAGTGGCCGACGCACCCCCCGCAGAAGGTGGTGGTATTGACGCAGGGGGGTACAGGCCACATTGCCGATATTACTTTTTCTTAATGTCCTTATGCCGTAGGACAACGCCAGGTGGTCACGGCGAATACGGAGGGGAGGCACATTCGCCTCCACTTCCATACGAGCTACACGGGTACACCGGACAGCTCCAAGACACATTCGCAAACATTTATTCTGTAACATATCCAATCCTTTCAGAGTGGCATCAGATGCCGAGCCATACACCTGTGCGCCATAGTCTAGCTTCAATCGAATAAGGGACTTATACACCATTAATAAAGATTTTCTGTCGGCACCCCAGGTAGTACCCGCTAGGTACTTGAGGACATTTAACGGTTTATCACAACGAGCAAGCAAAGTATTAACATGAAGTTTAAAATTCATTCTACGATCAAAATGTATTCCTAAAAATTTTACAGAATTTTGAAAAGGTACCGCCTGATTATCCAAAGTTAAGCACAAATTAGGTACGTTACGATTAGTGAAAACTATAGCGGCACACTTACGGACGGAAAACTTAAATCCCCACTGCAAGGCCCATTGGTGGACGGAGTCAGGGGCTGCTTGAATCCGCCCAGCCGAAAATTGTGCATTACGGGAAGAGTGCCATATTGCACAATCGTTAGCGTAGAGTGAGTATTTAAGATTCCTCGGGATGGGAGCTGATGACAGAATATCATTGATCATAATACTAAATAAGGTAGGACTAAGCACACTTCCCTGCGGCACCCCGTTTTCCTGGATAAATATATCCGATGTTACGTTACGGGGCAATTTCACAGAGAAAGTTCTGTCCCTTAAGAAATTTGAAATAAAAACAGGCAAATTTCCTCTTAAACCATAAGCATAGAGCTTCATTAGGATACCGTGTCGCCATGTCATGTCATAGGCTTTATGGATGTCCAAGAACACCCCTATCATGAATTCTTTATTGGCAAATGCCTCTGCAATACAATGCTCCAAATTCATTAAATGATCTAGTGAACTTCTGTATTTACGGAAGCCACATTGTTGATCATTTAACAAATTCTTCGACTCTAAAACAAAAAGAAGCCTATTGTTAACCATACGTTCCATGACCTTACATAGACAAGAAGTCAACACAATAGGACGAAATGAAGTGGGATTCATAAGACGACCAGCCTCTTTGGGTATCGGTATGACGTGCGCAAAGTGCCATGAGTTTGGGAACGTTCGAGACGCCCAAATCTCATTGTACAATGCTAACATCTTAATCAGGTTGTCCTGATTAAGATGCTGGATCATACCGTACGTGATGGTGTCTGGTCCAGGGCTGGTGTCTTTACAGGATTTAAGGGCAAGGAGCAGTTCATCTAGCGTAAACTCTTGGTTGTACGGGGAGTTTACGTCTTCTGTGGCAAAGTCTAATATCTGTAGCTCAGCCGTGCGTTTATGATGTTGGAAACGCGGGTCATAATTGGCTGAGCTACTTACATGAGAAAAACTCCTGGCGAGGATGTTAGCAACGTCCACGGGCTCGTCATAGATGTTATTATTTGCTTGCAAGGTGGTAATGGGGAAATATGGGCCTTTATTATTCAATATTCTTATAGTGGACCAGACTTTACGTAATGGTGTTGTACGAGTCACCGTGGACACAAAGGACCGCCAGGAGTCACATTTGGCCCTTCTTATTATTCTCCTTGCCTCAGCCCGTGCCTGTTTGTATGCAATAAAATTTTTCTCAGTGGGCTGACTATCAAAAATCCTGTATCTCCTATTGCGTTTTCTTAATGCTTGTCAGCAATCCGGCGTCCACCAATGTGCTCTATGCTTCGCATGAACTGTAGAAGTCTTGGGAATAGCAGCCTCAGCTGCGTGTAATATGGAAGTAGTTATATTTTCGACCTTGACATCTATGGTCTCCCCAGATATATCTAAATTGGCGATCCTTGAGAAGGATCCCCAATCTGCTTTCTTATAGTTAAATTTTGGAGGTGGAGGGTCCGAAATGATGTCGCGTGTATAAGAAAGACAGATGGGTAAATGATCACTTCCCAAGGAGTCGTCGTAAGGGTCCCATGAGAGATCTGGATGTATACCAGAGGAGGCCAAAGATAAGTCAATGGCCGAAAAGTTACCAGTACGATCATCTACACGAGTCGCTCTACCATCGTTCAGAAGACAGAGGTTGGACTGTAGTATTAGGTCGGCTACTTGCTCCCCACGACCATCGATCCTCAAGCTACCCCATTGATAGTGATGGGCGTTAAAATCGCCCAACACTAACTTATTTCCAGGCAGATGTTCCACTAGTGAATTTAAAGCATCACTATCAATGGGGCCATGTGGAGGACAGTACAGAGAGCAAATAGACAGATACGTGTTATTAAATTTTACTCTGCACGTGACAGCTTCCAGAGTAGAATTTAGAATCACTTCCGTTTGTGGATGTGATTTGTGTGTGTATATGGCAACTCCGTGACCTTCATATCTTCTATACGAGTGGTAGTGTTTGAACTGTGGAGGATCAGGATGATCCTCCAGGCGCGTCTCCTGTAAACAAACAACGTCTGGCCTGTGTATTGACAGCAAGATTGCTATATCTTGTAACTTATTCCCAATACCTCTACAATTCCACTGTAATACAGTGAAAGCGACGGTTTAAGATTTTCGTTGGGGGCCAGTGTGCTTTGTCTTTTTCTGTCGCCCGCCGGCAGGTGAGCGACTACCGGGGGACCTATCCCGGTGCTTGTTAATGGAAACCTCCATATTGTCATCAATAACTAGGTTCCCAGCCTCCCCCGAGGAAGAGCTAACCTTTCTCTCCCTCGCTGGAGTAGGAACCGGAAGGACATGAGGACGTGACTGTTTCGTGAGGGTGGTCATGTTACTTTTACTAGACTTGTCAGGCTTCGTTTTAGGCCGTACTGATGGAGAGGCAGCAGCAGCCTGAGAATAAGTTGATGCCTTAGGGATGTCAGTGAGAGAGTTGGAACGGACAGGAGGTCGAGCTGGAGATATACTGTGAGTGGCAGGAGGGAGAAAGACAAGGTCAGTCTGTGTCTCAACGGTGCACATCACGGGACGGGACACAACCGCCGATGCATAGGAGACATTAGGCTTGGGAGTTGCATGCAACTCCTTCACCTTCTTCCTAGCATCGTAAAAGGATATGCCCTCAGTCGCTTTCACTGTGCAGACCTCTTTCTCCTCCTTCCACTTGGGACAAGCCCTAGAGGAAGTGGAGTGAGCATCTTTACAGTGAAAACAGCACTCAGTCTCGGATGTACAGTTGTCAGCAGAGTGACCTACAGCCGCACACTTGCCACACACGATGTTGGAAGCCCGACAAGCCTTTTCATGATGTCCGTAGAGCTGACATTTTGAACAACGAAGGGGATTCGGGATGTACGGTCTTACATTTACAATTTCATATCCTACTTTGACATTTGTAGGTAGCAAAACTTTGCCAAAAGTGAGGATAACAGTGGCTGTCTTCGTCCTAACGCCTTCCTGATAACGAGTGATGACTCTGGCATCAATTACATCCTGCTGAGCAAGTTCCTGTATGATTTCTTCCTCACTCATCACCATGAGATCCTGCAAGTGATAACACCCTTGCAGGAATTCATGGATGTTGGGATCTTGGCCTCGATATCATGACAGTGAAACTTACGCAGCTTTAGCAAGTCTTTAACTTGAGAGGAGTTGAACGTCTTAACCAGGAGGTCTCCATTTCCAAGTTTTTTTACTTGTTCCACCTCTCCCGCACAGTGGTCAATCACCTTCTTGACAATGAAGGGATTGAGTCTGGACAGGGGAGTAGAACCTAGAGCATGAAGCGTTACGAAGGTCGCGTTATTTACAGGGATGTCAAGCGGGGAACGAGTCTGGCGTCCGTCAGTCTGGGGCCGGTCAGTCACGGTAGTGGTGTCGTCAGGACTACCTCCCCCCCTGAAGGGGGGGGAGGCAGTAGGGGGGTCCATCATAGCTACCACTTCCCCCGTGAAGGGGAAGTGGGAAGAAAGAGAAAACGACCAAGGGGCAAAGTACCTGGGGAAGACCCACCTAGGCTGAGATTACCCTCTCAAACCACTCTCGGGAGGACGCGCCCGTGTGTATCTCACACCCCAGAGCGATCAGTGGGGGGTACACTCCAGAGGTGAGTAAGCAAAGGCAATCTCAGAAATTAGATATAGACACCTACTATATCTACTAAGGCCAGAGAGGAAAATTAGTTCTAGCTAACCTAACTTTATTGAAAAACGCCCTAGTGGCGAAAAAAGAAAAAGCTAAAGCCGGTGAGGCAGCCCTATAGCTAGACGAGAGCTCAGAAACACGTCCTCACTCTTCGCAACTATCCATCAAAGTCCGCCCCCGTCAGGTTTCCCGGCAAATTTATGTCCCAAGCTGTAGCTTCAAAGACGAATTAATGAAGCTTTGGATCCCTTCAGAAAACCAGATTTGAAGCACTCGAAAAGTTGATCAGGCTTCTTCTGAACTGTTTCAAACAGCTGTGAGGCATCTGAATTATTTCATAAGATTAAAACCAAATAAATAGCATGGAGGACAACAACAGCCGTTTCACCTCCCCCTCTAAGTCCTCCGTAGTACAGACAGGAGGACTACTGCTGGCCGACGTCCGTAGAGCTCTAGAAAGGGCATCAGCAACTAAGTTGTCCACCCCTTTGATGTGTTTCACCACTAGGGGATATTGCTGAATCAGAAGTGCCCATCTGAGAAATCGCTGGTTCTGGTTACGCATCCGCCGAATAAAAATCAGGGGGTTGTGATCGGTGTCGACTGTCACAGGGTGACTATGCCCGTGTAGATAACAGTCAAAATTTCGCAGAGCCAGGATTAAGGAAAGAGTCTCCTTCTCCACAGTTGAATAATGTTGTTGATGCCTTTTGAGCTCAGCTGAGAAGTACGAGACTGGATGCAACACCCCATCACCCGCATTCTCTTGGAGGAGAGGTGCTCCTACCCCACTTCCACTTGCATCTGTATGTAAAGTGAAAGGACGGGAATAGTTAGGAGTGCAAAGAACTGGTTTCGAGGACAGGAGCAGTTTCAGCTGGTGAAAGGCCGCATCACAAGCACAAGTCCACCGATAGGGGTGTTTAGAACTTGTCAGATCTGTAAGAGGTGCCACGATGGCAGAGAAGTTGCTACAAAACCGTCTGTAGAACCCAGCCATGCACAGAAACCTCATGAGTGACTTCCTTGTAGTAGGGGTTGGGTATTCTAAGATGGCTTCAATGTTGGTTTGCTTGGGCCGAGTTCTTCTTTGTCCAACGACATGGCCCAGATAGGTCACGGTGGCACTGCCGAATGTAGACTTAGCAAGTTTGATTGTGAAGCCAGACTCCCCTAGACATGAGAACAATGATCGAAGTCGGGTTACATGGTCTTCCCAGTTGTCTGCAACGACAAGTAAGTCATCTAAATATGAGGACACACCCTCTAATCCCTGGATGGTATAGTTGATTGCCCTTTGAAAGGTTGCTGGGGCATTAGACATGCCAAATGGTATAACATTGTACTGAAACAAACCAAAAAGGGTTATAACTGCCGAAATAAGTTTGGCTTAATCAGTCAGTCCAATTTGATAATAACCCTTTTGTAGATCTATCTTAAATATGTACTGAGATTGGCCCACAGCATCAATCAAGTCATCAGTTAATGGAGGGGGATAGGAATCTGGAACGGTTACATCATTAACTCTCCTATAGTCCGTGCAAAATCTACTGTTTCCATCAGGTTTTGGAATTAACAAACAAGGTGAAGCCCAAGGAGAGTTGGTTCAGCCAAACCATGTTCCAGTAGGAAGTCTACCTCTTTTTTCACAATTGCCCTCTTCTCAGGACTTACTCTATAAGCAGGTTGCCTAATTGGGCGTACATCAGAGCAAAGCAATTTAACATCATGTTATGTATGGCTACTATAACCAGGAATATCAGCAACAAAACTGCTATAATCACGTAAGATTGAAATAACATCAAGTTTATTAGACTCTGGCAAGGAACTTAGATGACTCTCTATGTTAGACCAAATTTCATGATTAAGAGGATTACAAGGAGACGGAATGTCTGCAGCTTCTCCATCGTCTACACAACATTCTGCAGACATGC
>NC_137013.1:18881790-19061233 GCF_032717465.1 Coenobita brevimanus | reverse complement strand
TTTCGTTTGTCTAATTTACTTAACTCTTCCTGTACTTCCTTTTGTGATATATGTATATCTGGTAATATGTGTGGGCATGCATGTTCCATACCGTCTCTTTTAAAATTAATTCCTGTTGTAAAGACTGATTGGAAGTTTTTATTCAGTGCTTTATAAATATCTTTCTCTTTTGTACAGATGATCCCCTCATCTGTAATGGACTGAATTTTATCTTTAACTCTGGTTTTGCTCCGGATGTAGCTGTAAAATGGCTTTGCTTGATCACTACTTTTAATTATTATATCTTTGAGCCTTCCTCCTTATCATTGCATAACCATTTCTTGTCTGTTTATAGTTGTTATATGCCCACTCTCGATTGTGTCTTCTGTATCTATTCCACAAGAAGTCTCTTTTTTCTTTTGATTTTTTCATTCTGTATTAAATCATATCTTTATTTTCATTTACGTTTCTTTGTGCTGAAGGATGTAATTTTGGACTTCTATTTCATAAAAATCACAGAATTTTCTATAAATAATATTTAAATCTTGTCCTCTAAACTCATTTTCCCAATCTGTATCTAAAATGTACTTCTTCAGGTCATAATTGTTGTCCTTTCTGTAGTTTAGACTGTTTTTGTAACTCTCATTGCTAGTAACTACATCATATGCAATCCTGAAGTTGCAGTTTAACCCGCCCCGTCCCGGAGGCGTGAATTCACGTCCTCACATGATGTGCACTCATATCCCAGAGACGTAAATTAATGTGGCAACATTGCAAGGTCCCTAATTTGCACAATTTTCAATTTTCACGAGTGATTTCGCGAGTGATTTTTGGCACGTATACACGGGACACCTTCCTCTATTCCTCTACATGATGCCAAGCAGGGACAATGCCTTACACCGCATAACTTCCCCCCCCCCTGCACGCCACTGTCTCGGCAATTCACCTGTTACCAGTGACCTGGCCAATAAAGACATTCAGGGCCAGAGTGATTCCCCAATCGATGACAATGTGGAGGACAAAGTTTACATAGCATTAGAGGAAGAAACAGTCAGAAATGATGATCAGGTAATGTGGGGAAAAAAGGTCATGAATGGTGATGAGTTAGTGAGTGAAACAATGCTTATAATGCCTATATTACTGTTTGAAAACCAATATACTCATGTACTACATATGAATTCGTACCAAGTAAATAAATAAATACTGTTTATGAGTGGATAAAATAGTTACCCTCCCATAGAACTCGTTTTCTTTGGTGCCAGCCTGTTAGAAAACCTAGTCAGGTAAGGAGGTACTCGTACCTGAATCGAGTATTTTAAACCTCAGGTGAGCGATTTCTCTATGAATTTTCGATGTTTCTCACCAAAAGCGAATGTTTGAGCCTAAAAAAAAAGGTCCAAAAATGTCGGGACTGGGGCGTACCACTGCCCAGAAAACGTTGGGATGGGGTGGGTTAATACTTCATGGTCGCTTTTGCCGAATGGAGGGTGATACATTATATTGTCAATATAATTTTCTTGCCCAGTAAATATAAGATCTAGTATTGATGGATCACCAAGTCCTTTTTTCTGGTGTTTTCCTGTACATGCTGTGTTAGGAAAAACTCCTGCACAAGATCCAGGAGCTTTTGATCCTAACATCTTTCATGACTTCTTACGTCTAGAGTATTCCAATTTATATTTGTATTGAAATCTCCAGTTAATATAACTCTTTCAGATTTCTCTTCCATTCTATGTTGTAGTTCTCTTAAACTCTGAATTGTACTTTCTGCCAGGTCTTCATATTCGCCTCATTCCTATGTATTTGTTTTGGGTGGCATGTATAAATTTGCCACAATTAATTTCCCATCGGATGTGTTAATCTCCAATGCTGTCAGTTCTACTTGTGAGGGTATGGCTGTTTTTATTTCTTCACCTTGTAGATTTTTCTTTACTAAGATTATAATTCCTCCTCCTTTCCTTAAATTGCTGTCTCTTCTCCACACACTGTATTCCTCGAACTTTTGGGTATCGTTTGATATCTTAACGGTTAATTTTGTTTCAGTTAGGCAAATAATATGTGGTTCCTTTTCTTTGGTATAGTCTGCCATCTCTAATAATTTAGACACCATTCCATCTACATTTGAGAACATCAACTTAATCATCTTGTTTACATCCTTGCCATAACTTGAGTCTGCTACCTTCCTCCTTTTTATTCCCTGTTGGTTATGTACCATTTTCGTACCTCCAGTCCAATTACTTTGTAAAAAAAAATGTTCTCTTCTATTCCTCTGATCTTCCCTTGTTCTTTGCTTTTGCCTCTTCCTTCTTCTCCTTTAGTATTCTCAATTCCTCTTGAGTCAGGCATCTTTTTATCCATAGTGTTTGAAATTCCTCTTTTTTCATGAGTTTGTTTCCATTATTTAGTATTTCCTCCACAGCGTTTCACACACTGGAAGGTTACTTTCAGAGGCCTTGACTCATTTCTCTCACATATCTCTAGCCTTTTGTCTTGCTTAATGTCTTTATCACAGATTTCCTCTGATATTCCCTCAATACTCTTATTATATTTGCAATCTCCTTTTTGTCTCTCGAAATTTTTGTTTCTTTTTTTTATTTTTTCCTCATTTATACCAGTGATTACTGCTGATTTGTTGACATCTGCTGAATCTCTGACCAGTTTTAGGTTGTTTTTTATTTTTCTTTCACTTCCTTTGTAATGTTTTTTTCTTCGACTGTTGTTTCTAAGTCTTTCCTTACTTTCTCCATTTCAGCATACGTAGTTTCCATATCATCTTTGTAACCTTGCATCACTCCATTCACCTGGGTTATCTTCTCTTCGGGATCACTGCTTTGGTCTATCAGACTGCTTGCTTGCTTGTCTCTGTATCATTTCTGAACTCCTCCATAATACTTCCATGGTTGACAACTGTACTTGCCATTTCATTAATCTTCCTTCTAAGCGAACCCACTTCAGCTGATAGTTTATCTGTTGGGTCTTTTTTAATTCCTTTACTAATTTTTCATTTTCTTCCTTCTGTATATGCAATTGCTTCTAATTTTCATCCACTTTGCTCTGAAAAGCCTTCGGCAGTTTAATCACCCTCTCTACTAGTTTGTTCTAGTTTGTTATATGTTTCCATTTGAACCAGTTCCTGGTACAAATCATCATCCTGTTTTCTATCTTTGTCGTTTTCTTAACTCCTTCCATATCCACTTTACTAAAGATGGTCATCACCTTGTGGTATTACTGAGAAAGATTCTGCCTACAAGTGTGTGTGTGTGTGTGTGTGTGTGTGTGTGTGTGTGTGTGAGATGAGACGCTAATATCTGCTTCCCTGTCCTTTCTACAATCTTGTCCTCCACTTCCCTCTCGTCAAGGGGGGAGGATATGGAAACTAGAAATCGTCAGAGTATTTTGAACAAGGATGGATTATCGACGAGCATAAGTTTTTTTGCGCAGCTTTGCAAACAAATATTGAAATATGGATAAGGACCAGAGGAAAAGAGTTAAACTGTGTAATAAACTGTCAGAGACGTTGACAGCAGTAACGTGAAACAGGAACGTAATCGTAACATTAAAGAAAGCACTCATACTACATAAAATTATATTCATTCTAACATAGTAATTGAGTATAAGCAAATGAGTTTTTTAACAGAGCTGGGTTACTTACAGTGAACAGCAGCTAGCTATAGCGAGTGGATAATGTAGTATATTGCAAAGAACTGAGTTAGTGACAGTGTATACAACTGAGATGCGAAAAAAAAAATGTGTAAGGAACAGTGTATTGCACTGACCGGATGTGTGAGTTTTACAAATAAGTACTTTAACAATGATTTACAGCTGGTGAGTAAACGTAACAAGCAACTGGTGAATAAGTGTGATAGACAGAGCGTAAGTACCAATGTGTTTCACAAACTGAGTGAGGAATATAAAACGAATGTTTAGCAGTGTTGTCTATTAAATCTGCTTCAATAACAGTTATGATATGGAGATTGTGGCACACTTCTCAGTATGGAATATATAAATGTACTTCAGGTATCTTGATTACCTGGTTCAATAAAAGGATGAGGAAGACGGATAATTCAGTTTACACTGATAACACACACACACACACACACACACACACACACACACATATATATATATATATATATATATATATATATATATATATATACATATATATATATATATATATATATATATATATATGTCTGTCTTCTGCATATCTATATTTATCTATCTAACTATCTATACATCATCATCATCGTAATCTGTTCCACCTGAGACGATTCCGGTGTTGTTCCTGCAAGACTTCCTCTCTCTGACTTCCTCATGACCGACATTATAAAATCTTCGACTGATGTGTTGTCTCCCATCACTGACCTCAGTACTAAGGAGTAAAGTGCGTTTTGTGGGCGAGTAAGGATAGAGCGAGCGCCTTGATATCACAACTTCCCTCTGTCATAAAATCATAGGCGGAATCTCCAATATTCAAATGCTAGAACTGATGCAAAAACACAGTGTTACGACGGAAGAACTTTCTTAATTTGATTTTGTAACTGAGGTGTTTACCAATTAGAAATGAATACTTCCCTGTAAAACTTGAGACTCCAAGGGGTTCCTACGCCTTTATGAGCGAGTTTTTAGTTGAAGACAAAATTTATAGAATGAAAGTATCACAAGCAGAAAAAATTACAACTCACCGTTATATTGGAGTAAAGTTACTAGCTTCTGCTTAGCGTGGCGGTTGGGTCGGGCCAGGCCGGGCTGCTCATTTCCAAACTTAAATGAGTGTAAACATTGGTTGCTTGTTTTGCTTGTTGGCTCGCAACAAGGCATATGGACCTGATGAGGACCCTCTTGTTGTCCTCAAGAACTGTGGTTCAGTGTTTACACCCTGCCTAGGAAAACCCTTTCGCCTTTTTCTGTCGACTTGTATCTTTCCTTCTTGCTGGAAGTTTGCACTCATTCAGTCTGTCCCTAAGAAGGGTGATCATTCTCATTCCTGTGATTATCGGCCAATTGCTTTTACATCCTGCATTTCTAAAGTTTTTGAATCTATTCTTGACAAATAAAAAAACATAAAGCACCTTTCCTAGCATAACCTTATTCTCGATTTCCGCCAGGGACGCTCCACTGGTAATCTTTTCACCTTCCGTTCAAACTCCTGGTCATCATCCTTTCTGAACTTTGGTGAAAGCTTTGCCATTGCACTTGACATCTCAAAGGCTTTCGATCGAGTCTGGCATGAATATTCATTTTCCAAACTACCCTCTTATGGTTTCTACTCTTTTATCTGTGCTTTCATCTCTCACTTCCTTTCTGGTCGTTCTATAACTTCTGTAGTAGACAGCCACCATTCTTAACCTACGATTATCAACAGTGGCGTTCCTCAGGGCTCTGTCCTGTCACCAGCTGTCTTCCTTCTATTCACCAATGATCTTCTAAGCTGTACATTAAACTCTATCTACTCGTATGCTGATGGCTTCACCCTTCACGTCCCCATCTGATTCCCGCAGCATCTATCTCAGCACTTACTGTACTTCGGCAGACAAGGGATGAGGGTATGGCACACCTAATTTCTTACTTGGCTCATATCTCTGGTTAGGGTAAAAGTGATCTTTTAATACATCAAAAACCGAGCTCTTACATCCTTCGACCTATCAGAATATCATCATCACCATCATCATCCGGACCTCCTTTCCCACCCTAGGAATAGCAAAGTCCAGACAACCAAAATTTGTCCATTTCAATGGGCCACACATCCATTCACTCATCATTCAAGCCCAGGGAATCCTGGCTCCATCTGATAGGTCAAACTCTTTCACCACATACTGTAGCTTCACATATACTTATCTACACTGCCTCCTTAAAAGGAGTGCCAAATGCACTTCTTCACACAGAATTCATTCAGCCCGCTTGCTCTGTTGCCAGTTCCTTAGACTCACCAACTTCCATACCTCTCTTCCTCAAACACTCATCTACAGTGCCTCTCCACCTTCTTCTTGGCCTGCCTTGCCTCCTCCCTCATTCAAATTTGCTCAGATATACTACTGTCATCTATCCTCTTCATGTGACCAAACCATCTCAGTACACACTCTTCGATTCTGGCGTCCAATGACTTCCTTATTCCGCAGCTTTCACGAATCACATTATTCTGTATCCTATCCATTCTCTGTACACCATATACAGTCCTCAACAGTCCCATCTCCACTGCTCTTACTCTTGACTTTTCTTTTTCATGCCATACCATAGTCTCACACCCCTACGTTAAACTTGGCACTAACACTCCTTCATGTAAGCCTTGTGCAGCTGCAACACCCAAGCCTCTGTTTCTTATCAAGGCCTTCATAGCACAAGCTACCTTCCTTCATAGTGTCACTCCACTTTCCACTTCTTTTTGCACATTTTCTTCCCTTTTCTATCAATTTACCCAGTATTTGAATCTCTCACCAATTCCAGTCTCTCTCCATTCACTGTAACATCACACTGGGAGTCACCTTCTCTCTCAGTAACCATCACTTTACTTCCTTCTACATTTTGATTTCAAGGCACGACGCTCACAGACGTCTACAAAACTCTGCACTACTCTACCAAGTTCTTGTCTGGAATTTGCAAGTAGTACTGTATCATCCGCATACATCAAATTTGAGATAATCCATCCATCACCATTCATTACCATCCCTCTCTCCATTACTCGTGTTTTTACTTCTCTCATCACCCCATCCATATATATATTGAACAACCATGAGGACATCACACAACCTTGTCACGCCCACGTCGATGCCCATTTACTCCTACACATGCCTCACTGCCAACATAAAAACTCTTAATGGCATCTAACAGTTTACAATTTACACCATACATACACAAAACCTTCCACAATCCTTCTCTGTCAGCTTTGTTGTATCCTTTTTCTAGGTCTGTAAATGCCATAAACACCCTACAATCCTTCTGCATTATCTGTCTTACTGCAAATATTTGATCCATATATCTTCTGCCACTCCTAAAACCACCCTCTTCGCCACTCACCTGGCCTCCTGATGTCTCTCTTATTTTTTCTATAATAATTCTTCTATATAGCCTCCCTGTAACACTCAATAGACTTATACTATGATAACCGTTGCCCTCACTTCACTCACCTTTATTTTTGTACAGGAGTACAATCACAACCCTCTTCCACTTTACTGGCACAGTTTCACTCATCCATGCCTTCTTACACATCTCCAACAAGCACTTCATTCCGCTCTCTCCAGTACACTTAATCATCTCTTCATACACATCATCAGCACCAGCTACTTTCCCATTTTTCAATCGTTTCACAGCGTTCTTCACTTCTGCGAGTGTCATGTTTCCTGGCACTGCATTGCTTCTCTGCACAGCCCCCAAACCAATCATGTTTACAGCCACTCTGCTCTCTCTATTCCCATTCATCAGACTTTCAAAATATTCTTTTCATCTGGTCCTTACTTCATCCCTATGGGGGGGCAGGGTGGCACAGTGGTAGAGCGTTGGACTCAGGACCGGGAGGTCGTAAGTTTTAGCCATGCCCGGTAGCTGCCATGCTAGAAGGGGTATCAGGTTTAGTTTGGGGAACATTTCCCTTTTTTTTTTTTTTTTTTTTATCCCTATGGGTTAACTCACCGTGTGCAGGACACTTTTAGCCCTATGTGTCACCCCCGTGCCGGCCAATTATCGATTTTTTTTTTTTTTTTTTGCTAAACTGATAGATTTTGATGCGAAAAAAAAAAAAAAAGGATATGACCATAAAAAAATTCACCAGAGGTCAGAAGTGCGTTTTCTGTAGTCCCACCGCCCGCCCGCAGGCGTGTGTGCGCGGGAAATCCCCAGCAGAGGTAAGAGAAAATCCGTTTTCTATGCAAGGTAAACTCAGGTATTCTCGCCAGCGTGACTCGGGGAAGGTATAGGAATGTTCTTTACACTCTTCTGTCCACATCACACTCACCAAAAAAAATTTCTTAGTATTTCATAAAGAAAGAGTCTTTTTTTTTGCAAATAAATCACTTACTGTTGCAACACTATACGTATCACCGTGCATGCATTGTCTTACAGGTACGCGAAAATAAGCACAACTTTACTTCAAAATGTACAGACCTTTCACTTATGATAAATTATTTGCAACATGCCTTCAGTATACACAAACATTATAAGAGTATTTTTGAGCATCTCACTGTGAATACATCGTCTTACATTTACGAGAACATATGTACAACTTTACTACACTACGTTCAGTCCTTACACTTCCGAGCAAATATTTACAGCATGCCTTCACTGTATGCTGTACTTATAGCACTTTCTGAGCTTTTTTTTTTTTTTTTCCGTACTTACAACACTTTTTGAGCGTCTTTTTGTCGCTCGTGATTACCACACTTTTGTTAATCAATAGTTAGCGAGAGTGTGGTACTCCTCAAAGCATGGGTATGTACACAGTCCTATGTCACACTCTCCACATATACACCTTGAGTCCTTCCTCTGAGTACGTAGTCTTACAGTGCTGTTTGCACACACGTGACACCTCCTCTTGGGATTTTGACGTGTTGCACTTGGAGGGACGATCTTGTGAAGTGTCTAGCAGTGAGGCGGATAGGTGTGGCGGTGGTGTGATGGTGGCGAGCAGCATTCCTATCTTCCCCATATTCCCCCACTATCTCCTGCACCAGCTCACGAATATATCCCTCAAAGGTCTCCTGAATGCCAGTTGTATGTGTGTGGAGATAGTGAGTTTTAAGGATGGTGATGTCGAGGAGGTGGAAGAATTATTTCTTATACAACTTCATCGTGGGCCTGGCACAGTCCATGCTGGAAACCATGGCGTCCGATTGATCCACCTGTCGCATGTTCACATTGTAGGCTAAGACAGGTTCTAGTTTCTAGAAGTGACGCCGCCCTTCTATCTTGTAATCTATACTGTCTGTGTGGTGTACAAGGGGCCAATGAGCAGAGAAGAGGAGGAAGACTTTGCGGTTGTGGTGCCATGCTGTTGCGAGGATATATTCAACTTGTAAAAAACAACCTCGTTTTTCTGAAGCTTCCTCCCCCACCTTCACCATGTGCTGACGGTTCTTCTTTACAGTGCTGCACAGACCAGTTTCCTGCAGGTGAAGGTGTACCTGGTGAGAATGGGGCTTGTGTACCAATTATCCAGTAGAGGATGTGCCCACAATGAAGGTATTCCTCGATCATCGTTTTTACCAAAGTTCCTGAGAGTCTCAAGCATCTATCTTCCGTGATGTCTGTCTGAACACCTGCTTATAGGACTATGTCCTGCACATACCCAGTCTTACAGTTGCACATCACGAAGATTTTGAAGCCAAACATGTGTCTTTTGCTAGAGATATACTGACAGAAAGCAATACTACCTCTCCATAGCACGAGACTCTCGTCTATGACGAGGTGTCAGTATGTAGAGAAGGAGGTACGGAATTTCTCTCAAAGCTGATCAATAATTAGATGTATCCTCCTTATCCTGTCTGTGCTGTTAGCGTTAGCTGGGTCAAGGATGTTAAGAAAAATGTAGGTGGCTCAGGATGTACTGAAATCTATTCCTCCTCATCACCTTGCCAAAAAACGGTGTCACCATTACTGGATCCACAGTCCAATAAGAAGGAAGCTGATTTTTTTTCAATATCCTCATCAAAAGCACAAGTGCTAGGAACACGTACATCTCACTCAGTGTCATGTCAAGTTGGAACAATCGGCTGTGTGGTGTCTGTGTTGTTCCCCCATGCTCAGATGCTGCAAAGGCGTTTGTTAGGGCAACAGTATTCAATACAAAGTCAACAGGGAAATAGTTCCTTAAAAAGTCCAACCTACTTGAACTATGGTTTAGCTCAGGAACGGTACATCCTGCCTCATTCTCGTGGGTGAATGGGTGAATGTGGGGGACAAAGTCACTCCCATCTTCCCACTCCAATGTCGTTTCCTCATCATCATCATCATCGCTTCCATCGTCCTTGGGCCAAGGGGAAGCGGAGGGAAGTGGAGAATGGGGGAAGAGTTTCACATGAGGTGCTGGTTGTGGGGGAAGGCAGGAAAGCTTTGTCGTGAGGTGGTGGGCTGAGCTGGGTCATTTGGGGGCAAGGGAGAGCGCAGGCAAGATGACTCAATCTCCCCCAACAATGGAACTTTCCTCCTCACACTTTTCTCCCCACATAGGGAAATCCTAGGCTTCCCCAACCACCCCTGGACTGCTAAACTATCTTTCTCCTCATCTTCCTCCTCCTCATCATGACGTGCATGATGACAACATGCAGGTGGTCCCCTTTCACGTGTTGCCCTAGCATACCCGACATACCTTGATTTTTGTGGTGAGGGAATTTCGTCATCACTACTACTTTCCTCTTCAGTCTGGATGTAGTCTTTATCCTGCACGTCGTCATCATCTACATCACTTTTCCCAGTGTAAGGGACCTTCTGGAGCTCCTGAATCTCCTCTTTTGAGAGACAGCGGCGAGACATCACTGCACTGTATGACAGACACAAGCAGAGTAAGGCTGAGCGAGCTTGAGGCGGGAGTGCATGGGTGTATGGGTCTGACTGCCTGAGGGCAGATAGAGGAAGGGATGCCCTATAAGCACACCAGTTTTTGCATGCGTAGCTTGAAAAATGCGATCACAATGAATTTTTTAAATTTAAGCTATCTTAAAATGGCACTGGCACTGGCCGCAGTATTACGTCAGACCTTTTTAAAACTGCACTTTCATATTTCTTTCCACTATCAGTTTTACATTTCAGCACCTCTTTCCAGGATAACTTCCTATTTTCAGAGCAATTCACATTCATTTTTCTTCCTAGATCATCATTTACCTCTTTCTTTTCCCTCTTCACTTGTCTCTTCGTTTCTTGTTCTCAGTATACTCAGTTCTTATTTCAAATGATCCCCTGTCCTGTATCTACTCTAGCCACTTCTCCTCATTTCCTCCATTGCTCTCCTAAACTCTTCATCTCACCATGCCATACCTGTCTTCTTCATTGTCACTCTTGCCACACTGCATATCGCTTTAGCATTCCTAACTAAGCAGTCCCTATATGTGTTCCATAAGTTGTCCAAATCCATTTCACTCCAGTTCACTGATTCCAATTCCTCCCCTACTTTGGCCTTGAAATCATCTGGCACTTCTTTAACCCGCCCCATCCCGACCACTTTTCCACCACTGACCCCCCAATCCCGACCATTTTTGGATTTTTTTTTTTTTTGGCTCAAACCTCCGCTTTTGGTGAGAAACATCGAAAAATCATACAGAAATCACTCACTTGAGGTTTAAAATACTCGATAGAAGTAGCAGTACCTCCTCACCTTACTGTGTTTTCTATCAGGTTGGCTCCAAAGAAAAAGAGTTCTATGGGAGGGTAACCATTCCACACCACTCATAAACGGTATTTGTTTATCTATTTGGTACAAATTCATATGTAGTATGGGAGTATATTGGTTTTCACACAGTAGTATAGGCAATATAAGCATTGTTTCACTCATGAAACACATCAACATACTTGACCTTTTTTGGCGACATTACCTGATCATCATTTCTGACTGTTTCTTCGTCTAATGCTATGTAAAGTTTGTCCTCCACATTGTCATCGATTGGGGATTCATTTTGGCCCTGAATTTCGTACCGTGGTACGACATGTCTTTACTGGCCAGGTCACTGGTAATAGGTGAATTGCTGAGACAATGGCATGCAGGGGGGGGGAGGGAGGTCATGCTGGGTAAGGCATTGTCCCTGCCTGGCATCTTGTAGAGGAAGGTGTCTCATGTATACGTACCAAAAATCACTCGCGAAAATTGAAAATTGTGCAAATTAGGGACCTTGCAATTGATTCGTGTTTATGTACGTCAACGGGATAGGCAGTGACAAAACGTGTGGATGCTCATTCATGTCAATGGGACGCGGCGGGTTAATCCTCAGCTCCTCGACTTTCAGTCTCTCTCCCTGGCTGCTCCTCTCTGTCTAGGTCCACCTCACTACTCTCAGCTTGATATTGCATACTATGATAATATGATCTGACAAACCTCCACATCGTCCTCTCACTGCCGTCGTATCAGCAGCACTTCCCAGCATCAGTTTCACTGCTAGCATGTAGCTCATCAGTAAGGCCCCTTTAAACATGATCTCCATTTCCTCTGTACCATATATATTTATGTGCCTCTTTATGTGTGAAGTAAGAATTACAAATGCATAACCTCCTTTCCTGACACGTGTCCTTCAGTTGCTATCCATTATCATTCACTCCTCGTACTCCATTACTACTTATTATATCCTTCACAGGACAAGTGCCTACTCTCCCATTCATATTGCCCATTACAAACACTTTATAATTTCTGGGCATTTCTCCTACTACTTTATCCAGCACATCCCAAAACCTATCTTTCTCTGTCTCTCCTGTTATCATATGGTGCATATGCTACAATCACTGCCAGTTTCATCTCGTCAAACTTAAACTTGACGTACATACATCTTGAGCTGACACATATGTATTCTCTCATTCCACTCTGCCACACTTCATCAACAAAGCAACTCCTTCCTTGCATCTTCCTTGCCCATTCATGCCCGACCCTACACATTTCACACCCTCCCACTGCTCCACTTCACACCCTTTCATCTTTGTTCCATACAGTGCCATCACGGCATATCTCGCACTCTTGAACACATTCACTGCTTCCACCCCCTTGCTCTCCCCATTCACACCTCTCACATTCAACATGGTCATGTAAACCTGCCCTGGTTGGGGCCCTGGGGGGTGTTGGGCACTCCGAGGCTCTCCGACAAGTCTGCCATGATTTTGTGATTTTTTATTGGGGAATCTGGAGTGCACAATGTCCAACTTAATCCTGCTTTATCTATGAATATGATTGCAGTTTCATTCTCTTGGGATTTAACTTGGAAAGATCATATTACCTCTCTCGTAAACTCTGCTTGCAAGAGATTAGGTGTACTAAACCAACTTCATGCCATCTTCAATTTTTGCAGTAGTTGACTTTATACACGGGTTTTATTTGCTCCTGTGTAGAGTACAAGTCCCACGTCTGGGGAGGCTCCCCACATACAGCTCTTCTCAACAAGGTGGAGTCAAAGGCTTTTTATCTCATTAACTCTTCTTTTTTACTGCCTTCCATCAACCTCTATCTCTTAGCCGCACTGCTGCATCTTTATTTCTTTTCTGTTGCTGCTTCAATGGTCTCTGCTCCTCTTAATTGTCTGTTTGCATCCCTCCACTTCAATGGAGGACGCACAACACCCATCTAGCAGCGAGCTCTTTTCCCTTTTCTATTCATCTCTCTAAAGCAAGAGAGATTAACTGTTACTCCCAGTCCTTCATATCAGCAACAGGTCAACTTTGAAACAGTCTTCCTCAGTCTGTGTTTCTTCCTCAGTCAGTGTTTCCTCCTACCTAAGGCCTCCAGTCTTTTAAAAGCAGTGAGTCCAGACTAGGGATGGTCCGAATATTCGCATTTTCATTCGCAAATATTCAAAAATGTTTTGATAGTTGCATTCACATTTGCATTTGCATGTTGTCATGCGAATATTTTGCTAATAATAATAATGTAACTGTAAAATTTTTGTTTTAGAAAATCAAATAAAAAGTTAAATGCATGAGTTGAATGAGAGTTCTAGTCTGTTGCCAACCAAGCAGTTGTGTGAAGCTACTGTATCAAGGGTTGCTTGCTACATCATGCAGTGTTACTATGTTCCCATAAAAGTTTGTATTTATCCTGATTTTTTGCCTAATGACAGACTGTCAGAATTTCTCATTAAAAAGTTGGCAAACTCCAGATTTTTGGCTCATAACCAGAAAAAGTAATCCAAATCTCAAAAATTTCTGAGAGAGAGAGAGAGAGAGAGAGAGAGAGAGAGAGAGAGAGAGAATATGCCTGTCAGACGTGATATATTCTTTGTCCATTGGAAGTTCGTCCAGGATGCGTCTGAGATCCCCGGGTGATGCATGTAAGAGTTGGGTCCTTGTCCCGCATCTTTGTAACATAGAAAATTGATAGAAATTTGTTTATTCAGTAATCTATGGCTGAAACTCTTACAGTGTAATTTCTGCAAAAAAAAATTATAACTCGCATTACTATTTCTTCAAACAGAATATTCGCATTTGTATTCGCATTCACGAATATTGAAAATTCATATTCACAATCACATTTGCATTCGTGAATGTTGAAAAATATACATTCGGACTTTCACTATACCAGATATATCGAAATGAACGGATCTTTGAATTTGGCTTTCTGCTATCCTATTATTATTTTTCTTGGAAGGGACAAAACTTGTTGGTTTCTAGCCTTTGGTTCCTACTTCCTTGCATAAACAATATTATAAATTAATAAATAAATAAATATATATATATATATATATATATATATATATATATATATATATATATATAATGTGTGTGTGTGTGTGTGTGTGTGTGTGTGTGTGTGTGTGTAGATATGTGTGTATTTATATATAAATTTTACACTTCCCACAACGAAACATATAGAAATAATGTGACGGGAAAATGAATATGTTCTCAGGCATCCCTCAGAAATGGACCGCAAAGAGACAAACATGGGTTTGTTGCTACGGGAGTCATCACACATTATCTCCACAGGGCCTCTCGGACCAGCATCACAGAGCCTCTCGCACTGGCATGCAATTTTCTTTTTCCTGCTGTACTTGGTCATCCAGTCATGTTGGCAGCGTCGGATCAAGTGCCTCCAGAAAAGAGTCGGTAACGTTTCACTTCCTCATCCTCCCAAGCAAAATAAGGTACTATGATAAATTAACTTAGGCCTAAGGCAAAACACAGCTTTTCTGATGATTTTATAATTTGATGAGCCGAACTGTCTAATCTCATCTCGAGCGAAGGCGTGAAGTTGCTGAGTCACTTCATGTTGAACTTGCTCTGATGTTGCTCATATGACTGAATGACTATGTGTACTGTAAGAAAAAAATAAAACACTGGCTTCACATAGCCACCTGCACGAAATCCACAGAACCTCCTGCACCAGATCAACAGAACCTCCAACACTGGATCTACAGAGCCTTGCTCATCTGATCCACAAGATCTTTTGCACTGCCTCCTCAAAGCCTCCCACATCAACTCCACAGAGCCTCCTGCACTGGATCCCCAAGGCCTCCCTCACCAGTGTCACAGAGCCTCCTGCACTGGTTTTACAGAGCATCTTGCACTTGTTAGACAGGGCTGCCTGCAACGGCTCCACAGGGCCTTCCCCACTGGCTCTACAGGGCCTCTTGCACCGGCTCCATAGGGCCTCCCACACCAGCTCCTTTGGGCCTCCCACACCAACTCCTTTGGGCCTCCCACACCAGCTCCTTTGGGCCTCCCACACCAGCTCCATAGGGCCTCCCACACCAGCTCCATAGGGCCTCCCACACCAGCTCCATAGGGCCTCCCACACCAGCTCCTTTGGGCCTCCCACACCAACTCCTTTGGGCCTCCCACACCAGCTCCACTGGGCCTCCCACACCAGCTCCACTGGGCCTCCCACACCAGCTCCTTTGGGCCTCCCACACCAGCTCCTTTGGGCCTCCCACACCAGCTCCATAGGCCCTCCCACACCAGCTCCACAGGACCTCCCACACCAGCTCCATAGGCCCTCCCACACCAGCTCCATAGGCCCTCCCACACCAGCTCCACAGGACCTCCCACACCAGCTCCACAGGGCCTCCTACACCGTATCCACTGGGCCTCCCACACCAGCTCCACTGGGCCTCCCACACCAGGTCCACAAAGCCTCCCACACCGTATCCACTGGGCCTCCCACACCGGATCCACAGAGACTCCTGCACTGCATCCACAGGGCCTCCTGGACCAGATCCATAGGGCCTTCCACATCAGATCCACCGGATCTGCCACATTTGATCCACAGGACCTACTGCACTGGCTCTGGCACCAGATCCACAGGGCCTCCCGCACCGGATCCAAAGTGCCTCCTGCACCCTATCCACAGGACATCCTGCATCGGTTCCACTGGGCCTCTCGCACCACATCCACAGGGCGTCCCGCACATATGCAAGGATGTGCAGGACCAAAAGATATGCACTTAGGGGTGTCTAGGGCACACATACTGGCACAATCCTTGTCAGACTCCAACACAGCACTGCCAGAGTAAACATAAGAGTGGGCACATTCTTCTATGATACTGTGCAACATCCAAGACAGGGTTCAACACCGAAGCATTCGAAAAATATAATATGATGCAGATATAGTGCCTGAACCCACAAGCAAGGTCACCACAGCAACCTTTAATCACTGGCAGCATAGCAGGGAATGGTGGTTAGAATACCCTACCTCTGGCTAAAGACCTCTGGAGTCTGGAGATGCACAACTGTAACTAAGGATAATACACAAAGAAAATATTAGTAGGTTATACTACAAAAAATAAGCAAGGGCAGATTTTTCAATTAGTTCAGGTAATAAGCAATCAATATCAACCATAGCAATATAAGCATGCCATAAACTAGACTAGTGCTTCTGACTGAGCTTTCACTTCAGGCTTCCACATTGCTAAGAACTAAAATACAATAACATTATATGAACTAAAATACACATAAGACAATACTAAAAAGGATAAGTAGCCAACTCACAGCAAAACTGAGGAGATGGTCGTGATTTTTTTTTTTTTTTTGGGGGGGGGGAGAGGAGGGGTATCGACTTCCACTGTGCTTATACTAATGGGTGAAATACCTCGACCAACAAAAGACCATTGACTGCAAACATATATTATCTCTCGACAATACACAACTGCATTTACACCTGCTGACTGACAGGCAAGGCATACGAGTAAGTTTTCATATAGTGGACATTAAAGGAACTGACAGGTTTGCCAGTGCTTAACCCATAAGCACCCAAGGTTTCTTTGTGAGGGATTTTACTTAAAGGGTACTGAGCATACTGCTTTCCTCCTATCGGCTCATAGTCGCGAAGCTCATTGGTCCCTATCCCTGGACTCTGTTCTTTATTAACTTTTGAAAATGCCAAGTTTCGTCCTATGTTGAGGACACTAGGCACGAATGGGTTAATGTATGAAAGAGAACCAGATAAGTCAGGAACTATTCCATATACATCACTTGTCGACATTAAGAAAAAAAGCTGCAAAACATTAATATATATACAAAAAGTGAAGTACCTCGTCCAACACATCACCATCAACTGGAAGTGCCTAATACCTCTCTATATTGCATACTTTCGCTCATCAGTTGGTGATTAAATATAGGGGACACCAGTATAAGAAACAGAACTGTCAGAAGCAGGAACTATTCCAAATACGTCAACGGTAAACCATAATTAAATCATACAAAATATACGGATATACAATCGATAAAATCCATAATCTGCTTCATAAAAAAACATCTCTCTGATCAAGCCAGTCTTCCTTAACAAAGCCATCATTATATCACTGATAACAAGATTTCTATCACCCAACATGGTGGAAAGGGTGAATGGGAAGTCTACTGTGCTGCTGTAATTTATAAGTGAAGTGGGTTCACGAAAAATCAAAAGTGAAGGATGATATGACACTGTATCACAGATGTCAATGCAGTGGAAACCGTCACTCGGTATACGGCAACATATGATTGATAAGCGTGGATTTCATTCTTAATTTCGTCATTATTATTGTTTTTTATTACAAGGCGCCTGGTACACTTTACTGTATCCCAATCGCCAAGGAGTGGTTTCCACACTGGAATATTCAGTCTGTTCCCCAGTCCTTGCCACATAAGATTTACTGATTTCTTTCCGAGGGAGAGATTCAACCGTAGATCACGAGGATCGTCAAAAGTCTCCTACCGTTCCTCAGCCGACTTTGCAAGTATGCCAGCCTGCTCATTGCCGTAAATACGACAATGACCAGCCACCCAGATCAGCTTGAAAGACTTGTTGCACGAATGCAATTTATTAACGATGCGCCCTTGGGTCTCATGTGAAAAAGTAATGCAAGAAGTAATCGCATGAAGGGCTGACTTGGAACAGGAAATATGACAAATGAGTCATGCCGGGAATTTAGAGCATAGTCTACGGCTTTATCAATGGCAAAAAATACACAGGTATACAGAGAAGTGTAAGTCGACAACTGAAACCTGAGGTCACATTCAGGCGACCACAGCTAACGCCCACACATTCACTTGACTTGGAGCCGTATATGTACAATCGGTGGGACCCCAAATGACTTATGATGTTATCAAACAAATGGTGGACCTCCCCCTCCGGCGCCTTGGTCTTCGGTGCAGGGAACCATGAAAAATCATTAGCATAATTGGATGGTTCCCGAGGCTCTATATTTTTAAACATCAAATTGTCACAGTCACTGAGATATACACCAAGTTACTGAGTCAGTGAGTGGAGACGAACGGCAAGCGGATGACGATCCCCCCCACATAAGATGGTGGTGTTGACGCAGGGGGGGATAGAGGCTACATTGCCGATATCAGATTTACGTACAGTCCGCATGCTGTATGACAAAATAAGGTGGTCCCGAGGGATATGAAGGGGAGGTACAGTCGGGTTTTCTTCCGACAAATACGTATGTGGCAAAAGTATTGATTTATGATATATGTGGTACTACGTGTTTGCTTACATTGGAAATCCAAGAACGGGTATGCAACAGCCTCTTTCATTGGTGGTCAGAGGTGGATGCCATGTGTGTAATGCTGTTACTCTCAAATACAACACAGTCTTTATTGTTATGAATGTTAGGTGATATTAGGTACGAAAAGAAATCTGAAAGTGCAAAAGTAAGCAGTACTAATTCAAAATAATGAATATTATTGTTTTGTAGTCGACTAAGAGGGAAACTGTCTCATGTCAAAATAATAATGAATTGGGACCTCTAAACTCCTAGCCCAGACGTAAAGTGCACACAGAAGACTGGGATCAGAAGGAATATTATGAAGCAGTATGATGGTATTAAATACTTACTAATATCAAGGCTCGGTAAAGCTTTGGAAATTCCTGCTTCGATTACTCATTACATAGACTACTGATGACTTTTAAACACAGTAGCTCTCCAACATGAGACTATTTCATAAGTCACTAAGCTCCCGAATCTAGGATGATGTATTTCGTTCAGAACCATTTACCTGCATTACGTGACAGCTGGCGTGAACTGCATGACAATGGAGATATAATGAACTCTGGAGGGAAGGGTAAAAAACTGTCTTAAAATGTGTAGGATAAGTATACATAATTATTATAGCATATACGAGTATATGCAATTATTCAACAAAAAATGTTTTCTCGTCGTTTTAGTGGAGAGATTATTGTCGATGTAACTTAGAAACGTTAAAAAAACAACAATAAGGAGATTTATTTTGTACCAGACAAATCACTGACTAGAACTATGTATCCCAGAACATTTTGTTTACTGTGCATTAAGGAATGAAAACACTTAAGGCTGATAAGCATTATACTCTTATAGTCATACACACACACACACACACACACACACACACACACACACACACACACACACACACACACACACACAATAGTGAGAGCATAACAACTACAAGCAGGCAAAAAATGATTACAGAAGGATAAGGAGTGAAGTTGAAAGGCAGTTTCAAGAAGACATTATAAATAAAAGTACCGATCAACCAAAGCTACATGCAAAGTAAAACCAAAGTCAGAAATAAAATACAGTCCACCATGGAGGAGGGAAAAATATATAAGAATGAAGAAGGTATTTGTGAAATACTATACAAAAATTGCAATCACTTTTTATGGAAGAAAGTATTTTGGAGAGAGATGAAAACAAATAATCTTGCCTACACCTACTAACAAATATACCGTACGTAATTCGAAACAAGAGGTCCAGGAAGAGATGAGTGAATTAGCCTTTGAAAAAGTCACTCGTCCTGATGAGATTTCATCTTGGGTATTACAGGAATGTGCAAAAGATCTAAGCAGACCAATATATTTAATATTCAGAGAATCCTTCAGACAAGTTAAACTACCTGATTTTTGGAAGAAAGCAAACATTGTTCCCTTTTTCAAGAATGAAAGCAGACAAAATCCACCTATCTACTGACCAATATCACCGACCAGCGTCGCAAGTAAGATAATAGAAAAGCTGATACGGAAAATCTGAGTAAATCATCAGGAAAAACACAATGTGATAACAGAAAAACACTTTGGTTTTAGAAAGGGAAAATCATGTTACTACTCTATTATTATTTTCTTTTCATGTCTCCGACTCTGGGCATAGGCTTCACAACCCATTCTCAAGGCCCAGTAGTCCTCCTACATTCCATACATCTCCACATGTCACCATTTCGGCGCTAACACCCACCGTCCATATTGAATACATGCTAGGGCTGTGTCATAGAGAACTGGTGTACTGGTATTAGCAGGGGTATTTTTATGACATGTCGGCAGACTTTCTGGCAGATCAGTAAAGCCTACTTTTATGAAATTCAAATCCTTAAACGTTTCCCTGCTCCAGCAGGTTTTCGAACCTGGATCCATTAGGACTGCAGGCCACCTCTCTACCAATTCAGCCACTGCCTCCCCTCTACTATGATAGAGTTGCAGAAACACTGCAGAAAAGAGATGGCTAGGTAGACAGCATATACTTTGATTTCAAGAAGGCATTTGACAGACTACCACAGCAAAGACTTTTGTGGAAACTATACCATCAAGGAGGAATACATGGTAATCTGTACCGATGAATACAAGATTTTTCCAGAAAAAAATGGAAATGAGAACAATACGAAGGGGAAATTACTCATCATGGACAGATTTGACAAGTGGAGTCCTACGGGGCTCAATGCTGGCACCAATTATGTTTTTAATGTATATAAATGACATAGACAACAACACTGGAAATGGAAGGTATCTAAATGTGTTTGTTAATGATGCAAAAATACAAAGGAAAATTACAAACACAGACTCTTGCAGAGAACTACATGAATTAAATACACTACTTCCATAATGTGCATAATAGTATGGGGTGCTGTGTTGCATCCTGGACAGTCATCAGCGATGGAGTCATCCAGCCTCTTCTGATAAGTCAAGAAGGCTGGATGATGCCAACATCTCAGCATGGCCATGTGGACCCTGTCCACACGTGGGAGGTAGGAATTCAGGAGGGTGGATATCTGAAAGTCGTGCATGCACCTGGGTGTTGTCTCTGAGTGACTGAATGGAGCAATGAGTGATTTGAGCATGAATATACTTTTGGAAGCTGGTTTGAGGCATGTGAAAGGGTAGAGATGACATTATTTGTGTATGATATCGTGTACTGGGTGTTGTTATGATGTTCCTTGGTGTATCTGTGGATGTGCTGTCAAGTAGTGTAGTGAAAGGTGTGGGTTTGCAGAGGCTGAGGCAAGAATTTGTAAGCCTCTCATTTCTAGATGATCCTTGACTTTGAGGACTTTGGTTTTTGGGCGTAGGTGGTCTGTGGGTGTAGTAGCTGTGCAGCCTGTGATAATTTTTAGGGCCTTGTTCTGTATGGTCTGTGGGGTGCTGTAATGTGTTTCAGTGAGGTCAGAAGCCCAAGCAGGGCTTGCATAATTCATCACTGAACGTATATATTGTTTGTATACTGTGGTGGTAGTTTCTTTATTGTGTCCGAATGTTGTACGGGCAAGTTACCTTAGGGCATTGATTCTTGGTGTTAATATATTTTTAATGTTTGTGATGTGTTGTTTCAATGACATTGATGTATGTTACACCAAGGATTTTGTGTGGGGGAGGTAGGGGGTGTGGAATGTATATATTCTGCTCTCCAGTTTGTGAGAAGGGTCACCATAGATGTGGCTTGGGCGATTGTGAGTCTGTTTGTGGTGAACAATTCCTGTAGTGTGTTGAGGTAAGGTTGGAGGATGTGTGCGGCAGTTTTCGTTTTGATATGTACATGTATTATCTCGTCTGCATAGGAAGCTTATGTGTATTTGTGCATGTATAGGTTTAAGAGTGTAGGGGACAATACAGATCCTTGAGGGACAACGTTTGTGAAGTTTCTGATGTTCAGTGACTGATCGGCAAATGTTACATGTGCACATCTGCCTGCTAAATAGTTAGCCAGCCACCTTTTTATGTTATTGTGCATGTTTGTGTTCAATATTTTGTTTGTGAGGTTGTGGCAGGGGATGGCATCAAAAGCTTTGCTAATGTCTAGTGTGACTAGGGGTGTTATGTGTGGTGGCCTAGCTGAATTGATGCCATCAATAACTCTTTGTGTAAGGTCTGTAAGAAGAGTGTTTGTGGAGTGTGGCCACCTATAACCATGCTATGATGGGGCTAGGGAGATGTGAAGTGTTGCTAATTGTAATACCAGTCGTTCAGTGACTTTGGAGGGGCTGCAGAGGAGTGTGATGGGGCGGTATGGGGAAGGCAACGTGGGGTCTTTGTTGGGTTTGGGGATATTGATGATAGTACTATGCTTCCAGATGTTGGGTATTATGTTGTGAGTAGCTGTAGTTTGATATGTTGGTGAGTGCCTGTATGCCTTGTGGTCCAAGACGTTTAAGGTGTATGCTGCTTATGTTATCTGGGCCACAGGCCGAGAAGTGCTGAAGGTCGCTAATGATTTGATTCCTATGGTTGTAAGCGAAGGGTGTGAAGTCTGGGTCTGTGGGGAACTAAATGTACGTTATTACTACCTCTTGATGCAAGTGCCTACTGTTCTTTTCTTGGTATACTAACCACATTAATCATCAACCTACGTGAAATATGCCCATAAATATTACCGTTCCAGGTGAAGCGGGCAAGTGGAAGTCTGGTACTGCCACTTCGGTGATAATTTTGGCCCTTACTACAAAGCCATCTATTACTCATTGTTACTCTCTGCTACATTTTACTTAGTCTGGTAAATATATTTATCTATCTACCTACATACAGCAGTCCTCATATACTGCTCTCATGCAAGGGTGAGAGACAGTCGGTGACTTTGACAATGATGATGGGAATTTATCTCTTAAATACAATACCAACTTATTTGTGCATATTCTCGAGTTTCATTACATTAGTATTTCTTCACCTTTGTACTCTATTTTCTTTGGTGTGGTCTTTTCACGAGAAAAAAAAAAAAAGCTATTTAATCACATAAATGAAAAAATATATAACTAGTTACCAAGTTCCCAAAACGAATAACAGTATTCATGCTTACTGTGAAAATTATACCTAGTACAGCACCTTACTACAACGACGAAGTATCCTAAGTCTTTTTTCTACCTAGGTAAGGAGATTAATTTATTTAATTACGGAATATAAAGTTTGGTCTTTGAGAGAAATGAAGTTACTGAAGGTACGGTGAGACTGGATGATGAGGAAATGGGAAATGCAGCTGCATTCAAGTACTTCGGTAGTGTGCTGAGTAAGAATGGAAGTTTGGAGGATGAGGTGCTTGAAAGAGATCAACAAGGAATAAAGGTTGCTGGTTATTTATAAGATGTGGTAAGAAATAGGGAAGTGGACATGGAAATAAAAAGCTGCTGCATGATAGGATTGTGATACCATCTATAACGTATGGAAGTGAAGCTTTGATCTTGTTGGCAGGACACAAGTCAAGAGTGGGGGTAGTGGAAATAAGTTATTTGAGAGAAGGATGTAGTGTTACATGGAGAAACAGATTTACAAATGAGGAAGTGAAAGTGAATTATGGTGTGGATGTGGATGTGATAGAGAGCGGTAGGAGAAATACACTGAGGCGGTTTCGCCATGTGGAGAGACTGGAGAGATATAGACTAACGAGGAGAATGTATGTGAGTGAGGTGGATGGGGAGGAGAGGGAGGGAGAAGCTGAGGATGAGATGGAGGGATGGAGTGGAGCAGTATATGAGGGAGGGTGGTGTGAGCTGGGGGGAATACAGTGGAATGGCGGGGGACAGGTGACATGGAGGTGATTTGTTTGTGGCCACCCCTTGTGGGTGCTACATGGGCATCAGGTAGCGCTCATGACTGGAATGTCACACAGCCATATTGCAGAAATTCTACCTATCAGAATTCTTTTAATTCCCGAACTGTATCCCTTTGGAAGTTGCTTCCCCGGAGTTGTTTCCCCCCAAATTTCCGTCTACAGCTGTTCAAGTCCAGCTGTTACAGATATTTTATGAATGGAGGACACCAGTAATCTAGTGTATGGATTTTTTTTTTCATTTGTTTTTCCTTCCTCTGTTATATATATATATATATATATATATATATATATATATATATATATATATATATATATATATATATATATATATAATGTCAGTCTGAACACTCGACTATCTGTCACACTCAATCTGTCTGTCCTCTCCCCCCTTAACTTGTTTGTCTCTGACTGCTTGTCAGTCACTAAGCCTGTCTGTCCACTCTCCTCTCTGTTTGTCGGCAAAATAGAAGTTCTGGAGACAATGGTAGTGCCTGGAGCACTCTCTGAGGGCATGCTGGTGGGTAGGGTGCCAAGGGAAAACGAGCGAGATGGCTCATTCATAATCATAGGCTTTGTTTTGGTGCGTACGTAACAAATTAGTGGCAGGTAGGGGTGTTGGGTGCCCACCCCTGGCAGCGGGTGGGCTGTCAGCATTATTCTGTATGCTCATGGCACACTACTTTTATTGCGTTTTTTACCTCCATATTTCTTTTTCACGATCTCCTAGTGACTTTGTACATGATTGTAAGCTACCATAAATCTCTCTGAACTATGGCAGCCATTTGGGATGATAATGTCATGGTAAACTTGTTACAAAGTGGGTAACTTTGGTTCATGACAGCTTGTGTTATTGAACACCAAGCGGCAAGCTATGGGGTAGGTATGCGAGATAAATCCCCCTAAGGACCCATAAAATATCCATGACGCAGCTACTTCCAGAAACTTCGTGATATGTTGTTGTAGTTCCTGCTCATATGAGATAAGCTGCAGGTGCTCACAACTGGATCATATGAGATAGGCTATTTCTCTGGTTAAGATTTACGAGCGTGGCCATTGCAATTAGCTTTCTTATGTCACCTGCCCTCAGGTGAGCGACCACTGGGGGACCTACCCCAGTGGTTCCTAGTGCTTCATCCATTAAGAGCTCCTAGACTTCCCTGAGGAAGTGTATCCTCTTCTCTCCCTCGTGGGAGGTTGTAAGACATGATAATGTGACCTGCGGGGAATAGAGGTGAGATTTACTTTACTAGACTTGTCAGGCTTCTATTTCCACTTAGTGGAAATATAAGAAGCAACTTCAGGATAGGAAGAGTCAGCAAAGTAAGAGAGTTGTCTCACACAAGGAGCAGAAGTAAGGAGCAGAACAAGTGCCAAGAATGCTGGGGATGGGGTTAGTTTGCGTCTCCACTTCGCAGATCGCGGGACAGGACACAACCGCCGACATTAAGCTTGGGAGTATCATGAAGTTCCCTCACTTCTTCCTTGCATCAGAACAGAATCTACACTCCGTTGCCTTCACTGTGCAGACGTCCTCATCCGTCCACTTCTAGCAGCTCCTCAAGGAAGTGGAGTGAGCACCCTTGCAGTGAAAGCAACTTTCTGTCCCAGATGTACAGTCGTGTACATCATGACCAACAGCTGCATTCTTGCTGGACACTGTCAGCCCAAGAAGATTTTTCATTATGCCCATAAAGTTGGCATTTGGAATAGCAAAGTAGGCTGGGGATATAGGGCCTGATGTTTATAATTTCATGACCAGTTTTGACATGCGTAGGGAGTGAAACTTTGCCAAAGGCCAAGATTCTTGTGGCGATCTTCGTTCTCTTGCCATCCGATAACCTTGTTACATATCTTGCATCTATTTTCATCCTCTTCTATACCCACGAGGTCCCCACAGGTGATCACACCACTATAGGAATTCCTGGAATGCAGGATCCTCGGTTCTACATCATTACAGTGAGGCTTCCATGACTTAAACAAATCCTGAACTTGAGAGAGTCTTAACTGAGATCTCCACTTGCAAGTTTTTATTTTTTATTTTGTTCAACCTCCCCAGCACAGCCATCTTTCACCTGCTTAATAAAGGACAGGACTGACACTAGACAGGGGAGCAAAAATGACAGCATAAATAAGATGCATTACTGTGTATACACTATGGGGTCGTCAGAGCCACCTCCCTCTCTAGAGGAGAGAGGGGCAGGAGGTGAGAAGGTCGACGCAGTAACCACCTTCCCCTTTCGGAGGAAATGGGAAAAAAGAGATAAGCGAGAAAGGGAAAGTGAACAAGGACAGCAGAGTAGCTAAGGCTGATATTACCCTCTCAACCCACTCCAGGGAAGCCCGACTGTGGGTGGGGACGCTCCATGGGAAGGAATCAAAGACACTCTCAGGACAAAGGTACAGATATGCACTGTACCAATCTAACATGGAGGGAAGAAAAATGAGAAACAGCTGACCTTAACTGCACCAGAATGCTGAAAAGATAGAAAATGTATATATACCTGTAGGGCATTCTTTAAAAACTAGAAAGATCGTGGACATATTGTTCATTATTACTCATGGAATTTGCAGACTGACTCAATCACACTCAGGAAGTCATTGTAATAATTAGAATTACACTTGGTTTCCATATGTCCACACTCTCCACGACCAGGCATCTGAAGAATGACTCTAATATGTATTGTACAGAAGTGGGGATGATGTGAACATCACACCTTTATGTAGAATGAGGCTGTAAAAGATGTGTTTCCAGGAACCAAAAAATTGTTTCACACAGCTGGTGGATTAAGGTGTTTTACAAAGTTTAGTGACTAAAATATTGGGATACATACAGCTGGGTCAGTGCAAAGTGTGTATACGAGACCTGCGTAAGATAAATGAGCAACAATGTGCTACATAGATCTGGGTGAGTAACAAGATGGGCTATAGAGTAGTTAACCAGCTTACTGTATAATATAGAGTTGAGTCAGAATCGGTGTTATGTAGATCTGGATTACTTGACTGAAAAGAAAATTTGTAGCATAGAGTTGGGTCAGTAACAAAGTATATATTGGAAATAGCTGGGTAAACAGCAGAAAGATATGAGTGACGAGCAGTGTGCTATGGAGAGATGGATATAAGTTTATCACACAGAGTTAGGTTAGTAACAGCATTTCAACAAATGTAGGTCAGTAACAGCATGCCAGTAAAGGTAGGTCAGTAACTGTGTTGCACAGAGCAATGATAACCAATAGCGTGCTATAAAACTTTATCATTAACAATGTTTAACACAGAATCTGTTCATTGTGTTAAAATGTGATACAACGATTCGTTACACAGATGTGGGTAAGGATCAGAGAGCGTTATACACAGGTAGTTTAGTAACAGTATGTTACATTGAGCTGGGTCAGTAAGACAGTTTGGTACATGGACACTGTTGCAGAGAGGCTGGTCATTAACACAGTGTATTACACAGAGGTGGATGAAGCCGGGGGGTAGCTTCTACATCATCGACGAGAACACTTACCACGATGACGAACCTCCTGGTCAGTATTTTTTTTTAATCCAAAGTGTAACCTCGGCTATGTGGTTTGCACTGTGTAATAATGTCAATAACTTCTCAAAGTGTTCTAATTACTTATTAGCAGCATACACAGTTTGTCCCTTTCACAGAAATGTAGGTGCATAATCACGCATTTCTTTGCCACCAGTGGAGCCTCAGGATATCCTGATTATTGGACTCACGGACGAGGAGGTAGAGAGGCAGGGGAAGGAGGCGCTGATGGGAAAACACCAGTGATTATCGACTAGACTGGTATTGGCTCCTGAGAGACACCAGAGCCTTCTAGTTTGAACTGTACTGTAGTATAAAGAAGGAACATCATCTTAATGTAAAGAATGGACATCATCTGCGTGCCTTAAGTAACTGGAAACCAAGTGTAATTCTAATTATTCCAAATTTTGACATCTTGAATGTGAATGAGTCAGTCTGCAAAGTCCATGGGTAATTATGAAGAATATCATCATTCTAATTCTTCGTAAATACCCTGAATCTGCACCAAGTTTGTAGAAAAACCTTTCTGAATCACTTATAGGTCCATATAGTTATTAAGTTTCAGTCCTGCATTAACAGTACTTCTCATTATATAATCCATTTTATACCAGTAATAGACAGGCCCCTGAATAGCATACCTATAGCCATCAATGGATTTACAGTATTTAATATAATCCATATTTATCCCAGTCATAGACTGATCTATGAGTAGGATACTCATAGGCACCAACGGATGTATTTAGCTTACCCGGTATATGATTCATGGAATTGTATTATTTCCCCCCTCTGTTAACTGCTCAGTATATATCAGCTTGGACTTTTATAATATACCATTACTATATTATATCTACTATTGGTATATGATTCATGGAATTGTATTATTTCCCCCCTCTGTTAACTGCTCAGTATATATCAGCTTGAACTTTTATAATATACCATTACTATATTATATCTACTATATATAATAGCTTATGAATCTTTTTTTCACACAATGTACTGTTGCTATATCTCTACTTCTTGAAGGTGTGTGGCACGACCCACCACCTTCTTTTGTTTATATGCATTTTGTTTAATATCATAATAAACATATTCAGTCAGTCAATTAGCCAGGGACGGTGTAGACCGGGAGATTATGAAATATTTTTATTTTCAAAGGCTAACCAAAAGTGAGAACAACACCTTCTGTAATTTGTAAATGCTTTTCGAGTAAAGATCTAGTGAAACTTATGATTTTCATTTGTGTAGCTATGTAAAGTATCTCATTCCTCCAATAAAGATGTGGATTCACGCTTTCTTTTATTGGCCCTAAAACTAATGGTCAAATAGCCTAATGCTTTACATATTAAGGCTCTAACATGGCTGTATGCGTCAGCCTTGGTAACGTAATGGCGCCTCACCAAGCTGCTCGACCTCTAACAGCCTGACTGTTCAGTCCCTTAACCCCAAGGTCACACTAATTATCCTCGTCCCAGTCTTTTTCGATCTACCTCTAGCAGCTCTACCTTCATTGTTCCAAACTTTCACCCTCTGCACTCATTTGTCTTCTTCCAATCTCTCCCCATGCCCAAACTATCTCAGTCTTCACCTCATCACAACAATAATGCATTTTAGTCCTATCCTTTCTCTGAACTCTTCATCCGCATTCCTACCCCGGCCCTCCCAGGCTTGTCATTTAAGGATGTACTATACACCATTCTAATAAATGTCATCTCTGTAAGTTTGAGATCAATATCTTCCTGTTGCCCGAATCTCACCACCACGCAGCATTAAATTCCTAACATATGCTGCATGCAAGGAACGCTTAACACGGTGGAAGAGCCTTTTCAATGTCAAGAGGGGCAACAAGTCCCTCAACTTCTTTCTACCATTTCTTGTCCTTGATGCTGGGGTAGCACCAATCGTGCCTTCAGCACATATATCCTTCATATAACAAACCTGCATACACTTAAGATACTCTCGAGTAAGATTAATCTCTCCCACCTCTCTCTTTTAGATACCGCACACTTCATATAAGCATTGTTTTGCAACCTGCCTCTAATAATATTACATCTCTTATGCATCCACTTATCATGAACACTGCACAAAATGGATTTATATCCACATTCTTGTGGGAAACTGAGCTTACACTTGCTCCTTCTGCTTTGACAGCACCACCACCTGTCCAAGATAACATTACTTTTGTTTTATCCATGTTAACTTTCAAACGTTTGTGTCCCATTATTCTTTTCGCCTCTTGAATCTCCTCTGCCATCCTCTCACTCTCCGTGATCAGCATACAACACTTATCAAGGGAATCCAATTTTGTAGTCACGAGAGAGAGAGAGAGAGAGAGAGAGAGAGAGAGAGAGAGAGAGAGAGAGAGAGAGAGAGAGAGAGAGAGAGAGAGAGAGATTCGTGCACCACGATATACAATAAGTGACTTGCAACTAACCCCTAATGCACATCAATATTCACGGAAAACTTATCACTCATACTACACTTTACTCTGCAGTCTCGCTCACTGCCTTAGCCACTCTAACTCAGTTAAAAGCTTTTGAAAATCTCACTTGACCACCTACCTGGGTGCTTTTTCAAAAGCATTTTACAAATCAATAAACAAACTACAGCTCCCTCTTCCTATTATATTTTTTCCTGAAGGTACTAGACAATGAATATTGCATCATTGGCCCCTTTGACATAAACCCAAACTGCATATCATCAATATTCACTATTTCCTTTATTATACCTTCCAGAACACTATTCACTACCTTCATTATCAGGTTCAAAGGCTTCATCTTTCCATATTTTCCTCATCCCAGGGTATCACCCTTCCTATATGCGATTGTTCAATCACGCTCTTCACGCAGTCATCTGAAACAGCACACTCCTGTCTAATAATTCATCAAAGCAGTTACTATACCCACTCCTGTATCTCTGGAGGCGTTCACCAATCACTGGTCGACATCCAAAATGCTTTCAAAACTTACATAAATATACACCCGGAAATATATAAATTGTTTAAAATTCTCAACATTCTCGAAATGGTGACAAGTTGCAGTTCCTCTTCTTGTACAATACATATGTTATTGCATAATTCCTGTAACTCTAGATTTACAAAAAAAAAATAAAAATAAAAAAAAATAAAAAATAGCATCTTCGGAATCTACGCATTGCCTCTGATCAGAAGTAGCGTAAAAATTAACATGAACAAAAAATTTGTTTATGTTACACAGTGTAATCAAACTTTAATAATTTTTGGTCACAGAACGAAAATTATACTTAAAATGTCTGACTGGCTCTAGTTTTAAAGATATTCTACTTGCTCAGTATCTACGACAGTTGACTTTTGAACAGCGTAGGATAAATGAGTAATTCAAATCACAATTGATCCAAACACGGGCAAATATTTGACTAATGTGTAAATAAACATTACTAAGTTTTGACAGTTATGGTGGCTTTGCCAAAATTTTCTGTCATGCAACCTATAATTGTTAGTGTCATGCATTGCGTGATACAATTCTGGGACGTCACTGGTGAAGCAGTCAGTACTCAGGTTACATCACTGAACATTCCATCCTGTACAAACTCTACAAATCAAATGAAGTCATTCTCATTTGTATATTACTGTTTGATTTTGCACAGGGACATTTCTGTCTACCCAGAATGATCAATGTTGCCTCCTACTTCTGTGAGGAAAACAGATAATTTCGGCTATATTTGTGGCAAAAGTAATATTTCCGCCACAACAGCCATATTTCCGCTATGGTTAAGAAAGCCTATCATCTATATTGTGGATGCAAAATTGGAGATCAAGACAAGAGCTAGGCTCCATAAATATGCAGCGACACTTGTGAAACAAGGCATTACTAGTGGTTAATCAAAAAAATGAAATCTATGACGACTGCTCTACCAATGATTTGAAGAGAACAGCAATTGCTACTTCTGTATGGTGCCACCAGTTGGGAAGCTTTTGTCAAAAAAAGAAAATTTGGGCTGTGCAATATCCAAACATTGAATCAGCTATTCGCCCAGTATCTCACGTGGATGGTCTGCCTGTTCCTGAAACACCAAAATCTTTCTCATTTGAATTAGAAGAGGAAAAAAACTATGAAACATCTAGTTCTGAATCATCAACATTGCTTGACCCAGTTTTTGCTCCATCCTCTTCCACTGAACCACACACCTCATAACAAAAGGTGAACTGATTGATCTTGTGAGAGATTTGGAACTACCCAAGAGTAGGGCCAAGTTGTTGGGCTCCATACTACTGCATAGGAATCTACTGGCTTATGATGTTGTGATTCCAGGTTCCATGACCGTCAGATCAATGTTTTTTTTTTCAGTTGTTCTTGGAAGTAGCAGTCGCCTGCAACAACATCGATGGTCCGATGGCAAAACTCAACATCGTTCATAATCCAGATGAGTGGAGACTTTTCATCGATTCAGCGAGGACTAGTCTTAAAGCGGTGGCTGAATCGGTAGAGAGGCGGCTTGCAGTCCTAATGGGCCCAGGATCGAATCTCGGCTGGGGCAGGGAACAGTTTAAGGATTTGAATTTCCTAAAAGGCAGACTTTCCTGATCTACCAGATGATCCGCAGATATGTCGTAAAAGTACCCCCCCTAATACCAGTACACCAGTCCTGTATGAGACAGCCCTAGGATGTATTCAATATGGACGGTGGGTGTTAGCGCCGAAGTGGTGACATGTGGAGGTGTAGGAGGGCTACTGGGCCTTGGGATAGCCCAAAGTCCCCAAGAAATAGGCCCTGAGCCTTTGCCCAGAGTCGGACACGTAAAAAAAAAAAAAATGACAACGTTTTGTCATCTATTTCAGTTGCAGTAGACTGTAGCACCAGTCGAACAGGGCAGTACTCCCGAGGTGAATGGCAAGCTGGTGATAGGGAGAGCTGGAACTCCTGTTTCAACAGCCCTCAGGACTTGATCCTGACCATCCCCCTTTGCTGAACATTTTCAGTGCATTCACTTACACAGAGAGTATGCTGGCATGCTCTCTTAATAGCTCTACCTTCAACTGTCTACACCGCACTACATGCACATAACATATCACACCTTCTATACACTCTCTTTAGTAATGGCCGCTGCAATGTTACTATCAAATAAGGTGGTACCTCGGATTGCCACCACTGGCAGGGTAGGGCTGGCAGCACAGGGTCTTCCCGGTTGCCATCAAGCGACTGTGCCGGCAGCGACTGTTGCTATTTCCAGTAATGCTCGTCAGTGAAGAAGTGAAAGTGCAGCCTTATTCTTCACCAACGTCAGTGGCCTTACCACAAATTTAAACTCAGTTCATTTTTTCCTTCAGTCCATATCCCCTTTGGCCCGTTTCCTCACAGAACCACAAGTCTCACCATCTACTGATATATCCCCATTTTGTTTTCCCGGTTACCTTCTCCTTACAAACTTCCGTAACAAGGGCGGCACCTGTTGTTATATGAAATCCCAATATGCAGTTGACACTATTTTAAACTTCACTTCATCCAGTTTTGATTACTCATTGTATAAACTAAATTGTCAAAATATTGCCAAATATATTTGTGTAGTTTATCGCTCTCCCAATGTTTCTTCGGAATCCAGTGTATTTGATTCCATATCCACACAGTTGAGTAACCTTAACCTTGTCCTTAGCACTGAAATTACCATTTTGGGTGATTTTAACATACATAATGTTGAATGGTTATTGCATTCCGCCAGGACTGATGACACTGGTCTAGAGTGCAAGCTGTTTGCAGAATTGTTTAATCTCACCCAGCTGGTAAAGCAACCAAGCAGAATACCTGATACTCCTGACCATAATGCCCATCTCTTGGATTTATTCTTGACAAACAATCCAGATCAATACAGGATAGAGGTACTGTCACCACTTGGATCCTCTGACCACAATCTCATCAAAGCCTCATTAGTTAACCCCCCAACACCTCCCCATTCTGAACCTGTCAGGTTGACCTGATGGCTCTTTGATAGGGCAAACTGGGATGGATTTAGAAATTATCTTGTGACATTCCATGGCAGTCTTTCATCTCTAGTGATCCCAGTGATCCCAATTCTACCCAATCCCACATTTGCGACATAATACTAGCTAGTATGGATTTATTCGTACCAAGTCAGGAGTTCACTAAAAAAAATCGAACTCTCCAATATGGTTTGATGGCAACTGTTCCAGAGCAACAACCCAAAAGTCATTAGCATATAACTCTTACTTAAAATAAAAAAACATTTGAATCACTCTCTCATTTCAAAATTGTTAGAAATCATGCAAAAACAGTAATAAATCTAGCTACATCAAACGTTTTTCAAAAGCAAGCATCAAAACTACTTAACAGCCCTAATGACAATAGAATATTCTGGTCAACTCTTCATTCTTTCAATAATAATTTTAACAAATCATCTTCGATTCCCCCACTAAAATCTTCAGATGGCAACCCGCATAGAGAAGCAGATATTTGTGCCAGTACATTTGCCAAAAACTCTACTAAAGACGATACCAGCCAGAATGTCTCCGCAATTGCCCCACTTAAAATACAGACAAGATACGTAAAATCCATCCTAGACAATTTACCTACCAACAAAGCTCCAGGCCCAGACGGAATTCCGCCAATTGTTTTGAAAAAGTGTTCCCCTGAACTTGCCTCTGTTCTAGCTAAATTATTCAGACTATGCATATGTACTTTTTTATTTCCAAATTCATGGAAAGAAGTCAATATCCATCCAATTCCGAAGAAAGGAAGTTCCTCTGACCCCTCTGATTACAGACCAATGGCTGTCACATCTTCTCTTGGTAAGGTATTAGAACTTTAATTAATAAGCACATTCTTAAACATCTTCAATTCAACAACTTAATTAGTGATAGACAATATGGTTTTCACCATGAAAGATCCACCATTGACATACTAAATCTCCTAACTCATACCATCCATCAATCAGTTGTTCTACATGGAGAAACTCATGCAGTAGCTCTTGATATTTCTAAAGCTTTCGACAGAGTAAGACACCATTCCCTGCTGTCCAAAGTCCCTTGCTATGGAGTAACGTCTTTTGTTCCTTTGATTTCTTCATATCCTAGTGACAGGAAAATAAGAGTAAAAGTAGATGATGTATATTCCAATTTTCACTCAATTAATGCCAGCATGCCACAGGGGTCAGTTCTGGCGCCAACCCTGTTCCTGGTTCATATTAATGATCCCTTATCTGTCACCCACAGTCCCATCCACTCATTCGCAGATGACTCAACACTGCATAGTTCATTCACACTCAGACATCCATTTACAAAGCCTAATATCTCTACCTTTCAGTTCAGTGCCATCTCCATAAGTCAAGATCTATCTACGATCAGTGAATGGGGACAAAACAACCTTGTCTCATTTAATGCTAGTAAAATTAAATATATATAATTTACTAATAGACAAATATTGCCAAATTCATACATTACCTTCGGTGTTACTAATATTCCCATCTCCAAAAGTATTGAAATTCTTGGCATCTCACTTAACAATGCCCTCAGCTGGACCTCTCATGTTAGATCACTTGCTAAAACTACCTAAAAAAAAACTTGGATTATTGTACAGAGTCCGTAACTTCTTTGCTGATGAGCAGTTAGCTATAATTTATATGAATCATGTGTGCTCTCAGCTTGAATATTGCTCACCCTTGTGGAATGGATGTGGAGAGGTTGCATTAAAACAGCTAGACAAAATTCAGCACAAAGCTGTTAGAATTATTAACAACCCTGCGATTACAAATAAACTACCTCCCCTGCAAGTAAGAAGGAATGTTGCCTCCCATGCATTATTTTACAGATATTTTTATGGCAAATGCTCAGATGAAGTTGCGTCCATGGTGCCACCTCTCCATGCCTTCCCACGTGCTACACGGGCATCTGGTAGCGCTCATGACTGGAATGTCACACAGCCATATTGCAGAACTTCTACCTATCAGAATTCTTTCAATCCCCAAACTGCATCTCTCTGGAACTCACTTCCCCAGAGTTGTTTCCCTCCAAATTTCAACCCACAGCTGTTCAAGTCTAACTGTTACAGATATTTTATGAACAGAGGACACCAGTAATCTGGTAAACGGATTTATTTTTTCCTTCCTCCGTTGTTATTAAAAAAAAATTAAAAAAACATATGAAGGAAACTTATGACAACATGAAACAACTTCTGAGAAGAAACTACAGCCAACATCAGTGGCAGCATTGTGGTGACTTGAAGACTATTGCCAGTTTGCTTGATCTACATATTGATTACACTGTAACAAACAATTAGTTTATTAAATTTTTTTGGTTTTGTTAGACTCAGTTTTCCATGCTGATTCCAATGGTGTATGTTTTTTTGTCTATCTCTAGGTTTTTGTCAACAATTGGCAATTGTATATTTCCAGTTTTGTTACCACTCGGCGATGTAATGGCTGACTTTTCGTTTACCAGGCCACACACACACACACACACACACACACACACACACACACACACACACACACAATCTGCATCCATGCAAATGTCTCTGATATGACTATTATTGCGTCATGCAACACGGATCAAGTCAGTTCATTCGATGAGCTAGTCTCACGTTCCTAGTTTGGCTGGTTGACATGTTTTTCAGCTGTTCCTAAAGGTGTTTCTGTTGATGACAATTACCAGTAGACATTCTTGCAAGCTGTCAGCTGATACATTTTGTTCGTTATGTATGTGGAGAATATATTGGACTAAAGTTAATCAAACACAAAATCCACTTTGATACTAAATTTGCTTGTGCATACAAGGCATATTTTGGTGTGATGATGGGCGATCAGGATAAGGATTGGGCTCCACACTACACTTGTGGTAGTTGTCACTCTTCATTTGAAGCTTGGCTTTTGCAGTTTCAAGAGTATGGTGAGAGCCTTTGAATCACCATGATGATTTTATTTTTGCATGATTGATAAAAGTGGTGCAACAAGCATTAAGGGAAGAAAGAAGACTGCATATCCAAACTTGCCTTCTTCAATCTCTCTGATGCCTCACAACGATGAGCTTGCGATTCCTGTCCCTCTTGCAGACATGGAAGTTGTCTCTGACCATGAGGACATCGTTGATGACGGAGGGGAAAGTGATGATACATTGTACTGTATGTTGGAGAATGTTCCAGAGACACTCCACACTTTCCCAATCAGCAAGAACAGGATGACTTGGTCTGAGATTTAGGACTCACCAAGCCCAGTGCTGCTGGCATCACGCCTAAGTGAATGGAACTTGTTGGACCCCAGTCGCAAGATGAGTTAAAGGAATCAGACGGCAAGTTTGCATCCTTCTTCAAATTTTGTGAAGAAACCTTGTTGTGTTATTGTTTTGACGTTAGGGGTTTATTCCAACCCATAGGAGTGGATTACAAGGCCTCAGAATGGCGACTCTTCATAGACAATTTCTTGAAGAGCCTAAAAGCTGTACTTTTGGATAATGGCAATGAACTCCCATCAATTCCAGTTGCACATTCTGTGGAAATGAAAGAAGGCTGAGAGAATGTGAAGATTTATCTGACAAAGATTAAATACTCAGATCACAACTGGGAGGTTTGTGGGGATTTCAAAATGATTAATGATTATGTTCCTACTTGGAATGCAAGGCGGTTATGTGAAGTACTTATGTTTTTTATGCTTGTGGGACAGCCGGAGCGATGAAGAACATTTTGTGAGGAAAGACTGGCCTCTCAGAGGGAGTCTCACAAGTCTCACACAAGGCTCATGCAACATTCTGAGAGCTCCACTGACCTCCGGAGAGATGGTATTGCTACCGCCGCTATACATAAAACTTGATCTTGTGAAACAATTCGTGAAAGCCATCGACATGGATGGTGATGCATTTCTGGATATCCGATCAATGTTTCCCAAACTGAGCATGGCAAAGGTGATGGCTGGCATATTCACTGGGCTGCAAGTTCGAAGAATGCTTGCAAGTCGTGAACTCCAGGATAAAATGACTATTGATGAAGAGCATGCTTGGAATACTTTCAGAAGGGTTGTGGAAAGTTTTCTTGGCAACCAGAGAAGACCAGATTCCACACAGCTCGTCGACGACCTGATCGGCGCATTCCACTGGCTTGGATGCAGAATGTCAATCAAATTGCACTATCTGCATTCCCACCTTGATTTCTTCAAAAGTAACTTGGGTGCCGTTAGTGAGGAGCATGGCGAATGGTCCCACCAGGACATATTGCTGATGGAAACCAGACGATGATGGGCGATTATGTTTGGGGATTGCTGTACGATTATCATCACAGCTACAGAAGAAAGTCAAGATCAAAAGTGCATTTCTAGATACTATGTGCCTTGCTTTCCTTGTGATGTTACAGTTTGCTCATTTTCTACTTATATTTAATAATATACACCCGGAAATATATAAATTCTTTGACGTTCTCAACCTTCTCGAAATGGTAATAAGTTGCAGGTCCTGTCCTTGTATGAAACATATATTGTTGCATAATTCCTGTAACTCTAGATTCACACAAAAACAAATAGCATACTCGGAATCTATGCACTGACATTGATCAGAAGTAGTGTGAAAATCAACATAAACAAAAAACTGGTTTAAGTTTATTATACAGTGTTAAGTACAATAAAATGCTGGTGGTGCAAGTGCTAGGGTCATAATCATGATGCCGGACAAGCAGGTAAAAACATAAAAAATAAATAAATAAATAAATAATCATACTCAAAACAAAGTTAATATTTTTTTTTTGTAGAAATAACCTACTGAAAATGACAATAGGAAATTTTATTAGTTATCAATTACATATATATATATATATATAAAAAAAAAAAAAAGGTAGGAACCCCGCCTCCTGAAGAAAACTAAAAACATCAATAAAATCTGTGTAGGCTCCTCGAAGCACTGAGAACAGACAGTAGGCACCATCCACCCATCTAATATACTATAGCAGTAGGCGTGTGTCTGTGTGTGTGAGTGTGTGTGTGTGTGTGTGTGTGTGTATTTTGGGCAGCCAAAACTACACATTCAAATCGCACCAAAGTTGGCACAAAAATCACAAAAAATTTGCTGTGAAAAAACTTGGTCCCATCACGACTAAAAAACTTTTACTATATTTAATCTGTCACGTCCTGAGCTATTTTGGACCTCTGACGCCCCCCAGTCCTGAGGTATTTTCGAAAAAAAAAAATGGCTAAAACCTCTGCTTTTGGTGAGAAACATCGGAATTTCATAGAGAAATCGCTCACCTGAGGTTTAAAATACTCTCCTTACCTGACTGGGTTTTCTAACAGGCTGGCACCAAAGAAAACAATCTGTTTTGTCCCCTACACTGGATAACTCCGTCGCTGATGCCTGTCCAGGATGCAACACAGCACCCCATACTATTAAGCACATTATGGAAGACTGCATTACACACAATCGCCTACACCAACAACACAACATACACTCTTTGAGAGCTCTGTGGGAAAGCCCGGTCTCGGCCATGGCCTTCCTAAGGGACTCGGGGCTGTTTGGCCAGACTGCCTAAGGAACAACTACTACTACTACTACTACGAGTTCTATGGCAGGGTAACTATTTCACAGCACTCATAAACGGTATTTATTTATTTATTTGGTACGAATTTATATGTAGTACGAGAGTATATTGGTTTTCAAACAGTAATATAGGCATTATAAGCATTGTTTCACTCACTAACTCATCACCATACCTGACCTTCTTTTGCCACATTACCTGATCATCATTTCTGACTGTTTCTTCCTCTAATGCTATGTAAACTTTGTCCTCCACATTGTCATCGATTGGGGAATCACTCTGGCCCTGAATGTCTTTATCGGCTAGGTCACTGGTAACAGGTGAATTGCCGAGACAATGGCGTGCGAGGGGGGAGGGGGAGGTTATGCGGTGTAAGGCATTGTCCCTGCTTGGCATCTTGTAGAGGAATAGAGGAAGGTGTCCCGTGTATACGTATGAAAAATCATGCATGAAAATTGAAAAGTGTGCAAATTAGGGACCTTGCAATTGCACGACGTACCAGTATGTCGTTGGGACTGGCAAATGCAAAATGTTGCAACGTACCCATACGTCGATGGGACGCGGTGGGTTAATGAGCGATCACATTTTGACCAATAAAAACTCTGCTCCTGAAGCCCGGCATAGGATCTCTGTAGAATTTTTTACCCAGAGGTAGAACTAAAATAAACTGGGTTCCATTACCGAAGCTGCAAATAACACGATCACTTGGTTAGCTGCAAAAATCCAAGTGAGAACGTTACACTAGAACAGCACATAAACTCGAGAGCCATCTGCAGGAGCAAGTGCGAGGGGCCCTAAGGGCCCACAAGCACTTGTTAATGCCTGTTGAAGAATCTCTGATGTACGTCCCCCTGACTTGGACACTCGACAAGCAAGCGACAGGCAGTAAGAGGACCAAGGGAATCATCATAATATGGCTGGGTTCCACTGTACATCAAGAACCCATGCTAATCCGTGACTCCCCAGTGCGAAGCAGTGCAAGAGCCACCTCCAATCGCTGAGGCATGGAGGGGGGAACCCTCGGCACAAATGCTTTTTGAATATATTCCTTTAACTTATAATGCGCAACACCATCCTACAGTCTCTGCCAACAAGTGCTTCAAGGAAGGTGTCGTATCGGAAGTGAGAAGCAGGTATTGGTAGGGGGCCGGCGAGAAGATGCAGCTTTAGCTAATGTATCCACCCACTTATTGCCCTCCACACCAACAAGAGTGGGAACCCAACAGAAGTCCACAGAGAAAAAGCCACTCTAAAATTAATACATCCAGTCGATGAGATGAATTAAGACTCTAGTGCAGACAGAGCACTGTGGAAGTAACTAAAAATCACAAAAACAGATAAGTGGAGATTAAAACTTGTTTGGAGAACATTAAAATATAAAAGTATAAAAAAGGGTGGATGGGTTGTTGGTAGAGCATTGATGGACTATGTGCCTGTGTCCAGAAATGTAATAGGAAGATTGTTGGATATGAGAGTTTTGAGAGGGGAGGGTGGAGGTACAGTTGCGGACATATCAAACAGAAACACCCCATCCACCAGCGAGGTGGTGCAATGCTCTCTGCATTTGATAACACTGATTGGCGTGGAACTTCACCAGGTTTCGTTCGGTCGCTAGGACGAACCGAACGCGGTGATCATTGCTGCTGTGACCAGTTACTGGTGATAATGTACGAGCAATGTTCCATCAGAAAATATACCGATGACAGCAAGTTTTTAAATATTATGTCACACAGTACACCCTCTACATAATGAAAGTTAGTATGAATGACACTGGTAGACCTCTGAAATCGAAGCAAGTTCATTACATACAGGAGATGGCTCCACATGGTGCAGCAGGCTGGGGATGAGGGACCTGGAGGGTGGTGGACGAGGATGGGGACAGTAGTGCTTGAACTGGGGGCTAGAGGAGAGGGGTGATTGGGTAGAGGAAGGTGGGCTTTGGTAGACGACAGGAGCTACAGTGGAAGGGATAGATTACATGGTGATGACTGGGCCAAATCAGTGTTTCATGAAGAATATGGAATTTTTCAGTCAGACCATGAAACTTTATGTTGGTGTTGCCAAATGTTGTTATTGACCGTCATGGTTTGTAATAATTCACGACACACTTTCCACTGGGTGGCTCAGTTGGTCTACCCTTGTATTATGAGTATGGTGACTATTTGTTAATGTGCAAATATATTACACGTCCCTACAGTTAGTCAGCTGTTACAGATGTTGTCATAGTGATTGGGAATTACCCTTGTAACCTATTACGTGGTGCCATCATGGATGACGACTGATATCGCAGAGTAGGGATAGACCTATGAAGATTTTTCCTTTATCACCAATAAATATGAACAGTCTGACAGTAATGATGATCCCTATGGTTCTCGTTAATATCTGTATGGCACCAGTGTAAAACAAAGGTGGATTTACTTAACCCAGATATATTTTACCGTTTTCTGTATGCCATGTTTGGTTGTTGATTTTACAGATTTGCCAGTAGTTATTAGTTATATTTTCGTTCATATTGAGCAACTGTCGTACGCTCTAAGCATTCCTTCACAAACCCTCGAGCCAGCAATGGTGGTACAAGGTTGTAATGTCTGCAGTTATCCAGTCTGAGCACGTGCATATTACATCAACTATGCCATGAGTTACAGAAATCGCTTGTATTAACTGCAAATACTTCATCTGCTGTGTGTTTTGTCATGCTAAACAACCGAGTGGCGTTCGCACTGTATGAAATAAACAGGATAAATATGAATACAAGACCATTGCCCAGCTCACGGGGAGCAACTACTGAGCCACATATCTCAGCGGTGTACGAACATGGAGCTGTTCCCCTGGCTGAGTAACGGTGTATATTGCAATCCACTAAAGAAAACGGGTGAACCATTGTAGTTGATGTAGAAACATGTGATCCGCAGTTAGTGGTGTAGGAGTCATTACGGCCATCTCCCTTCCCCATCAATACCCATGTCTGAGTGCATGCAGTTGTCGGGAAGAGGGAAGGGGGGACAGTAAACTGGATATTGAGGTTGTAAATCAGATTGTTTAACAGTTACACGGCCTTTATACCACGATTTACTCTATCACCCTAGGGTTAACAGTAATCCGACATAAAGATCATATAAAACAAATAATACAACTGATAAGGCATCTCTGTAACCATTAGCCCATCCCAGTATCGCCACCAACGTTCTGGGACCCAGGCCATCCCCCCCCCCCTAGTAAATCACGTGTCGGTTTACACCGGTGCCATACAGTTATTAAAGAGAACCATAGGCACGAATCACTACTGTTAACTATTATTTATTGTAGCAAGAGAAAAATCCTCCCTCCCCCTCCTCTGCTTTTGATATCACAATCGTCATCCACGATGTTACTATGCAGCCGCAACACGAATAGTTCCCAGTCGCTATGACAACATGTGACATCAAACATTCTAGGCACGTTTCATATATCACCATTTGATGACTTGGTCGTCGTCATACACTAATCATGCAGGGTTTGTGTAATGTGCCATCCCATGAAATGGCACATTGATATAACAAAACATGCTGGTAGACTGCGTAGCATGGCAAAAGTCTGCTTAACGTTTAACAGCCTGATTATCAAATTCCACAATCAACGTTAAACTATAGCGGATTTGGCACCATGTCATCAGCGTATCAATCCATCCCAGCCTAGTTTCCTGCAGCAGACTGCTCTCCACTACAGCATCACTCGTCTCCTGTAGAGCCCCCTTTCCACCATCCAAACCAGTATTGCCCCCTCCTCACCCACATCCCTTCTCCTGTCTCCCAAGGGACCCATCGTGCCTCCTCCTGTGGCGCCACCTAAAGAGGTCTTTCAGTTTCTGGTTGACGGTCAAGGAGAAGGGGGTTCACGGTAATGTTGTGATTATTATGATAGGTGCGGGAATGCAGACTATATTATAATGGCTAATGTGCTGACAGTCGGTAAATGTTATATGGTTCGTGATGTTTGTCGAAAGTAACACTTACGAAACCTGTATGAACAAATTACGAATATGTATGGTGTGAAATTATTTTATTACTAAATCACAAAACGTTGTTATTTTCAGTACGGTATATTGTCAGGCGGGTTATTGTTTATATACCACGAGTCACTGCGCACAGCAGCAATGATCACCGTGTTCAGTTCGTCCTGGCGACCGAACCAAACCTGGTGAAGTTCCATGCCAATCAGTGTTACCAGATGCGAAGAGCGTTACACCACCTTGCTGGTGGACGGGGTGTTTCTGTTTGATATGTCTGCAACTGTACATCTAACCACTACCTGGTGGAGGAAAAGTTGAGAGTAGGAATAAGATGGGTGAGAGCTAAGAGTCAGGTGTGGCAGGGAGGTTTGGAAAGTGAATGAGTTGGATAAAAGAGAGAAAATGATAGAGTATCAGGAGAAATTGAAAGATGAGTGGAACGTTCTGAAAGATCAGGAAAATGACAGTCTGGAGGAGGAATGGCAGCTGTTTAAGAGTGCTGTGGTGGGGCATACGGAAGAGGTGTGTGGTGTGAGACGAGTGGGTGGTGGAGTCAGAAAGGCAGGTGAATAGTGGTGCGAGGAAGTATGGCTGTGGTTGAGAAGAGACGTGCATATGAAGTGCAGCTGCAGAGGAAGGATGAGGTGTCATATGAGAGGTATAAAGAAAAGAGGAACAGAGTGAGAAGAGCTGTGCATGATGCTAAAATGGCAGCAGTTGAGAGGTGGGGCAGGCTGTTAACTGAGAATTTTCAACAGAAAAAGAAAATGTTTTGGAAGCAGGTGCAAAGGGTGCGAAAGAGAGAGACTAAGGAAGAGCGAGTAAGAGCAGAGGACGGAAGGATGTTAATAGAGATGGATGCAATAGGGAAGACATGGGTGGAGTATTTTGAAAAACTGTTAAATGTAGAAGAGGAAATGGAGGTTGAGATTGTGGCAGATGGAAGGGTGCAAGAAATAAATGTGTTGGGAGAGTTCAATGATTCTTTAATCACGAAGCAGTAAAAGAATTGAAAGCAAGGAAAGCTGCAGGTATGGATGGGTGTGCTGTGGAATGCCTGAAAGGTGGTGGAGCGACTATCGTTGAGTGGTTAGTAAGATTGTTGAATGTGTGTTTTGTGAGAGGTATGGTGCCAATTGACTGGGCAAGTGCTTGTGTAGTTCCACTGTATAAAGGTAAGGGTGATAAGTATGACTGTACTAGTTTTAGGGGTATAAGTCTGTAGAGTGTTGTAGGTAAGGTGTATGATAGTGTTAATTAAGAGAGTTAAAGAAAGTATAGAGGGAGTGATTCGTGATGTGCAGGGTGCTCTAGGAGAGGAAGGGGATGCGTGGATCAAGTGTTTGTTGTGAGACAGGTGTGTGAAAAGTATTCAGAGAAAGGTAAGGATGTGTTCTGGGCATTCATGGATTTTAGAGAAAGCATATGACACAACTGAAAGGGGGGCTTTGTGCACTGTTTTGAGATGGTATGGACTTGATGGTAAGTTGCTAAAAGTAGTGAAAAGTTTTTACGTATATAGGAAAGCGTGTGTAAGTGTGGGAAATACTGAGAGTGATTGGTTTCCCGTAAGAGTGGGGCTGTGGCAGGGATGTGTGATATTGCCTTAGTTGTTTAATATTTATATGGATGGTGTTGTAAGGGAGGTGAATGCAAGAGTGTTAGGTGGAGGTTTGAGTCTGGTGAATGCTGATGGTAGAGAGTGGAATCTGCGGATGATACTGCACTTGTGACTGATTCAGAGGAGAGATTGAGGCAGTTGGTAGAGGAGTTTGGAAGGGTGTGTGAAGGCAGGAAATTGAGAGTAAATGAGTATAAAAGTAAAGTGATGATGTGTTGGCAGATGGCAGGAGGATGAATATAGTTTTGAATAGTGAGTTGCTTGAGGAGGTAGAGTGCTTTAAGTATTTAGGATCACATGTTGCTGTGGATGGAAGAATAGATGCAGAAATGAAGTTTAGAATGAATGAAGTAGGAATGGTGATGGGAGGAATGAAAAAAAAAAAAAGTGTTTAGATGTCGTTTGCTAAGAATGAATGTAAAGAGGAGGCTGTATGAGAGTGTTGAGGTACCGACTGCATTATATGGGGCTGAACAATGGAATATGGGTGCAACAGAAAGGAAAAGTTTGAACGTAATGAAGTGTCTGAGGAGTATGTGTGGAGTGACGCGTATGGATCGAGTGAGAAATGACGAAACGTGAAAGAGAACGGAGTTTTGCAAGAGATGGCTGATTGAGTTGAGTGGAGGGTGTTGCGATGATTTGGGGATATGTAGAGAATGGATGATGAATGATTGGTGAAAAAGATAACCGGATTGGATGTGTGAGGTGTAAGTCTGAGAGGAAGACCACGAATAGGATGGATGGACAGTGTGAAGAGAGCGCTGGATGCCAGAGGGATGTCTATTGAGCAATGACTGGTGGCTGTGCGTGATAAGAATGATTGGAGAGAAAATATGAATGAATAAATGGTGACGCAGCCCCGAGGGGATATTCTTCCTCATTTGGTCTGATCAGCTGGTCAGGTCAGGCGCAGGTAATGGGATAGGTCCATTATGATGTGGCAGAAATAAACCAGCTCTGCTGTCGGGCCCTGCTGTAGATGTCACGCATTGCACTGTGCAGTTGACCCTCGTGCGGTGTGGTGCGGTGAGGATCTGTCCCTGTCCCCCTCGAGGCTAAGATATAAATGAATGGGTGTGCGGGCGTGAGTAAATTGAGAGTGTGTCGTCCTGTCTTGGCTACCTCCCTTTCTTTGCGGGAAACAGCCTAGGTATATAGGATAGATAGATAAAATAGTTTTGCTGTATATACTGAAGCAACACTGGGACGGCTATCTCCCCAGCTGAAAGAAGGGAAGACGACACCAAAGCCTACTCCTGTATCAGTCTTAGGTCCAAGAATATGAGTTGGGGCATGTTCTAAAATGCGAGAGAGAGGACACTTGAGAGGGAAGTGTGCTCTTTTAACCAACAACAGACCTATGTCACATAAAGGAGTGACCAAAAACTCACCCTCTGGTTCCGATGTGGACAAACTGCCAGACTTGGAACAGAGAGGGCTAACATAACAGACCGGACCCTGTAACCAAACTGTCTTCAGGAAAATAGAACAAGTGTCATGAACACAAGATCAGGAATCCTGAGAGCCCATGGCACAAGGAACTGAGTATGGAAGATGGTGACGTCAATACCAAAACTTCGTCGTCAACAACTTACGATGTGAATTCAAAGGGATGGCATCAGCATAAACCAAGAAACTCAAAATCAGGGTTGACCTGAATGCTCCAGTTGCCAGACATACACCAGCATGATGCACTGAATCTAGCTTCTGGAGACGGGCGTCTGTTGCAAAGGAGTAGATCTCACACCCATACTCAGGTTTAGGAAGGATAAGGGACCTATGTAAGAGGAGGAGGGTCTGACAGTCAGCACCCCGAGATATGAGCCAAAACTCTCAAAAGGCTCAAAGCTTTTTTACAAGATCCCTTAATCAAACGAGTATGAGGGACCCAAGTCAGTCATCCATCAAACAGAAGACCCAGAAACCGTGTCTCTTACACACAGGATATTCTCCAACGACAGAGATGCAAGTCAGGGTCTGAGTGAGCTCCCCAACGACGACAATAGCCACTGTCTTCGTTAAAGAAAACTGAAAGCCATGAGGCTCAGCCCACTCAGAAATTTTATTAATAGTCAGCTGCAACTTCCTGTCAATCAGAAACATTCTAGATGCAGTGACGGAAAATGAGGGGTCATCTACATAAAAGCCTCGCACACCATCGGGAAGTGCACTGACTACACTGTTGATGGCCACAGCAAAGAGAGTAACACTAAGGATACTCCACTGTGATAACCCCATTGTCAAGTGCATGGGCATTAGAAAACACTCCTCCAGCTCGGGCCCTTAAAAAACTGTTGCATAAAAACTGGCAAGCACCCACAAAGACCGAACTCATGAAGAGAAAGTAAAATGCCATGATGCCAGGTAATGTAGTATGCCTTCTCCAGATCGAAGATCGTGACCTGGTGTTGGTTAGTGGAGAAAGCCTCACAAACAGAAGATTCCAAGGACAATAGAGAATCAGTGGTAGATCGCATTTTACGAAAACCATACTAGACTGGGAATAAGATGCCACCTCTCTCCAAAAACCACACAAGCCGAACATTGGTCATCTTTTCCAAGATCTTACACATACAAAAATTCAGATAAATGGGACGGTAATTCGTCGCCAGTCAGTGGTTTACCTGGCTTGGGGATGGGAATAACCACAGCAAAATCCCAACAAGCCAGAAACTACCAGTACACCAGATCTTATTAAACAATGACAGAAAAAAGAAAGGGACTCATCAGATAGGTGATGTAAAAAGGCATAAGGAATATCATCACAGCAAGGAATGGAATCATGGCACTGCAACAGAGCCATCTAGAGTTCAGGAATAGAAAAGTGGACATGATAAGACTCTTCCCCTGAGAAGACAAAGCTGAGACTACTAGACACTAGGCGCCAGTGGTGGTAAGCTGAAGGCGACTCGTTTGGCTCTCACTGCGGAACTGCACTCAGAGTTCCACCAAGGAACTGGACGTTTAGGAGATTAACCCCTTTTTCTTGGAAAAGACTGCAACTTATCAGTGAAATATGACACTGCCTCAGTATGATAGCCAAACTCATTGACAGAATGGGCAATAGAACTCAGTTCCATGAAAAGTGGCCAGTCAGCCTTATCCATATGCCAGAGAGGAAAACAAGGCTGAGGTCCACCTTGTTGCTATTAAGAGTAATGGGAAATGGTCGCTTCCATACAGGTCAGGCAACACATCTCAGTTAAAATCTAAAACAGCATCAGCTGAGCACAAGGACAGATTAATGACAGTAAAAGTTCCAGCCTGGCCATGGAAATAAGTCGTCTTGTTAGAGTTTAAAATGCCCAGCTCCTCATCTTCCACTAAAGAACCCAGCACAACACCCCGACGGTTGGCCTCACCATCACCCCACAGTGGATGATGACCTTTCCTATTTCCTAGTAACAGAAAAGAAGGAAGGCCACGACTGAGGTGTTCCAGACCAGCCTTTTCGACAGTAGCACTAGGAGGAAGATAAGGACTACAATCTGTATAATTATGATGTAAAAACATCTGGACAGCAACAGCCTACAGGGGAGTGGAGATGTCCAGACGAGTTTATGGAAAATCCTAGCAACGGAAGATAGCAGCACCTCCATGACGACCTTGGCCTGGTACAGGTTCAGAATAAAAGGCATGGTAGCCAGGAGAGTCTGAAGGGACAGCATCACCAACCATGGTCTCCTGGAAGCCCCTGCATATAGGAGTAAACTGTGCAAAAGGATGACACAGTTCCTCATAGCTAGCACGGAAACCTCGACAATTCCACTGAATGATAGAGCCCATAGAGGAGGGAGGATCAGGATAAGGGACGGGACTATACAACTGACAAGTGAGCAGGTTTGGACTAATGCTTAGGAAGGGCTCTAGGAAGAGACTGTCCAGCACCAGGAACCCACACCCTATACCAAACATCCAAAGGCAAACGTGAGTACGAAGAAGAAAAATGATTTACAACATTTCTCCTGTGAGTCGGGACAAACGTTTGCTTGGAAGGTGACTTGCAAGCCACCCTGGGTGATGTAGGACAGCCAGTACCACCAGAAGCCCCAGAAGCAGAAGCAGAGTCCACATGATCAGAACCCTGTGAGGATTATATTCTATACGGCATAACTGAAGCTCCAACGGTCTGTGCAACACCATCCCCAGGTGGGGATCGGACCACAGGTGAACTATCAACTTCAGCCTCCTCCTGGCTAGACCCCACAGCCTCCAGGGCATAGGATACAGGAGAGGTCAACACAAGGTTCCACAACACAGACCTTAGGTGGATTGTCTTCAGGCTCAGAGAACCTGAAGAGCCACAGTGATGTTTGCCAGGTAGATTTAGAGCTTCTGGCATGCTGGACAAGAAAGGACAAGGAGACACGTCAACGTGGACATCTGCCACGACCATGGAAGTAAGCAAACCCTCAGCCACCGAAGTGGGGACAGAAATGGTCAAAGTAAAGGGTGGGTGAACATCAGTCTCACAAGAAGTACTAACCTTGTGGACTGTATCAAGCAAATCACCAGTTGGGGAAGCAGGCACTGGAATGGGTTGATGCAGCTTCTGAGACACAGGGAGGCGCACTGACACTCCCGGAAGGACCACAGCGTATGTAACCCTGGGCTGGAAGAAGTGAGTCTGGTCTCTATTCTTATGTTCGGGAGATGAAACCTTCTCATGTGTTTGAATAAACAAAATCTCTTTCTCCAGGCAGTATCGAGGACAGTTTCTATAATTTACAGCATGAGGACCACCACAGTGATAGCATTTATGGGGTCCTGGACAGTCTCTGATATATATATATATATATATATATATATATATATAGATAGATAGATAGATATGTATGTATATATATATATATATATATATATATATTTATGTGATCGACTCTGGGCATAGGCTTCTCAGCCTGCTTTCAAGGCCCAGTAGTCCTCCTACGTACCGTACACCTCTACATGTCACCACTTCGGCACTAACACCCACCGTCCATAATGAATACATGCTAGGGCTGTCTCATACAGGACTGGTGTATTGGAATTAGACTTGGTCTGCCACAGGAAGGCCAGCCTGTGCACGGCGGCAATATCGGCTTTCATGTCCATAGCTTGGACAGTGGTAACATTGCTTTGGGACAGTGGAAACATTGCACGTATGGCTTCACGTGATATGAACAGCAAAGCCAGCTTCACAGAAGTAGGTAAGGTTAATTTGTCAAATGTCAGGAACTAGGCCAGAGTAGGGGTTAAAACACCATCTGTTTTTTTCTGCAGGCACTCAGTCACCATACCAGAAGATCGAATTTCCTCTATCAATCGTGCTCTGAGTATCAGAGGAGGTCATGAGAAAAACTGACATCCTTACATCAGTTGAAAGCAGCATGAGGAATGCATGAAACATCTGCACCAACAACAGAGGTCAAAGCCATTAGTCAGGTGCTCTCTTCTGGGAAGGGACACCTAGACAAGGATACTTCCATCCACCCGGGATCAGATTCTAGGTTCCCGACCACAAGCAGAAACAATGGCACGTTGCAGTTCAAAAATGTCAATATTTAATACGGACCTGCCATCATAGGATTTCACCACAAGATACTTTACATTATTGTCAGGCCCTGTTTCATACAGGACCGATCCCAAAGCCGCACCAGACCCACGGGTACACCTCCCAGTTCCAGCTCGGCACTGGGGCAAAGGAGGAATATCCCCAGGGGCCTGGCAAGGCTCCATAGTGGTAGTAAGAGTGCCTGACAGCCAGGGACAGACACACAATCATTAACAGAATGATTTTTTTTTTCCAGTACCATGTACAGCAAAATATACTTCATTCCCCCACCCCTCCACCCACAATGGAGCCCAATAAGGGGAGGTTATATGCCAGGGATAACATCACCGGCAACCCCAGAGGTAATGAGGCTGTATATGCAGGTAACTACTGGGGGAACCAGACAAAGGTGACTCGAGGACGATAGTAGCCACCAGGCCCCCCAGTGCCCACTTGACCCTAGCCAACAAGTGACAATCTGATTGACCTGGTCATGCCCAACGAGGCCACCCACGTAGCCATAATAGAGGACCAAAGAGGTGTGTTGCAAGATGTAGGTTGCATCGTGCAGGACTCCCATTTCCAAGCAGTATGGGATGCCAGGCACAGCAAACACGTGAAGAGACAAAAACCCTACCCAAGATGAGCAGGGACGAACATCACCAGCAGGCCTTTTCTACTATCTATGTGGGGGGGGGGGTGCTTGGTCCACGAGGCCTACAAATGCAGGACCCTACAAAGGTAGGCAGGCTTCCAGAATTAGTGGCAAGGCCACCAATGCTTCAAGCCCTGCTACTACGTCAAGGTGACCTCCCCTTGGGACTTGGTCTACAGTGAGTACTGCTGTTTTTTTTCTGTGATTGGGACAGTCGTGCAAAGAAGTCTCACAACACCAAGAGAGATTGGCTGCTTTAACAGACCTAGAGCCAGAGAGAAAAAATGTTCATGATGCATCACTTGTCGAATCAAGTAAGACTGTTGCCACTTGCACATCAGGCTAAATATGATGAAGGACTTTGTTAAAGCAATGGACAAAACCCAAGAACCCTTCAAGTATCTCTGTGTGAAAATCCCCAGGTTAAATCAAGCAAAAATAAATTTAGGGGTTGTTGGTCCTCAGGTTCATGAACTTCAAGATGATGCATTTGACAAAGCACCGTGTGGCAAAGAAAACGATGTATGGCAAGCTTTCAGCACAGTTTCTCGGAAACATCACAGCAGACAATTACAGGGAGCTGGTGGACAACCACCTTACAGCATACAATTAGCTTGGTTGCAGCACGTTGCTTAAGATACATTTTTTGCATTCTCATCAACATTTTTTCCATAAAACTGCGGCGCAGTGAGCGACGAGCATGGCGAGTGATTTCACTAAGACACTGATGGATAAACGGTATCAGGACAAATGGAGCCCATCAATGCTTGCAGACTATTGCTGGGCAGCGACCAGAGATGTTCCATTTCATGAATACAAGAGACAAATCTTAGCCAGTGCAGAAACTAAGTAATGATCGAATTATGTACTGATACATAACAAGTGTTTTAGGTACATGGGATATCAAATATATTCATGAAAAACTATCACAAACACATGGAAATACATTGGTTTGTAATATATGATTAATACTGTACTGTTGGCATTATGTACATAATTGTAAAATATAAAAACTTAAATATCTTAGAAACAGAAGCCACTCAGCTGCTTTTATTGTCATACCTATATATGAATTCAGAGCATTAAAATCCATAAGATATAGCAAGTTTTATCCCCAAAGCAGATAACTTTTAAACATTAATATGTAGACCAGTGTTATATGAAAACAAAACCTGAGGCTGGGCATGATTATGTTTGCTAAGTTTGTTATTTTTGTTTACATAAGTTGATGCCTGGTTAGGCTGTTATGAGGGTGCCATGACAGCATAGCAACTTTCATAGTTAACTTCATCCGGTGATAAGGAACCTTCACCTGCTAGGAAGAAAACCAAATCGTACAACGAGAAATATCGCTGTGGATTTGTTGGCCAGAGGAAATTCAAAGGCTGGTTAATTTCACCACCAAAAAATTTCAAGCATCCACAGCACTCAGTATGCAAGAAGACTTTCCAGTCACCTTGTCTCCTTTCCTAATAACAATCACCCAGTCACCATGTCTCCTTTCCTAATAACAATCATGGTGAAATTTTTTGGCCATAGGCTTGATGCAAAGGGTATCCACACCTCAGACGAGAAAATAAAAGCAGTAAGGGATTTCCCTAAACCCACAACAAGCTGTATTACAGTGGGGAGAAAAATAAGTTAGCATTTAACCATTAGCTGGCAGCAGCAGTTGGTGAGAAGCACCTAAAAAAAAAAAAATCGTCTTTATATTGATGCCCCCGACCACAGGACTGGACCATAAATATAGTTACACAGCATTATGCAAGGTTATAACATAATCTACATATAGACTCTACCACATGTAAGGCTTTAACATAATCTATATATAGAGTCTACCGCAATGTAAGTCTTTAACATTATATATAAACACTACCACAATATGGAACAGTTGTTACATTTCATTAGCATAGCAAAGATGCTTATAATACTAAAATCATAATTTTGTTCGCAGCTATTGTTCATATTTGTAAAAGTAAGGTAAATGGAGTCACTCACACCCACAGCTACAGCTGTGTCCAGGACTTTTGACCTGAATGTGGTTTCCCTCCACCCTCCCTCACTAAATTGCTGGTGAAAAAGCCTTCATCTTTTCTATCCTAAACGACCTAGAGCAGCTTGCACAGCACCCTACCCGTATCCCTGACTGCCTTGGAGAGACCTCCAGCATATTTGACCTCTTCCTTACAACTAATCCTTCTGCTTACACTGTTAATCTTTTCTCTCCGTTGGGCTCCTCAGATCATAACCTAGTTACCTTAACCTGTCCTATCACTCCATTACTGCCTGTGCACCCTCCGAAGAGAAGTAGTCTGTGGCACTTTGGAGCTGCGGATTGGTAGGCCCTCAGGCAGTACTTCTTTGATTTTCCTGGAATGATTATTGCTTCCATAGCGGGGAGTCATCATAATGTGCCTTGCGCATTATGGAGGTTATTCTCTCGGACATGGAAGCATACATTCCTTTCTCATATCTTTTGACTAATGCAAGAAAGCCTTGGTTTAATCACGCTTGTTTTAATGCTATCCGCAACAAGGAGAGGGCCTATAAAAGGTACTGGAGCCAACCCACCCCTGAATCACATCTTTTATATGTTTCTGCCTGGAATCGTGCTAAGTCTGTTCTTTGCTCTGCTAAAAATAATTTCATCCGTACTAAATGCTCTCAACTCTCCAACTCAAATTCTTCCCGCTCTATCTGGCACCTTGCCAAAAACCTTTCTAACAATACCTCATCATCCTTCCCTCCTCTTTTCTATTCTGATGGCTCTGTAGCTATTTCTACTATTGATAAAGCTGATCTGTTCGCTCAGACTTTCTCCTCCAATTCCACCTTAGACACTTCCGGTTCTGTTCTTCCATCACTCCGCCCCTCTGACTTCCTCGTGACTGGCAACAAAATTTCTTCAGCTAATGTATTTTCAGCCATCACTGGCCTCAGTACTAACAAGGTATACGGGCCTGATGGAGTCCCTCCTCTTGTCCTCAAGAACTGTGCTTCTGTGCTTACACCTTGCCTAGGTAAACTCTTTTGCCTTTGTCTTTCAACTCGTACCTTTCCTTCTTGCTGGAAGTTTGCTCTCATTCAGCCGGTCCCAACCCACTAACTATCGTCCAATTGCTTTAACATCCTGTGTCTCAAAGGTTTTCGAGTCGACTCTTAAAAAAATTTTAAAGCATCTTTCCTATCACAACCTTCTTTCTGATCGTCAGTATGGATTCCGTCAGGGACGCTCCGCTGGCGATCTTCTCACCTACCATTCAGACTCCTGATCATCCTTCTTTCGGGACTTTGGCGAAAGCTTTGCCATTGCACATAACATCTCAAAGGCTTTCGATCGAGTCTGGCATAAATCCTTAATTTCCAAACTGCCCTTTTATGGTTTCTGTCCTTTTATCTATGGCTTACTCTCTAGCTTCCTTTCTGGTCGTTCTATAGCTGCTGTTGTAGACGGCCATCGTTCTTCTCCTAGATCTATCATCAGTGGTGTTCCTCAGGGCTCTGTCCTATCACCAACTCTATTTCTTTTATTCATCAATGATCTAGGCTGTGCATCTAATCCTATCCACTCGTATGCTGATGATTCCACTCTTCACCTTTCCATTCGGTTCCTGCAACGTCCATCTCAGCAGTTACTTCAACAAACAAGGGATGACGCTATGGCACACCTAATGTATGACTTGGCTCGTATCTCTGACAGGGGAAAAAATAATCCTGTTGTTTTTAATGCATCAAAGACTCAGGTTTTACACCTATCAAACCCACAAAATATTCCACAGGAGTACCCACTAATGTTTAATAATATCCAGCTCAATCCTGCATCATCCTTGAACATGCTTGGGGTTTCTTTCACACGGGACTTATCTTGGAAAGATCATATTGCATCTTGTAAATTCTGCTTCCAAGAGATTAGGTGTGCTAAGCTGACTCCGTGCCTTCCCCTGCACAGTTGTTGACTTTATACACGGGTTTTATTCGCCCCTGTTTAGAGTACAACTCTCATGTGTGGGGAGGCTTCCCATATACAGCTCTTCTCAATAGGGTGGAGTCAAAGGCTATCTGTCTCATCAACTCTCCTCATCTTACTGGTTCCCTTCAACCTCTGTCTCTTCGCCGCACTGTTGCATCTTTATCTCTTTTCTATCGCTACTTCAATGGTCACTGCTCCTCTGAACTGTCTGCTTGCATCCCTCCACCTCTACGACGGGCGCATAGCACCTGTCTAGCAACAAACTCTCATCCCTTTTCTGTCCAACTCTCTAATGCAAGAGTTAACCGTTACTCCCAGTCTTTCATTTATGCAACATTTCAGCTCTGGAACTATCTCCCTCTGTCTGTATTTCCAACTTTCTATGATCTCCAGTCTTTTAAACTCAGTGTATCCAGGCATCTCAAAATGAATGGATCTTGAATTTGGCTTTCCTTTATATTGTTTTTGTTTTTTTCTTGGAAGGGGCGTTCATGCGGGCTCAACCTTTGGTTCCCTCTTCCTCGCATTAAAAAAAAAAAAAAAAAAACTAACCTAACCTTGAATTATTGCATATTATGGCATTTTTCTTTTCATCCATTACTGTGGTACATGATTCAGAGTACGGAATCCAAATATCAAAAGCAAAACATAAATTGAGTTTTACAGGAGAAACAAAAGAGTGTTGCACCCCCACTAAGAGCTGGGAACAGACTGATTGAGTCTTTTTTTTTTTTTTTTTTTCCTGGCCTATCAACTATTGGGGCCGAAGCCCCTGGTCATTAAGGCCGTATATATATATATGTATATACTGTACATATAAACATATATATATATATATATATATATATATATATATATATATATATATATATTATATATATATATATACACACACACACACACACACACTTCCATGCATACATACAGACACACTTTCATGTACACGTAGAGAGAGAGAGAGAGAGAGAGAGAGAGAGAGAGAGAGAGAGAGAGATTGTTACGGAACAGAGAAAGATAATGTACACTTTAAGTGAGAATACTAAAAATCACTACTGTCCCGTAAAGTTCCAGGTTCAAAACAAAAGAGTTAGGTAAAATTACAAGTTAAAGTTTAATGCTCAAACTAACAACAAAACATTCAGGACTCATAAGGATAATGTAATGGCAAAAAACAGGTTAAATATATGGTTAACTGCAATAGCTTCTATTAACACGAAATTAGCAAGAGTAAATTTATCTAAGTCAGCCCTGATAAAAGAGAATACTAGATAATACTCAGTGAATGCAAGATGTATTATTACAGATACAAAATATTATTAATAAGGGCTGACACCCAAAACACATGAATCACAAAAACCCTACTACGCCTAAGAATTAACACCTTACGCTACACAGTACAAGAAAAAATGCAATAACACTTATACTCAAATTACACAGCTGCTAGATGGTTGGAGACTTCCTGAGCACTCACAATAATAACAACTGTACAGGGGAAGACAGAGATGTGAACAAAATGAGGAGTAGATCTAAGTGGCAATTAATGTAGAGACTGAGCTCATTATATAGGGGCTGGTAGAGCTTGATACAACTTGTAAGAAGGACCTGCAAATGAAGCCATAGGGACAAAGAGTTGACAATTCTGCTCTGAACAACAGAAAGAACGACTTACTCTACTATAATGGAGGAGGGGGGAGTGAGGTAGAACACTCTCGTGATCAAACATGCAGCATACTGTACGTTAGAATTACACAAAGGATGGTGAAATCATAGGCTATGTAACACCTCCCCACAAAGAAAAAGAAATTTACAAAGGAAATTTCTTATTACTTTAAAACAATCTGTCTAAAGTCTAGATAAGCAATCTGCAATAAAATTTTCTTTCCCCTTGATATGCTGTATATCTAATGAATACTCCTGAAGAAGTAGACTCCATCTTCTCAATCTCTGATTTTTATCTTTAAACTTACTAAGGAATTTCAGTGGGTTATGATCGGTGTAAATGACTATGGGGTCAAAACCAGAACACAAATAAAATGAAAAATGCTGTAAACCCAAAAACAAGGCCAAAAGCTCTTTCTCAATAGCTGAGTAGTTCTTTTGAGGTGAAGTGAACTTCTTACTGTAATAAGATACAGGGTGTTCAATACCCTGATCATCCTCTTGCAGCAAAACAGCCCCAGCTCCTGTATCACTTGCGTCAACAGCCATCTTAAAAGGCTTAGCAAAATTTGGAGTAGCGAGCACTGGCTGACTTAATAGAATAGCTTTAAGTTTGTTGAAAGAGGATTCACAGTTATCGGTCCAGACAAATTTAACTCCCTTTTTCAGTAGGTCTGTAAGTGGTGATACAAGAATTGAAAAGTTAAGAACAAATCTCCTGTAATAACCTACCATTCCCAAAAATCTTTGTAGCTCTTTCCTACTTTTAGGCCTGGGAAGATCACTTATAACCTGAACCTTAGCTCCTGGTGGTGCAACATGTCCATCACCAATTACATACCCAAGGTACTGAACTTTAGCTTGACCAAACTCACACTTTGATAAATTAGCTACAAGATTAGCCTGAACCAAACGCTCAAGAAATTTACTGACATGGCATAGGTGATCTTTCCAGTTGTCACTGAAGATTAATACATCATCAATATAAACAACACACCCTGCCAAACCCTCTGTTACAACATTCATGAGCTTCTGAAATGTGGCTGGTGCATTCTTCATAGCATATGGCATTACAGAACATGCAAAAGTCTTTCCTAGTGTTACAAAACATGAGATCTCCCTAGCACGTTCAGTCATAGGTACTTGCCAGTATCCCTTTAACAAATCAAACTTACTTATGTACCTAGCCTTTCCGATCTTGTCTATGCAATCTTCCACACGAGGGAGAGGGTAAGTGTCTGTTTTGGTTATCTGATTAACACGTCTGTAGTCAATGCAAAGCCGCTGTGACCCCCCTGGCTTAGGGACTAGAGTGACAGGAGAACTCCACTCGCTCTGACAGGGCTCAATCATCTTGTGGTCCAACAGGTAGCCAAGCTCCTTCTGGATGAGAGGAACTTTCACTGGGTTCACACGGTAAGGAGGCAATTTAATTGGCTTTGCGTCTCCAACATCGACATCATGCATCAACACAGTGGTTCTTCCTGGAGTGGCACAGAACACTTGCGGGTACTCCTGCAGTAATGCCGAAAACTCCTGCCTTTCCTTGGGAGGTAGATGAGAAAGCTTAGTCTGGAGATCATTCATGATATCAGGATTCTTCCCCAAACTATCACTCAGGCTCATGCTGCATGGGAGAACTTCACTTGCAGACTCGGGTGGAACAGCTACAGTGCAGACTGGATTATTTTCGTCCCGCCTGTGATATAACTTTAGCATGTTGATGTGACAAAGTTGCTTGTTCTTTCTACGATCTGGTGTGGCAATGACATAGTTGACGTCACTTAGTTTCTTCTCCACGAAATAAGGACCACTAAACTTGGCTTGAAGAGGTTGCCCATGAACCAGTAGCAGAATCAAAACCTGATCTCCTGGCTGAAAGTGGCGTAACCTGGACTTCTTATCATACCAAGTCTTCATCTTCTCCTGAGCAGCTCCTAAACTCTCTCTCACCAGCTGTAAAGCAGTGGACAGCCGTTCTTTGAACTTCATCACATACTCCAGCAGGTTGACGTCATCTTCCTCCGACAGCCAGCATTCCTTGAGTAGCTTAAGGGGTCCTCTTACTTCATGGCCAAACAGTAGTTCAAAAGGTGAGAAGCTCAGTGATTCATTTGGAGATTCTCTTGCGGCAAACACAACGAATGGAAGACCTTTATCCCAGTCTTTCTGATGTTCCAAACAGTATTTCTTGAGCATCGATTTGAGTGTTTGATGATATCTCTCCAACGCTCCTTGGGTCTGGGGATGGTAAGCTGAAGACGTGATCTGGGTGATGCCCAGCTCTTTCAGAGACTGCTTGAAAACATTTGACATGAAATTACTTCCCCAGTCTGACTGTACCTCCTTGGGCAGACCAAACTTTGTGAAGAACCCTAGCATTTCCTTAACCACGTTCTTTGCTGAGATATTTCTAAGTGGAATGGCTTCAGGATAACGAGTAGCCATATCAATCAGGGTCGACACATAAGAAAATCCTGAAGAAGTCTTAGGAAGAGGGCCCACAATATCCACCAACACACGGGTGAAAGGCGCCTCAAAAGGAGGAATGGGAACTAGAGGTGCAACCTTTTCGGTCTGATTACACTTCCCCACAACTTGACAGGTGTGACAAGACTTACAATACCAGGAAACATCCCTGAAGATACCTGGCCAGTAGAAGTGTATCAAAATGCGTGTCACAGTCTTCCTCACTCCAAGGTGTCCTGACAAACTGGAATCATGAGCCACTCTAATGATATCCTGCCTACAAACACGAGGGATGACAACTTGATGTACAACCTCCCACTCACAGTCGGCTGATACTGTTGGGGGTCTCCACTTCCTCATAAGTACTCCTGAATTTATATAATAACAAGTAGAAGCACCAGCTGACTCTTCCTCACTGCAAGCAGAGTTAGCTAGACCTTTCAACTCAGGGTCAGCAATCTGCAACTTAACCAACTCTTGACGAGACAAATTATCAACACTACGGGGTACTGCCTCATCTGGTGAGTGGTCCAAATTAGCAAGAAAAGTGTCAGCTAGGATAACATCATCATCATCATTATCCTCTAAGTCACCAGTAACTTTAGACTTAGCCCTAGTGACAGCACATGCAGGGAACACATCAGGGACATCACAATCCTGGGCCGCAGCCACTGGCTCACTAGACAACTGAGGAGCTGGACACACTTGACTTCCACCAATATCATTTCCAAGTAAGAAAGTTACACCTGACATTGGGAGTGTCTCAACCAACCCAACCATAACGGAACCATTAACAAAACCAGACTCTAAATTCACTCTGCACAGAGGGACAGAGAAGTAATTATTTCCTACACCTTGTAAGATTACAGTTTCATCAGAGGAATTAACATTAGAGCCTAGAACACTGGTCAGCATAAGGGATTGGCAAGCACCTGTATCACGATATATTTTAACTGATTTCCTGTCATTACTGTCCAGAGGACTGACAAAACCATCAGACAGGAAATTAGCACATGAACTCTTGAGAGTGTCACCCACGTTACTGCTCAAAAGAGGAGCTCCATCATGAGAATTTAATTTACCCCTCAAAGCAGGTTCAGTTAACTCAGTTAAAGAATTCTGGGAACTCTCAAGGGTGGACACTAGACCAATTGACTGAATATATAAAGACTCCTTTTTGTTCACATCACGCTGTCTCCTGAAACATTTCTCCGTAGTATGACCAAGCTTACTACAATAAGTACATTTACTTTTCTGAAATCTAGAGGTGGAGCTGGTATTTACTTTCTGAGAAACATCATCTTTATTCTCTTTCCTGTTACTTGTACTCTGAGTAGAGGCAACGTACTTACTCTCAGCTTTCCTTTTTTCTCTAGAATATCTCTTGTGAGTGAGAACATATTCATCAGCTAAAACTGCAGCATCAGACAAATTATCTAGTCTTTTCTCATCAAGATATAGGCTTACATCTTTATAAATACACCTTTTGAAGTCCTCCAGCAAAATCATCTGCTTAAATTTACCAAAATCAGAATCCACATTCTTAGAATTTAACTACTGCTCTGACAGATCTTCTTTGATTTTTGCATACTGAACATGGGATTGCTTATCTTGCTTGTAAGTCGTCCTAAATTTTACTCTATAGGCTTCAGGAACAAGCTCATAGGCCTTAAGAATCAAGCTCTTAACTACATCATAATTATCAGATTGATCCTGAGGCAAAGATGCATAAGATACTTGAGCTTTACCGGTGAGAACAGTTTGAAGGAGTACCGGCCAATACCTTTTGGGCCAATTAAAACCTGTAGCTACCCTCTTAAACAACTGAAAATACTTTGTTAAATCAGATTCATTAAAAGGAGGGACAAGTTTAACATTTTTAGCCACATCAAAATCATCAGAGCTAGATGATCCAGTTCCACCTTGTTTCATGCGATACTCATGGTCTGCCTGAATCCTAGCAAGTTCAACTTGTGCCTGAAACTCAGCCTCCTCAGCATTTGCCTGAAATTCAACCTCCTTAACACGAGCCTCCTGCAGGGCTAGCTGTAACTTAGCTAATTCAATCTGCGTTTGCTCGTTTCGAGGAGTTACATTAAACAAGCTTTCATTAATCATGTCAATAATTTGATCTTTAGAATGATGAGAGCGAACAGCAATTCCCAACTGTTGAGCAACAAGCTTTAGTTCATTCTTTGTTCTGTTTTCTACATCGCACACTGTTTGCACATTTGACAAAAAATCTTTGGCTTCATCAAGCGTAGTAATAGTAGACATCATGAATAAATCACAGTCACAAAATATCAAGCAATATCCTTATGATAATATCCTGAATATCCTGATAAGAGGTCGCCAAATTTATGTTACGGAACAGAGAAAGATAATGTACACTTTAACTGAGAATACTAAAAATCACTACTGTCCCGTAAAGTTCCAGGTTCAAAACAAAAGAGTTAGGTAAAATTACAAGTTAAAGTTTAATGCTCAAACTAACAACAAAACATTCAGGACTCATGAGGATAATGTAATGGCAAAAAACAGGTTAAATATATGGTTAACTGCAATAGCCTCTATTAACACGAAATTAGCAAGAGTAAATTTATCTAATTCAGCCCTGATAAAAGAGAATACCAGATAATACTCAGTGAATGCAAGATATATTATTACAGATACAAAATATTATTAATAAGGGCTGACACCCAAAACAAATGAATCACAAAAACCCTACTAGGCCTAAGAATTAACACCTTACGCTACACAGTACAAGAAAAAAATGTAATAACACTTATACTCAAATTACACAGCTGCTAGATGGTTGGAGACTTCCTGAGCACTCACAATAATAACAACTGTACAGGGGAGGACAAAGATGTGAACAAAATGAGGAGTAGATCTAAGTGGCAATTAATGTAGAGACTGAGCTCATTATATAGGGGCCGGTAGAGCTTGATACAACTTGTACGAAGGACGCGCAAATGAAGCCATGGGGACAAAGAGTTGACAATTCTGCTCTGAACAACAGAAAGAACGACTTACTCTACTATAAGGGAGGAGGGGGGAGTGAGGTAGAACACGCTCGTGATCAAACATGCAGCATACTGTACGTTAGAATTACACAAAGGATGGTGAAATCATAGGCTATGTAACAATATACTTGGTAGTGGCCAGAATTAGGATCCAAGTAAGATGGAGGAATAGGAGAAGGGAAAGACGAGAGGAAGGAGTAGTTGCAAGGAGAGTGGAAAAGTTACAAGAGGATGAGAAAAAGCCAGAGTATAAGAAAGAAGTGGAGGAACGATTGGGCAAATATGAATTGGAGCAGATGGGGGACGTGGAAGGTGTGTGCAGGATATTTACAGAAGAAATATGTGCAGCATGTGATGTGGTGTGTGGGAGGAAGAGAAGACGGAGGGGGGTGCAAGGAACAGCGTGGTGGACTGAAGAGGTGAGACAGGCTGTGGCACAAAAGAAGAAAGCATACAATGAATGGATGAGAAATAGAGGCGTGGGAAAAGTTGAGATGCGAAAGAGAGAGTTATATGTAGAAAGAGAGAGGTGAAAAAATTAGTAAGAGAGAGTAAGAAGAAAGTGGATGAGGAATTTGGAAGGAATTTGAGTGTAAAGTGGAGGGACTGTAAGAAAATGTTCTGGAAAGAGGTGAAGAGAGTAAGACAGGGTGGAAGTGAGGTTAGCAGGGGAGTGAAAGATGAAAATGGTAGATTACTAGTGGAGAAGGGAGAAAAAGTGAGCAGATGGAGAGAACACTTTAAGGAATTGTTGAACATACAGGATGGAAGTAATGCGAGTATAAGTGACTGGGGAATGGCTGGGAGAAGGAGGGAGGTGAGAAGACAGGAAGAAATCAGTAGGATAGAAGTTGTGGAAGCAATGAAGAAATTTAAATTGGGGAAACCCTAGGAATTGATGGAGTGTGTGGTGAAATGCTGAAGCATGGGGGAGAGATAGTAGTAGAATGGATGTGGAAGATGTGCAGATTGGCCTGGGAGGAAGGAAGAGTCCCGAAGGATTGGAAGTCAGGTATAATTATTCCCTTGTACAAAGGAAAAGGGAAAAAAGAAGTGTGTGGTTATCATAGGGGCATTTGTCTTCTTAGTATAATAGGAAAAGTGTATGGTAGGATACTTATTGACAGAGTTTGAGAAAGAACAGAGGAATTAGTTGGAGAAGAACAGGGAGGCTTTAGGAAGGAAGAGGTTGTTTAGATCAGATATTCATTCTTTGATCTTTAGTGGAAAAGAGAAGGGAAAGAAGTTTTATGCAGCTTTCATGGATTTGGAGAAAGCATATGACAGGATGGATAGACAAGGATTGTGGAAAGTATTAAGAATATATGGAGTAGATGGGAAGCTGTTGAATGCTGCGAAGATTATGTATGATGGTGCGAAGGCTGCAGTTCGTGTGGATGGTGAACTAAGTGAATTTTTCTCTTTGGAGGTTGGGTTGAAATAGGGGTGTGTCATGTCTCCATGGTTGTTTAATCTGTACATGGATGGGGTAATAAAAGAGGCACAAGGTAGGGTAGTGGATGTTGGAGTGGCCCTGGTGAGAGAGGGTAGTGTTTGGAAACTCCCTGTACTGTTGTTTGCTGATGATACAGTGTTGTTGATTGAAGACGAAGGAGAGCTGCAAGGCTTGGTGGATGAGTTTGGGAGAGTGTGTAAGAATCGAAATCTAAAGGTGAATGTAAGGAAGAGTAAAGTGATGGTCTTTGAGAGAGGTGAAGTTAGTGAATGTACAGCGAGGTTGGATGGTGAGGAATTGGAAAATGTGAGTACGTTTAAGTACTTGAGTAGTGTGATAAGTAAGGATGGAGGTTTGGAGGGTGAAGTGCTTGAAAGGGTGCAGCAGAGAAGAAAGGTTGCTGGTTCTTTGAAAGCAGTGATAAGAAACAGGGAAGTGAGCATGGAAGTGAAAAAGTTGCTGCATGACAGTATTGTGATACCAACTCTAACGTATGGAAGTGAAGCTTGGACGTTGCTGGAAGGACACAAGTCAAGAGTGAGAGCAGTGGAAATGAGTTATTTAAAAGGAGCCTGTGGAGTCACATGGAGAGACAGGCTGACGAATGAGGATATAAAGGAGCGTTGTGGTGTGGATGTGATAGGAAGCGTTATGAGGAACACACTGAGGTGGTTTGGCCATGTGGAGAGGATGGACGGTGAAAGACTGACGAAGAGAGTGTATGTGAGTGAGGTGGAGGGGGGAAGAGGGAGAGGGAGGCCGAGGATGAGATGGAAGGATGAGGTGGAGAGGTATATGAGAGATGGGGGTGTGAATTGGGAGCGGGGCAGTGAAATGGCGGGGGACAGGGCGACGTGGAGGGAATTTCCTTGTGGCCACCCCAAACGGGATTAAGGCATCTGGCAATAGATAGATACATATATTTTTTTAAAATTTTTCTTAGTTTTATATTTTTTATACCTTATATTATAAAGAAAAACTAATCTAAAGACCCTACAACTAATTACCTAACAGACAAATCGCTAACCTATAGTAAATCCTACAGAGACAAATAGCTAGACCTACACTAATGATAAAAATACCTCGACTAACAGAACACCATCAACTGCAGATATGTAATGCCTTTCTACATTACATACCTGCACACATCACCTGGTGACTGTCAGTCGAGGCACAACCTAATATAGGGGACATCAATATATGAAAGGGAACCAGACGAGTCAGGAACATTTCCATATACGTCAGCTGTCAGCCCTAATTAGAACAACTTAAACATGGTGGTATAAGGTATTTACATAACATGTACAAAAAGTGAAGGACCTCGCCCAACAGACCACCATCGACTGCAACTGCCCAATGCCTTTCTATATTGCACACTTACACTCATCAGCTGGTGACTGTCAGTCGAGGAACGGGGTTTAATGTAGGGGACATCAATATTAGAAACAGATCAGTGGGAAGGAGGAACTACTTCAAATATGTCAATTGTCAACTCTAATTAATAGTACAATATATACATAATTACAGTCGATAAAAACAAAACCATATAGTAAAAAAGTCACATCACTCTGATCAGTCCGGTCTCTCTCAAGAAAGCCATCAATTTATCAATCATAACGATGTCCCCATCACCCAGGATGGTGGAAAGGGTGAAGGGGACGTCTGCTGCACCGCAGTAATTTATAAGTGAAGCGCTTTCACGAATAAATCGCCGACAGCGCAGGATGATATGATTGATAGATAACACCGTATCACAGATGTCACAGTGCGGCGTGAATCATTTTTCCATATAAGGTTTCATGTGAGTAAGCATGGTGGCATTAAACCATAACCGCACCAACACTTTTTCTTCCAGGCAACTGGGACGGTTGGCAGTGGCCTAGTCGCCAGGGTACGGCTTACACGTTCGAATATTTAGTCTAGTCCACTGACCTTGCCACAGAAGATTTATTGATTTCTTTCCAAGAGAGAGACTCGACTGTAGATCACGAGGAACGTCCCAAGTCTCCTCGAGTTCTACAGCCGACTTTGCAAGTAAGTCAGCCTGCTCATTGCCATAGATGCAACAATGACCAGGCACCCAGATCAGTGTGAATGACTTGTTGCATGAATGCAACCTGTTAACGATGCGGCCCTGGATCTCGTGAGAGTCAGTAGTACAAGATGCAATTGCCTGAAGGGCTGATTTTGAATCTGAAAATATGACAAATGAGTCATGCCTAGAACTGACAGCATAGTCTATGGCTTTGTCAATAGCAAAAAGTTCGGAGGTAAATACAGATGTATGAGACGGCAACCGATACCTGGGGGCACATTTGGTCAACTATACACTTGCACCCACACATTCACTTGACTTGGAACCGTCAGTGTACAACTGGTGGGACCCCAAGTGATGCACGATGATGTTACGAAACAAGTGGTGAACCTCCGCCCCCGGCACCTTGGCCTTTGGTGCTGGGAGCCATAATACTTCAATGGTAAAGCCGGGTGGCTCCCAAGGCACTATATTTTTTAACACCAACTTGTCAGAGTCACTGAGATCCACACCAAGCTCCTGTGTCAGTAAGTGGAGGTGAACAGCAAGTGGGCGACACACCCCCCGCAGAAGGTGGTGGTATTGACGCAGGGGGGTACAGGCCACATTGCTGATAATACTTTTCATCGATGTACGGAGGCCATAGGACCAAGCCAGGTGGTCATGGCGAATACAAAGGGGAGGCAGATTCGCCTTCACTTCCATATGAGCTACAAGGGTACACCGGACGGCTCCAAGACACATTCGCAAACATTTATTCTGCAACACATCCAATCCTTTCAGCGTGGCAATAGATGCCGAGCCATACACCTGTGCGCCATAGTCTAGCTTTGATTGAATAAGGGACTTATACACCATTAACCCCTAAAGCGCGGCCAACAGACAGCCGACCCCCCACGGGTGGTGGGGTTGTATCACGGTCTGAGTACATGTAGGAAAATATTAGCCAAAAATCAGAGATTAACCCTAGAACGTTATACTTGGTATGGCAGATAGTACTTACATTCAGCTTTCTCCAGAGACAGGTGTTGAGCCTTCATGGACTACACGAGGACTTGTGGAGACTTGCAAAGTTGGGTAATAAAATCTTCACTTTAAGACCTCCAGCAACCCGGTTTCCCCTCTACCACAGCCTCATTGTGTCACAGTAAACTTTATTCTACAACGTACAGGTAGTTTGGAATCCGTATTTGTACAATAAGCACTGAAAATAAGGCTAAAATCAATGAAGCGTACGGCCGACATGCAGCGTGGCGGCGGTTTTCCCGTCACTCAACAAACATTTCCATTTTCACAGCTAAAAACACATATACTACATTATTTTCAATCATATTACTTCCCAAAAGATCACAGCGGCATGCTTTTTATTCTGCCTTACGCCCGTCACTTTATTCTCGTTCCTGTTGGCCACTCGCACTGACTCGGAAGAGCTAGAACTCGCCATAATGTCACTTTGAAAGCCTGCGGTAAACTGACGATAAACAGGGGCAAACCGTTCGAAAAAAAGCTAGTGTGACAACTGGGGAAACAAGCGTTTCCTATTAGCATAAACTGCTTGTGAAAGGAGAGCGCAGATTTACAGTTCTGAGCAGTCAGAGCTCTGCCATATATCACAGCCAGGCTGGCAGGGCCGTGGTGGGGGGGTAGGAGGGAAAAACGCGATACTTGGCAACAACGGAGGTCAGCAGTACAAAGGTAAAGTATGCTAATTGTAGCTAAAGGGTGGTGGTACTGATAGACAATACCAGCTGGAACATCCTTGCCCACGTTTATTCAAAATTAACTCGAATCGCAAACGCAATGATCAGCCGTTATGTCCTTTTTGGTGAGTGTCGCAAACGCAATGGCCCGTGCTTTAGGGGTTAATAAAGATTTTCTGTCGGCACCCCAGATAGTACACACTAGGTACTTGAGGACATTTACAGATTTATCACAACGAGCAAGCAAATTATTAACATGAATTTTGAAGTTCAACTGACAATCAAAATGAATTCCCAAAAACTTTACAGAATTTTGAAAAGGTACCGCCTGATTATCCAAAGTTAAGCACAAAATAGGTACGTTACAATTAGTGAAGACTACAGCGGCACACATAGGGACGGAAAACTTAAATCGCAATTGCAAGGCCCATTGGTGAACGGAGTCAAGGGCTGCTTGAATCCGCCCAGCCGAAAATTGTGCATTATTGGAAGAGTGCCATATTGCACAATCGTCAGCGTAGAGCGAGTATTTAAGATTCCTCGGGATGGGAGCTGATGACAGAATATCGTTGATCATAATACTAAAGTAGGACTAAGCACACTTCCCTGCGCACCCTGTTTTCTTGGATAAATATATTCGATGTTACGGTACGGGGCAATTTGACAGAGAAAGTCCTGTCCCTTAAGAAATTTGAAGTAAAAATAGGCAAATTTCCTCTTAAACTATAAGCATAGAGCTTCATTAGTATACTGTATCGCCATGTCAAGTCATAGGCTTTATGGATGTCCAAGAACACTCCTATCATGAATTCTTTATTGGCAAATGCCTCTGCAATACAATGCTCCAATTCATTGAATGATCTAGTGAACTTCTGTATTTACGGAAGCCACATTGTTGATCATTTAACAAATTCTTCAACTCAAAAACAAAAAGAAGCCTATTGTTTACCATTCGTTCCATGACCTTACATAGACAAGATGTCAACACAATAGGACGAAATGAAGTGGGATTCATAAGACGACCAGCCTCTTTGGGTATCAGTATGATGTGTGCAAAGTGCCATGAGTTTGGGAACGTTCAAGATGCCCAAATCTCATTGTATAATGCTAACATCTTAATCAGGTTGTCCTGATTAAAATGATGGCTCATACCGTACGTGATGGTGTCAGGTCCAGGGCTGGTGTCTTTACAGGATTTAAGGGCAAGGAGCAGTTCATCTAAGGTAAACTCTTGATTGTACGGAAAGTCCACGTCTTCTGTGGCAAAGTCTATTAACTGTAGCTCAGCCGTGCGTTTATGATGTTGAAAACGCGGATGATAATTGGCTGAGCTACTTACACGAAAAAAACGACTGGCGAGGATGTTAGCAGCGTCCATGGGTTCGTCATAAATGTTATTATTGACCTGCAGGGTGGTAATAGGGAAGTATGGGCCTTTATTATTTAATATTCTTATGGTGGACCAGACTTTACTTAATGGTGTTGTTCGAGTCACCGTGGACACAAAGGACCACCAGGAGTCACGTTTGGCCCTTCTTATTATTCTCCTTGCCTCAGCCCATGCCTGCTTTCCTCGGTGGGCTGACTATCAAAAATCCTGTATCTCCTATTGAATGTTCTTAATGCTTGTCGGCAATCTGGTATCCACCAATGTGCTCTATGCTTCGCATGAACTGTAGAAGTCTTGGGAATAGCAGCCTCAACTGCAAGTAATATGAAAGTAGTTACATTTTCGACCTTAACATCTATGGTCTCCCCAGATATATCTAAATTGGCGATCCTTGAGAAGGATCCCCAATCTGCTTTCTTATTGTTAAATTTTGGAGGTGGAGGGTCCGATACAATGTCGTGTGTATAAGAAAGACAGATGGGTAAATGATCACTTCCCAAGGAGTTGTCATAAGGGTCCCATGAGAAATCTTGATGTATACCAGGGGAGGCCAAAGATAAGTCAATGGCCGAAAAGTTACCAGCACTATCATCTACACGAGTCGGTCTACCATCGTTCAGAAGACAGAGGTTGGACTGTAGTATTAGGTCGGCTACTTGCTCCCCACGACCATCGATCCTCAAGCTACCCCATTGATAGTGATGGGCGTTAAAATCACCCAACACTAACTTATTGTCATGAAGATGTTCAAATAGTGAATTTAAAGTACCACTATCAATGGGGACATGTGGAGAACAGTACAGAGATCAAATAGACAGATATATGTTATTAAATTTTACTCTGCATGTGACAGCTTCCAGAGTAGAATTTAGAATCACTTCCGTTTGTGGGTGTGATTTGTGTGTGTATATGGCCACTCCGTGACCTTCATATCTTCCATATGAGTGGTAGTGTTTTACCTGTGGAGGATCAGGGTGATCCTCCAGGCGCATCGTCTGTACACAGATAACGTCTGGCCTGTGTATAGATAGCAAGATTGCTAGATTTTGTAATTTATTTCCAACACCTCTACAATTCCACTCTAGTATAGTGAAAGCGATGGTTTAAGATTTTCATTGGGGGCCACTGTGCTTCGTCTTTTTTTGTCGCCCGCCAGCAGGCGAGCGACTACCGGGGGACCTATCCCAGTGCTTGTTGATGGAAACCTCCATATTTTCATCAATAACTAGGCTCCCAGCCTCCCTCGAGGAAGAGCTAACCTTTCTTTCCCTCACTGAAGTAGGAACCGGAAGAACATGAGGACGTGACTGTTTCGTGAGGGTGATCATGTTATTCTTAGTAGGCTTGTCAGACTTCGCTTTAGGCCATACTGATGGAGAGGCAGCAGCAGCCTGAGAAAGTTGAAGCCTTAGGGATGTCAGTGAGAGAGTTGGAGTGGACAGGAGGTCGAGATGGAGATGTACTGTGAGTGGCAGGAGGGAGAAGGACAAGGTCAGTTTGCATCTCGACAGAGCACATCACAGGACGGGACATTACCGCTGAAGCATAGGACCTATTTGGCTTGGGAGTTGCGTGCAACTCCTTCACCTTTTTCCTAGCTTTGTAGAAGGAAATACCCTCAGTTGCCTTCACCGTGCAGACCTCCTTCTCCTCCTTCCACTTGGGACAATCCCTAGAGGAAGTGGAGTGAGCACCCTTGCAGTGAAAGCAACATACTGTCTCGGATGTGCAATGTTTTGCATCATGACCCTGGCTTGCACACTTACCGCACACTGGCTGGGAAGCCCGACAAGTCTTTGCACCACGCCCATACAGTTGGCATTTCAAGCAATGCAAGGGGTTAGGGACGTACGGCTGAACGTGAATGATTTCGTAACCAACTTTGACATGACTACGAAGAGAAGACTTGGCAAACATCAAGATAATAGTTGCTGTCTTCGTCCTTGTGCCTTCCGAGTAACGAGTAATGAATTTAGCCTCAATTACATCTTGCAGCGCCAATTCACTTACGATGTCGTCCTCGGTCATCACCATGAGATCCCTGCAAGTGACAACACCCTTGCAAGAATTCATGGAGACTGGGATTTTCGATTCAACATCATAACAATGGAATTTAAGCAGTTTCAACAAATCCTTTACCTGTGCCGAGTTTACAGTTTTAACCAGGAGATCTCCATTAGCAAATTTTTAAACTTGTTCGATTTCTCCCCCACAGTGGTCAATCACCTTGATAAGGAAGGGATTGAGACTGGACAGGGGATTGGAACCTAGCGCATGGATGGTGACGTATGTCGCATTATCTACAGGAATGTCAAGTGGGGCTCGAGTCTGGCGTTCGTCAGTCTGGGGGTGGTCAGTCCGGTCATTCCTACATTCGTCAGGACCACTTCCTCCCCTGAAGGGGGGAGAGGCAGCAGGGGTGTCCGTCATAGTAACCACTTCCCCCTCACGGGGGAAGTGGGAAGAAAAAGAAAAACGAGCAAGGGACAAAGTACCTGGGGAAGACACACCTAGTCTGAGATTACCCTCTCAAACCACTCTCGGGAGGACGCGCCTGTGTGTTACTCACACCCCAGAGCGATCAGTAGGGGGCACACTCCAGAGGTAAGCAAAGGCAATCTCAGGAAACAGATATAGACACTTACTATATCTCTAATAGGCCTGGGATGAAAATAGTACTAGCTAACCTAACTTTTATTTACGCTATGTACAAAACTAATGCCAGTGAGGCAGCCCTGCAACGCTAGAGGAGAGAACAACGAATACACGTCTGCACTCTCCAAGACCATCCATCAAAGTCCCCGATTGAGTCACCAGCTGTGCACCCTTATATAGGCCCCTGCCACCCGTAGGTTGCCAGACAGGGATATCTGAGGCTCCAGGGCACTCACACATTACTGTCTATATGTAGCCTCTGCTCGGATTTACAGGGGAAAATTTTTTGGGTAGCATCTATATATAGTCTTCCCGCAATTATTCAGTTAATTTTACACAGTCTATATACAGTTCCACCACCAGCTAAGGGTTGATGATTTAACCCCTAAACTGAGGGGTTCTTTTTGCTTGACTTGCGTGTCTCGCGGGCATATTCGCGCTCCAACAGACTCTCTAAAAATATTTGCCAAAAATCAGTTATTAGTCCTAGAATATTAAAATTAGATATGCGTACGGCACATACCTTCAGCTTTCTCCTGGGATGTTTGTTGAGCCTTCGTCGACTACCGTAGGACTTGTGGAGACCTCTGAAGTTGGATAACGAAGTCTCCACTTTACCGACAACCCATAATATGATTACCACAGCCTGATATTATAACTAGAAACACTGTTCTATGATTCTAAAATAGTTTGGAATCCATACTAAAAAAAAAAAACGCTGTGAAAGCAATGAAAATTACGAGCGTGTATGACCTTCCCACTTGTGATCGTTCGCCGCTGGTGTTCTCTCATTTATTATTCATAAAAACATTCACAATATTTCTATGACTATATAACACTTATATATATCTACAGTCTTTATCCATAAGTTTCCTTCAGTAGTAGTAGTTTATTGTCACTGTAGGCATTCAATTTCTCTTTCAGTAAAATACTTAGCATTCACTTGCTCGTCCTGTATACTAGTGCTGAAAGTGAATCTGTCACTTTCACTTTCATAACTCTTAGTATTCATACATGCTAGAGTGAAACTTTCACTTTCATTACTCCTAGTATATATACTCGCATTCTTATATTACTACTCATTTACATTTCTATTTACATTCTCTATTTTATTTACATTATTTACATTTCTATTTTATTTACACTGTGTTATGTAATGTGACTTGCAGTAACTTATAAATCTATTTTCCACTGTTCACTTATATTTACATTCATTGCCTTCACTTGCTGTTTACACATTATTTACATTTCCACTTGCATTGTTTTACACACCAGAAAGACCGTAGTCACTGTCTATCATTTTCATTGACAAATTAGCCAGTTCACATTCCACAGCAGTCACTTAGCCCTTTAGCCCTTTCCACACGAGGTTTAGTACGGGGTAGAGGTCACAGGGTCCTTTGCATGGGGCTAAAAAGTGGCGGAATTGGACAGGCGCGAATCCTATGTGCTTTCACCCAGTGCCGGTCCTACCACTAGGCAAACTAGGCGACCGCCTAGGGCGGCATTGATTTGGGGGCGCCAGATTTTTAGATATTCTAGCAAATTTCTGCTTATCAGTGTGATGATCAGTGATTCAGTATGCTTAAGGGGTACTGTTAATAAATGTGAACTCTACGATTAAAATCTTTTGTAGAAGCCAGTAACTTGTAATAGTAGAATAGGAATTTATTGGAAGAGTATTTAAGGAAGAGGAAATTATTGGAACATTTTTTGGTTGGACTTAAAAGCACTTTAGAGAAGGCATAAAATAATTTCGAAGCTATAATAAATAGGTTTGCAGTAATATGTGTACTATATAGTTAATTACACTATATTTAAGCTCCAAAACTTTACTATTCTAGTTATTATTTTCGTACATTCTTTCGAAGGTGGATTTCGTGAGTTTGTTGTATTACGGGCCGGCCATGATGCGAAATGGTGGTCTGCTAAGATTACCTTAGCAGACCACCAGCACTGCAGAGGCGTGAAGAGTAACGGGACTCGGGAGTTAGTGTTTCGTCATTTGTGTTGGTTTGCAACCCCAGACTCTACTGTATCGGTGAGTTTTTAACATTTTATTTTCAACTGCTAGGACATAAGATGAAACGTTTGTGTTGTGATTGTTTGTCGTGGTGTGTGGGGATTGGGTTCGGGCTGAGCCATTGTTGTGTTTTGTGCAACCTGTTTAAGGCCACTACCATAGTTAATATTTTACCAATTGTGATTTAAGCATTATATATTTCTGATTCTGAGCAGTCCTATGGTGTATCGCGAAAAATTTAAAGAGGAATTGCACAAATTGTATTAATACTTATGTTTGGAATAGGCTTTCTCCAAATTTAAAGATTTATGTTACAAAAGGGAGATGAATATTGGAGTGTTTTAGGTGTACATTTACAATTACAGTGAATTGTAAATAAGTGTTTTTTTTTTTTAGAATTACAGAATAAAACCAGTTATACGAGACAAACAATTATTGTTTAATTAATTCTCATCTCTTCCACAGCCTAATCAGTGATGAACAAGGTAAAATGGCTACTAGAAGAAAACAGTTTGGGGCTGAGAGTCGTAAAAGAAAAGCGAAGAAAGAGGAAGAACAAGCCAAGCTAGAGGGATCTTTCCTGAAGTATCTTAAGCATCATTCGAAGGAAGAGGAAATAATATTCCCACAGCATCATCAGCATGTTGAAGATACCCCACAGCATACTCAGACTACTGCTGACTTTTCTTGTGCTAGTAGATCAAAAGACTCAGTGAATTTTATCCACGGTGAAAGATTATTGACGGGTGAGGGCAGTTCACAGCAACAAACGGATCAACATGACATAAAAATACCCTCTGACAGCACATCCCCAAAGGCAGATACAGAAAATACAGAAAGCGATGTTAAAGAATTAAGTAGCAAGATTTATGATGATGTCAGTTTTCAAGTAACCGAAACAGAAACGGCAAATACCCTGAATTATGGTGACCCAGCTACTTGGCCAAAATGTGATGATAACGTCCGATGTTTGTTGGTTGAGCATGGCGTGGATCAAATACAAATTTATGATTTTCCCAAAGACGAAACAGGCAGGAAATTCTCTACACATCACTACACAAGAACACTACCCAATGGTGAAACACTTCAACGAAGCTGGCTGCAGTATTCCGCCTCCAAAAATAAGGTGTTTTGTTTTTGTTGCAAAGTATTTAAATGTAAAATTAATGTTTCTTCACTAGCACAAAATGGCTAAAATGATTGGAAAAACATAGCAGCTATTCTCTCTTCTCACGAGAAAAGTATTGACCATCTAGAGAATTTTCATCAGTGGAAAGAACTTGAAAAACGATTGAAAACTGGGACATCTATTGATGAACAAACATTAGAGCACTGAAGCAAGAAGAAGAGTACTGGCGTCAAGTACTAGATAGACTGATTTCATTAGTGAGAGTTCTTGGTGAGCAAAACCTCGCATTTCGTGGAAGTCATGAAAAATTATACACTCCTCATAATGGTAACTTTTTAAAATTTGTGGAATGGCTAGGTGAGTATGACCCTGTTATGAAGGAACATCTTCGCAAAGTAAGAAATCAAGAGACACACGTCCATTACCTTGGGAAACATATTCAAAATGAACTAATTCAGCTCTTGGCAAATGCTGTTCAGAAAAAAATTTTGGAAGCTGTTCGTGAGACAAAGTATTTTTCGATTATTCTAGATTGTACACCTGACGTAAGTCATGTGGAACAGATGACACTGATAGTTCGTTATGTGGACATTGCCAAACCAGATATGGAAGGTAATGAGATGCAAGATTCACTGGTGAAAATAAAAGAAAATTTCTTGGGTTTCATACCATTAAAGGAAACTACTGGTTCTTTCATGACGGAAACTATTTTGCAAAAACTAGATGAATTGTCACTGTCAGTTGAAAATTTACGAGGTCAAGGTTATGATAATGGGAGTAACATGAGAGGCAAGGAAAACGGAGTACAGCGTAGAATACTGAACATTAATCCCAGGGCATATTTTGTTCCATGTAGTGCACATAGTTTGAATTTGATTGTTAATGATGCTGCAAGATGCTGTTTGGATGCTACTAAATTTTTTGACCTCGTGCAACATATTTATGTCTACTTCTCTGCATCAACTCGCCGTTGGAACGTTCTTACATCGCATGTACCTTCACTAGTTGTTAAACAATTGAGTGAAACAAGATGGGAGAGTAGAATTGATGCTCTGAAGCCCCTTAGGTATGAGCTAAGTTCTTGATGCATTAACTGAAATAGCCAATGACTCTACCCTCATAGGATCAAGTGGTACGTCTACACGTGCAGAAGCTGAATCTCTCGCAAATAGCATTTCTAAGGTCAAATTTGTTGCCTCATTGATTGTGTGGTACAACATTCTTTTTGAAATTAACTTAGCAAGCAAGCATCTGCAGTTAACAAATGCGACATTGGACTCAGCCATTAAACAACTGGAGCATTCTAAAAAGTACCTTACTGACTGCAGAAGTGATAAAGCTTTTGAAGAGATGCTCGTAGATGCTCGTGATTTAGCTGATAATCTAGAACTATCAAGCGAATTTGAACCTGAGCCAATCCGCATCATAAGAAAAAAACAGCAGTTCTCATATGAAGCAAGAGATGAACCTATCCAGGACCCCAAGCAGAATTTCAAGGTGAACTTCTATTTTGCTGTTATAGACACAGCAATTCACTCAGTTTCAGAACGATTTGAACAAATTTCACACCTTGAATCTGTGTTCGGCTTTCTTTACGATATCCATTCTCTAAGGGACAAGTCAACACAACAACTAATGGATATGTGCCTGAAGATGGAGTCTGCTTTGCAGGGAAAAGATTCTAAGGATATAGATGCTCAAGATTTATGTAATGAATTGAAGGTCATTGCAAGAAGACTCGAAAAAAGCTGTGGGCCTCTGAACGTACTAAAGGATATTTGTGAACAGAAACAGGTACCGGTAGACAGTTTTCCAAATACCTATGTTGCTCTTCGGATACTCATGACTCTACCTGTTAGTGTTGCTAGTGGAGAACGAAGCTTCTCAAAACTTAAATTAATAAAGACATACCTAAGATCCACAATATCACAAGAGAGACTTTCTGGACTAGCCACTCTTTCAATTGAGCATGACATTGCTCAGACTATGTGTAAAGGAACTGATAACAGATTTTGCAAAGCAAAAAGCTCGCAAAGTTAATTTCTAAGAAAGACAAATTGTCATTGCAAAGGTTTATTTTTAGTTCATGTGCAGTTGCTTTTCATTTTCATGTCAGCAAATAGATAAAGTGTTATGGATCTTGATGATAAATAATAAGTTTTATTATGAGAATAAAAACATACTTTTTTTTATACTTTTATGTATATAGATATTGTACATCAGTTTTATTACAATTAGCTTCAAACTGATGTGTAGAGGAATGTTAATAAAACATCACATCATTCACATGTCTGCTATACAGAGGGGAAATGAGATGTACTACGTACATGTTTATTAATATTGCAATAAAAATGCACCATAGTCATGTTTTTCTCTTCCAAGCTTGTGTGCATAAAAATTCAATATGGGTGGGAGGGTGGGGGGCGACACCACCAGTTTGCCTAGGGCGTCAGATGTCCTAGGACCGGCACTGCAAGTTTCACCTTGAAAGACGACAGTAAACTGAATACAGTGTGGTGGTGGCCTGCTTAGGGGAAGTGCAATGCTGCCAATGTCAGCCTGGTAACAGCTGCTAATATATATGCTGTGAAATGATTGGCAGGAAATCTAGACAATACATAATAAATTAGGTAGTTACAGGTGAATGTAAATATCACTTAGGTTTCTCCCTTCCTTTCTTATATATATTTTTATTATGAGAATAGATTATACGGCATATTTCAAGGGGAAATAAACAGCGAAAATTAGCGAACGAGTGCAAGTGAGGTGTTGTCAGGTGATAATTAGCCAATTCCAGATGTATGGCACTATCACTTACCTTATATCTTTTTTGTATATATTATTTGGTATAAGAATAGGGTATAGGGCTTATTTCAATGGATGAAATCAGTGGAAATTGCCAGGGAAAATTTACTTAGCGTAGCACGGCTGGGCAGGCGAGAGGAGAGGGTAATGGAGGGGAGGTAGGGAGGGGAGTCAAGAACGGGGAGAAATGGCTAAATTGTCAACAATGGATGGGAGTACAGATGAGATTAGGAGTGCTGACTAGTGTTGGACCTTGGCAGTACTGATAGATGATACAAGCCACTACTTGAAAGCCCGGGCGAAATCAAAATACCACAGAATCACAAAAGTGACGCCCCCTGGTATGATCCCTTGCTCCCAAGTGTCACGAAAGTGATGCCCCGCGGTTAAGGGGTTAAAAGATAAGCTTACATGTGCATCTTGCTTGGCATATCCTAACTTTAATAAGCCATTCATAATTTGGACAGATACCTCTCTTAAAGGTTTATGTGCTGTATTGATGTAAGAAGATAAACGTGGACTGGTTGATGGACATTTACAAGTTACATAAAGTATTAATATGGTCACTCATAATTATTGGAATATAATTTTTTCTCTCTGATTTAATATTAATGAACAAAAAATAGACAGTCAATGTTGGAGATTATCATATATACCTCGCCCGAAACATAGACCTTACAGTGATGTCGTGGACCCTATCACAGCTGCAGCTGACCGCCACTCACAGTAATGTCTGGGAATCATACTCCAATACATGTAAGATTTCTGTAATAATCAGCTGTTATTATCATGCTATGTATGTAAGACTTAGTGTGATAGCTCTCTTAGAGATGAAGTATGCTATGTTTGAGCTTTGTTAGAGTTTTGTTGGTTTTAGAGATACTCATAGTGATGGCGAGTCCTGGACAACCAGAGGTACCTGTAAGACAACTCTGCAGCACAAGTATTAAGGCCGGTTCACACGAGCTGATTCGCGGCCGTTTTCTTCGTCGATTTGCGGGGGGGAAATGCCGATTTTCGGCATTTTTCCCGGAAAGGTGTTCACACGTACGGAGACTGAGTGGCAGGAACACGGCAACAGTGTTTACAAACAAAGATGGACCGCCGTACTCGTACGAGGTGTGCAGCCCTTGCACTTGCACTTTCTCTACTTTAAGATGAGCCGTCACGCATCTGGACTCGTCCGTGGCTGTCTAGGAGAAAAGAAGAGAGTGTGTATTACAGGCTGGTGAGGGAGCTCAGCTTGGAGGATCCCCAAACTTTAAATGAGTAGATCCGTCTTAACAAGACCCAGTACCACCACTTGCTGGGGCTTGTGACACCCTTCATTAAAAAACAAAATATGCAGATGAGGGAAACTGTGATTGCTGGAGAACGGCAGGCATGATGAATAAACTTGTGTTGGCCACGCGTGATGAAGTCGAAATGGTGGTACTGTAAACACAAAGATGTCGAATTCGTCTTCGTTCCCAGAGCTTTGTCTTGTTCGGTGCTTCTATTTTAATCGGCCTGGTAACTTTCTCCCGATTCCGGCAAAAAAAGACCGACATGTCGGTCTCTCCACATCGGCGAAAAAAGTTGCCGGAATTTCTACCGGGAAGCAAATTCCGGCAAAAACCTGCCGCGATTTTGCTCGTGTGAACCCGCCTTTAGATCTGATAAAGTCGTAATGAAGTGATTTATGAACTCAGTCAGGATAAGTATTGCTAGAGGCGCGTTTTTGTGAGGCCAGAGGCTCAAGCCTGGCCTCGCTCTTTGGCTTAAGCCAAAGTGGTCCTGCAAAAACAGTACTCGAGCCGTACTGACGAATGTAAATAAACACCCCGGTCAGCTGCTGATGCAAAGCAGCATAGCAGATATTGGAGAATGAGATATTTTCGATCTAAGCAGTAGTTCTTCCCTCCAGATGGGACCTTTTCCATTGTTTGCAGAGACACAAGAGTCTGCGACTGTTGTGTCCACTCTTGTAGAGGAATACATGAGCCAGGTCACTGCGTTGTCGTCTTTAATGGAAACAGGCACTAGGGTACACAAAGCAGCTGTATTAACCATTGGAAAGATGACGGGCATTATATAAGGAAAGCTTTAAGTTTACAAACTTGGGAGGCATTTTGAGAACCCTAAGAACAAGGTACTCTCAGTGACAGTGTATGGGAAAGTAGACAGAACTCTTATTGATATTACGGTGTAGTGGTAGCAAGCTTAATAATAATGCTGGAGACAACACATGTGTGACCATCAAGTTTGTAATGTGGTCAAAAAGTTATGTTGTTGATGGTAGGAAACAACTGGAATCATGGACTGGTTAGGTTTTGTTATTCGTAAGATCTAACACATATCAAAAGTTTGGTGGGTAAAAGTCTGATAATAGGTTATTGCTTCATTTTACGTACTTATTATATAAGGCTTGGCAGCGCCAGTAAATTTACAGCCATTGTTTTACTATTAAGGAAAATCAAACTTCCATAATTGTCTGAAGCAGATTGTATAAGGTGAACATACCCCAACACAAGTATCTCCACATTTTTACCTCCCACTTCCCATCTACACATTGAAAAAAAAAATTATGGTTGTATTACTGGTTAGATCATGTCAGGAGTATGAGTTTAAGGCGGTTTTTGATAAGTGTCTGTTTGTGACTAGGTAGCTGAGAAGAGGCTTCATAGGCCAATAGTTTTCTTGGCAGCAGGTAATGAGTTTGTCAAATATTTTGGTAAGGACGATGATGAGCCTAGGCAGCTGACTATATGTTGGTTGGATAAAATCTGAATGTAGGATCATCCAGACAAGAGTTTGGTATGCATTATTCAGTTTGGTAGAAGATGAGCTAACTTCATCATGCAGATGTTGCGCTTGCCAGATTTATATATATATTTTTATATCTATTTTTTTTCTTTTTGGTGCAGATGACTGGCCATTAAGTATTAAGTTGGCCAACAAGCTGTATGAATGCATGTCTGGTTCATTCAGGTGTGCATGCAACAGGCAGCACTCCCTGTATGTTGCATGAACTGTACCTGCATTATGAACTCTTTATCAGTGCATACTTTCAGGGGAAAGGAATTATCAAGATGATATTAATTTGTGATAACAACGTATTGAATGTGTGGGGAATTTCTGCCATAGGGTCGCATTGCCTTGTGATTATTGGGTATCTGGTAGTGCTCATTTCGGACAATTTTTAGATTTGCACAACCAGAGATTCTTAGAAACATAAGTTTACCAAATAAGTTTTGGGCCAATATAGACCATTTTTCATTCTATGCACTTTGCTCGCAAATGAATAATACTTGCATTAGGTTGAGTTGGGTTGGGTTAGGTTAGGTTAGATGGTTAGGTTACATTAGGTTAGGTTGGATTAGGGTAAGTAGTGGGCCCACAGTACATATTTTTTCATCAAACCTGACTGTTTCCTATGGTTTTGGGTGTGATTCTGTTCATTTTGACCTTTATTTCTAAAAAGAAAGAGTGGATTCTGAGGTGATTGCAAAAGTATTCATTCCCTTGAAACCATTGATTGGCAATAGATTTGAAGGGCAAAATCAAGCGAATCACACCAAAAACCATTGGAAACACTCAGATTTGATGCAAAGATCAGTGGTTGTGTGAAACTAAAAACTGACTCTCATTTCCAATCAGGTGTTCCCTTCAGTGAGCTACTTTGCTGTTAGGTCAATGTGTCCCCCCACCCCTTCAAAAAAAAATTTATATATATTAAGAATATTAGCAAAACCATACTTTATAATTACATTATGTTCCTTTGGGTTGGTGCAGAGAATCACATGGAAAGCAGAAAGGCTTCAGTGATCACCTGAATCAGAAAGAAGATCCTGATTTCTTCAGAAATATGCGAGTCACCAAGGAAACCTTTACTCTTCTCCTTTATTTTGTACAGGAGCAGTACAGACCAGTGTTCCGTGGAGGGATTCCTCCTGTTCATTAATGTGTTCTCTCCATCTGTTCATTTTTTCTCCCCTCTCCACTAGTAATCTACCATTTTTATCTTTCACACCCCAACTAACTTCGTTGTGTAGCTCACTTTACCTCTTTCCAGAACATTTTCTTACGTTCCCTCCACTTTGCATTCAAATTCCTTCCAAATTCCTCATACACTCTCTTCTTACTCTCTCTTACTAATCTTTTCACCTCTCTCCTCCTCTCTACATATAACTCTCTCGTCCTCCTCTCGCTTCTTCGACGCCCCTGTTCCTCATCCACTCATTATATGCTTTCTTCTGCAAGAAAATAATTCATTACCATTAAAAGTGTTCTTAGAACTGTATGAAAAAAAAAAAAAAGGAGATGCATGGATAAAAAATATTCAGGAATATATGAAGGAAATCAGCATAAGAAATACTAACCAACTGGACAATTTAAAAAAGGATGAAATAAAGAAGAAGGTAAATGAATACGAAAAAAAAAAAATGTTGGAGAGAAGAACTGACAATTTTATTTTATAAAGAGAAAAAATTAGACATTAAGGAAGAAAAACTTTATGAAAACACACAGGGTTCTATACTGCTGCACAGATGTTGCTCGAACACTTTAAAATTAAACTGGAGAGCAAGGTATATTGGTGGAAATACGTATTGTGAATTATGTAACAAAACAAGAAGAAACTCTTGAACATTTATTTAAAAATTGTAATGCATTAAAGGATATAAGAAGTAAATATGAGGTAGAAGAAGGCAATTTAGAGAACATATTGTTATTAACATATGCAAAAGAAGATGCAGATAAAAAATTCTACCACTACAAGAAATGCCTCTGTGAAATATGGAACACTAGAAAACGTATTAAAAAAAAAAAAACTAGACAACGAACAGCCCAGTGCTAATTCAAAAGCAATACTGAGTGAACACCATCTGATCTGCACCACAAACGAGCTGTCCAAATCACTCTAGCTACACATGTTCTTCTCTCACGTGCATCAACTGTAAATTCTAGCATATCTGTGTATCAAAATCAATCGGTGCAAGCCACATACACGTGGCATATTGAAAAAAAAAGTGAGAACAGCACATACAAAACAATGGAAGACGCCATCTTTATTTACATATGACGTCACACTCCCGGGCTCGAGTTACCTCAAGCCAGCTCCAGGGGTGGATCGACTTGACTTGAGTCTGGCTCAAGCGCGGCTCGAGTCCGGCTTGTGCCTGGGCACCACAAAAACGAGAATGGACGTTTGGCTTAAGTCTGGTTCGAGCCAGGCTCAAGCCTGGGCCTCACAAAAACGCGCCTTAGGTCTTGACTCCAGGAGCAGAGGAAAGATGTCATTAAGACCGAAATATTTCAATGTTTTTTCCTTCTATATAGGCCTGACTGTGGAAAGCCACACTACTGTGGAATACTTGGTTATCTGATTTCTTGGTCTTAAGCACTGGTGATGTTTGAACAACTTTTAAGCAACAGCCAGTCTGATCTGGAGATTAAGATTTTCACATCCCTACCAATGGCTTAAGTCAAAGTTAGAGTTGGTTTTGCTTGCCAGGTGACTGTTAGGTTATGTTAAGCTGTATATGTTAGGCAGTTGTAATTTTTATCACCATATAGATTCATACACACCCTAATTATCTGAAATCCAGTCAAATTTTTTTTTTAATTTGACTATTAATAAAATTTCGATTCAGAACAAAAATTTGCTAGAGTTAGCAGAAATGTTTCACCTCTAGGTTGACAACTCGCTCTGACAGACTTCTGTTTTGTGTAAATATTGATTTACAGTGCAGATACATTGATTTGTGCTTTAAATCAATATCCATGCAAAACTAAAGTCTGTCAATGCATGGTAACACGATCTGGAGGTTAAATATCCGCTAACTTTAGCAGATTTTAGCTCTGAAACCTGATTTTTTTATTTAGTCATATTAAACACAAATTTTTGACCGGATTTCAGATATTAAGGTGTGCATGAACATATCTGGTGATAGAAATTATTAAATTTTCCATTTAAAGTACCAATTCGGTTAATGACCTTGGTTCGGTATTCCTTCACACCACTTGGCAATAGTAGGAGTTGCCCGTTGTGACGGGTAGGGCCGGGCGCATATTCACCAAGTCTGGAAAGGTTCGCGTTATGGGGGAAATTAGGACCAATCACAGCTGTTGTTGTTGTTGATATTCTCCCCACGACGTGGTGGGGAACGGGCAAACAAAAGAGCCCGTCGCAGAAGAGGCGAAAAAAAGCTCCAAAAAAAAAAATGGAGCATAGCAGGGACGACGACGTGCAGACATGGCAAGGGCGGCAGAGGAAGGGAACGAGGCGAAGGTGAAAAACAGCCCGATGATGGAGGAGACAACGGGGAGTGAGCGGTAGACAGGGCGGCGCCGATAGAGAGGGCGCCGGCATGCTCAGGTGGATGACCCCATACGACTCGGTGGTGTTTCGCGGCCGGCTGCTTCGATGTTAACAGAGGGCAGAGAGGGACGAGAGCTTGATAGACAAACCGGCGCCGATGGTAGGGCGCCGAAGCTCAGGTCGAAGTCCCGAACTCTGCCCTCAACCCCCATCGGACTCGCTCCAGCTCTCCACAGCAGCAGGTGGAAGCGTGGTGGGTAGGCCCGGTCCTGGTGGTCAACGAGGCACAACCCCAGTCTTGGTGGTAACGGAGAGAGGGTCGTCGGCCGGGTATAAATGGGCGGAGGAGCCTCGATCTCCTGATGGACCGACCAGGGCACTCCTCATGATGGAAGGACAGGCCCCTCCCTCGGCTGGTGCGGCTGCTGTGGAGAGCTGGTCCCGCCGGGAACAGCGGTGGAGGTGTTGCCTCGGCGAGAGGTGGACTGCGAGTGAATCACAGCTCGAGCTGGGCAAGCCAAGTGTTACCAGCTCAAGACGTCATCACTTACCTTATGACGTCATCACTTACTTTATAAACATACAATTACTTTAAGTACTTCTGAACTTATCAGTAAAAGAATGTATATACAAGGCACGTAATAGACATTTAACAACATTATAGGCAGGTGAGGCAAATATGACACCGTACTGGAATATAAATGAAGGCTAAGACTACGTAAAGTATCTGGTAACAAATCTACACACTTATACTTCTTTCGGTATTCAAATTATTTAGCTCATCTCCTAAAAACGATGTATGGACTTAAAAAAAACATAGGTATTACATTGTATATCACACGTATATCAAGCGCAGAACTGAATGAAATGGCTAAGCACATCAGTTTGCGTACTCGTGGTAATAATATTAGCCGAACCGAAAAGCACCTAAGAAGACAATAACAAGTTCAACAACACGCTGCCGACTCAGCAAGCATGGAGTGCAGTGATTGGGATTTTAGTGAGGGTGGCTTTAAAAATGTACAAATAATTCGTGAGCAGGACCATGTGAAAGTAAGGGCTAATGCAAACACAAGAGAAGAGTTTGAAAAGTGGAGAGGTATATTTTGCAAGAAAAATAACGTGTGTTTCAACACCTACAAGGTTTATCCTGTTGAAGGAGTCAGGAAAGCATTTCGACAAAGGCTAATATGTCATCATGGCGTGAAACACAAAGGAATCAAGAGAACTACTACTGGGTAAGCATTTCAAATATTTTTCTGTAGAATATTACAACCTATGGTAACTTAAGATGTGCATACATATACTGTATATCGTTTATATTAACATAGAATTATGGACGACTCGAGCGCGCATCAACTCGAGTGTGTTCAACTAACCTAACCTAAGCTGACGTGATCTAACCTAAACTGACCAAACCTAACTTAACCTAACCTAACCTAACCTAACGATCGAGTTGGTACCACACGAGTTTGTGCACGCCTGACTCGTCAAGACACCCTAACATAAATAGATTACACATATTGTTTTGTATTTATTTAACCTATGTCAGCTTCGAGCTAATGCTACTGTACTGTAGTATAATTCCTTAAGTTTTATGTACTGGATTGTTAGTTTGTATATGTACAGTACTGTAGGGTAAAAACTAACAGTAAGTATTGGGCAGTGTGTACAGAAATAATGTTTAAGTAAATTTACTAAATCATTTCACATACGGATCAGGTAACTTCATACCATAGTCATATCGTACAGTACTGTAGTCAGTTTGTACCTCAACACACATAGGGTAAGCAAGGTTGGGGTCCTTGGGGAATGTAGGATTTAACAGGTGGGGAACAAGAATCATCAAGCTAATCAATCCATTCCCTTGGTGTAACAGGATCCTTATTTTGGCTGTATATTTTTCCTATAACATAACTAGATTAATTTTTCTTACCAGTATACTCTTATTCAGTTGCAGAGTGTCCATGGCAAGACAGCAGCACAAAGTGAAAAGCTGTTGAGAGATATTCCTTGTTTTGTACAGATCCAGGGAAATCACAATCATCCCCTTGGATCTGCTGATGCCCTCAATCAACTGAGAGTACAGTCAAGTACAAGAGAGATGTTTGAGAAATACTTTGAACAAGGTACCGTAAATATAGAATACACCAGAATATAGAAGCTATTCAGTGCAGTTTGTAAGGTTTTCTGGTCAAATTTTACACGTTGCCCTCATCTTATTTTTTACTTTTCGTTAACATTTTCTAGTGGAATTGGTCATTCTAAGAATCTTTTCTTCTATGACATTTCTCTCGCATTTTGATAATAAACGAGTTAAACGCGATTTACTTCCGCCAATCACAATGACGGGTGGTATTTTTTCGTACTTACACCCAAGTCACTGACAACAAAAGTGGCTAACTCACCTTATACAGTACTTTACGCAATTATAAGCATTTTTTCTTCTATGACACTTCTGTCTTAAATCAACCATTGATGAGTTCTGCAACTTATTACACTTATTATTTTCTATGGGAGAGAAATTTTCCCTGCCGTGGTCGTGTAATGGTCAGAATTTTCTATCCCCCGTTATTGTTCATCCAGTGTAAGGCTGGTGATTTTATCCCACCAGTATTCTTCGATCAGTGTAATGACGGTTATTCATATTCTTACCTGTTGTTGGTACTGGTCAACTCATCCATGGATAATACAGGTTGTACTCGACTTAGTATAGTAGATGATATATATTTAAGGAAAAAAAAAGATTGTGGTAGCGTTTGTAATTTTTGGCCGAGCTTAGATTTAATCAGTACCACAGGTGGTCGTCGTTCCCTCGGCGAATGAATCTTGAATTGGAAGGGGAGTGAATTATGCTTGGGGACTTAATTCCCTTAATTAGGTACACTAAGATAAGAAGAAAAGATATATACTTTACTCTACTTTAATAATTTAATGCTAATTTCCACAAAACATTTTTAATTACATGACCCTTTTTAGTATGAAAGAAGATTGTACATGTTACCAGGGTTTTGGATGATCATTCCTCCAACATTATTACCAGGCGAAAACAATTTGATACATACAAGTGATGTATGGAGTTGTTGTACCATACTTTCTTTTTGTCAGTTATTCTTGGGCTCGACAATAGCCTCAAGTCAGGGACCTTTTTACGAGCATGGGTTATCTGTTCGGGCTGGCATAGCCTCAAACCAGTAAAAATGATTACTCGTGTTCATTTTCATCCATATAATATACTCTCATCAGGTAATTCTCTAGAATCCAATATCAATTCAGTACTATTTACAGTTCATAATCATCATTGCTATATAATCACTAAAAATGCATAATCACTCGGGCTTGTTTAGCCTCGAGGAATAATTCAGAAAAAAAACATAATCACTACCCCTGGGGGTAGGGGGGGTTTTCAAGAATACTCCCCCAGTATCCCTGCTTGTCGTAAAAGGCGACTAAAAGGGCTGGCGGAGGGTTAGTGCCCCTCCCCGGAAAACAACTAACTAAAATAACAAACAAGAAGCCTCGGACAAGGACAGACCAAACGTTGACGACCAAGGACCGAACAAAGGACATTGCAATTGGAACTTGGAATGTAAGGGGAGCAAATGATGAGGTGAAAGAGAGAGAGATTGTCCAGGTGCTTGAGGATGCGAAAGTGGATGTATGTGGAATAACTGAAACAAAATGGAGAGGAGAAAGTATGAGAGAATGGGAGTATGGATGGGGTATATGTGCAGGAGTAGGTGAGAATGAGAGGGCAAAGGAGGGAGTATGTATAGTTGTGAGTAAAAGATGGAAGAGGAGCATAAGACAGTATGGATCAGTTGGATAAAGGATTGTGTGGGTAAAGTTGAAAGTTGGAATACAAATGTGGGCGATTGTGTGTGTGTATGTGCCAACGCAAGATCGTGCTAGAAGAGTGAGAGAAGAGTTCTGGACACATGTAGAAGTGTGCATGGAAAAGTTTGGAAGGAATGAGAGAGTGTTTTTGATTGGTGATATGAATGGTAAAGTTGGGAATGTGAAGGTGGATGGAATAGTTGGTGAGTGGGGTGTGCCTGCTGAGGTAGATGAGAATGGGAGTGCGTTAGTGGACATTTGTGCTGGGAGGGGGTTGGTGATAGCCAATACCCTCTTCAGGCATAAAATGATCCACAGGTATACATGGCGAGTGATGAGAAGGGTGGGTGGTGAACTGAGTGAAAGGAAGGCAATGATTGATTATGTGTGTGTGGATGAAAGGATGCGAAGATGTATATTGGATGCAAGAGTTTATAGAGGTTGGGGAGTGGACTTTCTGACCACTACTTGGTGGTGGCCAGAATTAAAGTTCAAGTAAGATGGAGGAATAGAAGAAGGGAAAGACGAGAGGAAGGAGTAGTTGCAAGGAGAGTGGAAAGGTTACAAGAGGATGAGAAAAAGGCAGAGTATAAGAGAGAAGTGGAGGAACGATTGGGCAAATATGAATTGGAGCAGATGGGGGACGTGGAAGGTGTGTGTAGAATATTTACAGAAGAAATATGTGCAGCATGTGATGTGGTGTGTGGAAGGAAGAGAAGACGGAGGGGGGGTGCAAGGAACAGCGTGGTGGACTGAAGAGGTGAAACGGGCTGTGGCACAAAAGAAGAAAGCATACAATGAATGGGTGAGAAATAGGGGCGTGGAAGAAGTTGAGAGGCGGAAGAGAGAGTTATATGTAGAAAGAAAGAGAGAGGTGAAAAGATTAGTAAGAGAGAGTAAGAAGAGAGTGGATGAGGAATTTGGAAGGAATTTGAGTGTAAAGTGGAGGGACTGTAAGAAAATGTTCTGGAAAGAGGTGAAAAGAGTAAGACAGGGTGGAAGAGAAGTTAGCAGGGGAGTGAAAGGTAAAAATGGTAGATTACTAGTGGAGAAGGGAGAAAAAGTGAGCAGATGGAGAGAACACTTTAAGGAATTGTTGAACGTGGAGGATGGAAGTAATGCGAGTATAAGTGGCTGGGGAATGGCTGGGAGAAGGAGGGAGGTGAGATGACAGGAAGAAATCAGTAGGATAGAAGTTGTGGAAGCAATGAAGAAAGTTAAATCAGGGAAAGCCCCAGGAATTGATGGAGTGTGTGGTGAAATGCTGAAGCATGGGGGAGAGATAGTAGTCGAATGGATGTGGAAGATGTGCAGATTGGCCTGGGAGGAAGGTAGAGTCCCGGAGGATTGGAAGTCAGGTATAATTATTCCCTTGTACAAAGGAAAAGGGGAAAAAGAAGTGTGTGGTAATCATAGGGGCATTTGTCTTCTTAGTATAATAGGAAAAGTGTATGGTAGGATACTTATTGACAGAGTTAGAGAAAGAACAGAGAAATTAGTTGGAGAAGAACAGGGAGGCTTTAGGAAGGGAAGAGGTTGTGTAGATCAGATATTCATTCTCAGATCTTTAGTGGAAAAGTTTCTTGAGAAGGGAAAGAAGTTGTATGCGGCTTTCATGGATTTGGAGAAAGCATATGTCAGGGTGGATAGACTAGGATTGTGGAAAGTGTTAAGAATATATGGAGTAGATGGGAAGTTGTTGAATGCTGTGAAGAGTATGTACGATGGTGCGAAGGCTGCAGTGCGTGTGGATGGTGAACTAAGTGAATTTTTCTCTTTGAAAGTTGGGTTGAAACAGGGATGTGTCATGTCTCCATGGTTGTTCAATCTGTACATGGATGGGGTAATAAAAGAGGTACAAGGTAGGGTAGTGGATGTTGGAGTGGCCCTGGTGAGAGAGGATAGTGTTTGGAAACTCCCTGTACTGTTGTTTGCAGATGATACTGTGTTGTTGAGTGAAGACGAAGGGGAGCTGCAAGGCTTGGTGGATGAGTTTGAGAGAGTGTGTAAGAAACGGAATCTAAAGGTGAATGTAGGGAAGAGTAAAGTGATGGTCTTTGAGAGAGGTGAAGTCAGTGAATGTACAGCGAGGTTGGATGGTGAGGAATTGGAAAATGTGAGTACGTTTAAGTACTTGGGTAGTGTGATGAGTAAAGATGGAGGTTTGGAGGGTGAAGTGCTTGAAAGGGTACAGCAGGGAAGAAAGGTTGCTAGTTCTTTGAAAGCAGTGATAAGAAACAGGGAAGTGAGCATGGAAGTGAAAAAGTTACTACATGACAGTATTGTGATACCAACTCTAACGTACGGAAGTGAAGCTTGGACGTTGTTGGAAGGACACAAGTCAAGAGTGAGGGCCGTGGAAATGAGTTATTTAAGAGGAGCCTGTGGAAGTCACATGGAGAGACAGGCTGACGAATGAGGATATAAAGGAGCGTTGTGGTGTTGATGTGGATGTGATAGGAAGCGTTATGAGGAACACACTGAGGTGGTTTGGCCATGTGGAGAGGATGGAGGGTGAAAGACTGACGAAGAGAGTGTATGTGAGTGAGGTGGAGGGGGAAAGAGGGAGGGGGAGGCCGAGGATGAGATGGAGAGATGGGGTGGAGAGGTATATGAGAGAGGGGGGTGTGAGTTGGGAGCAGGGGAGTGAAATGGCGGGGGACAGGGCGACTTGGAGGCGATTTGTTTGTGGCCAACCCAAACGGGATTGAGGCGTCTGGCAATAGATAGATAGATAGACTAAGAATTCGTAATCACTCGTGCTTGTTTAGCCTCGAGGTACTATTCAAACATTGTACAATCACCAAGAATACATAATCACTCGGGCTTGTTTAGCCTCGAGGTTCATTTCAAAATTACCTCATTGCTCACAGTCACTAAGTTCCCTTCCACGCTCCTAACTTCCTTAGTTACAAGAAAGAAAACGGTTAATGGTTTTGAATTTCGCTCTTCCTTTACCAGATTACATCACTTTCAAATTTCTATTTCTTATTTACAAAAAATAATAAAATTCACTTGATAGATCAATCATACTATTACAATTACTTTGGTTTATATAATAATTCATGGATAGTGTAATGTGTGTATGCTCAAGTCTTTGGACAATACTATGGGAAAGCCTCATGTTCACACTGACGTCGCTGGAGTCTGGGGACTGAACAAACGTCCATTATATACGACGTCTGGGCCTCGAGAGTCTACGTTAAATTTTCAACAATACTGTTTCATATAGTCCATGACAAGTAAGGATTAAACAAAGAAAAAGAGGGGGAGGAAGAAGAAATGTGGACGGCTCACCTGAACAAACGTCCATTATATACGACGTCTGGGCCTCGAGTGAGCTCGCTAGCAACACCACTGCTAAGTCAAATGAGGTGGTGTTTTTTAAATATAGTGGGTTTCAACTCTCTTTACAATTTATTTAGCAGTGTACCCATGATGCCAGGACTTTTGATTGAATTGGGGAAAATTTGGGGTTTATTCCTTACTTAATTTTGATACTGATTCTATCACTATCTCACTTTGAATTTTAAGGCAGCTCATGCCATCTAGTGACGGCCAAGACAAACGGGACCTTTAAATCCTCACAAATGACATTATTTAGGCCTTTTGGACTGTTAATCTCACAGATTTGGGTCCTAGCAGCTTCATTAGCAAACATTTCACAACTAGGTTACGGAAAGAATTGTATATTCATCATTATTCTGTTTAAGGTTTAAACTCGGTGCCCGGCAGCGATGCACAAAGGAAGGGGACAAGCTGCGTGCATCTGTTATTCATTACTCGACCAGACGGGGAATTCCCATAGCTCAACATCCACAATTACATCACCCACTGCATAGATACAGAGATACATAGATATAAAAATAGTTAACCCTACATTAATCATTAACATATGAATTACTACTTAGGATAGGAACTTATAAACTAATATTCAGGTCACACCCTAACTTAAAAATTACAGTACTTCTAAACACATACATGAATATCAAATTTGTGGCACTACACAGCTCCCACATTCGGAAAACAAATTTTACCCAAGTCAGTTTTCTATGACATGTACATGGATGGAATGTTGTTACTCTGATAACTGCTATGAACACTTTGAATTGGAATGCCTTTCCCCACAATCGTGGCACCTGTCGGTCCACATTAAACACCTGATGTGTACCTCGATGGTCGCTTACTCACTACATTAGGAGGTATGATCACTCCTTACTCGAGATGTTATGAGGGAATTTATGCCCCACTCAGCCTCAGGTTTTGGAGGATAGCTTGTCGCTCACCTGAGCTCGACAGGGTCTCTCGAGAGTGAGATCACCACGGGAGGCGCTTCCTTACACTCTTCCATTCGCAATTACATTCACTCTGTTCTTTCGTTTCCAGCTTTCCACCCGCAAGAGGTGAACGCTCATTCTGTCCTGAAGATTCCACTACCTCACAAACCGTGCTAACTGTAAGGTGAGGGGATTAGCTACTCCCCTCGAAGTAAGGCACTTCCCGGTTGCAACAGGAACTCTTCTCTCTTTTCCTTTTTTTACACCCTCTCCTTGGGGATGAGTCCACCCGGAACATAACTTTAAGCAGTTATGTTTCACAACATTCGTCACATGCACTTGCCTACTATTCTAACTAACACTTCTCTATGAGTCTTTGAGGGGCATTCCTCATTCGCGGTGGTAATCGCTCATCTTCGGGCTCCGGAGCGAGCTCCTGTTGCAACGGTTCTAAGAGCCATTCCTCGGTACCGTAATATGGCTTTACCTTTTCAGCAGCCCTTTGTATTTTTTTCCACTAAATACATTTTCAATGATATAAACACTTCCATCTAGCAGCACTTCAATCACTTTATACGGGCCGTCCCATTTGGCATTCAGTTTTCTACAGGTACCCGGCTGTATGGTCTCTTTTTTCACCCACACCAAGCTATTGACTTCAACCTTCTGGGCTCTCCTCCGCCTGTTGGCCACCTCCCGGTATCGCCTAGTCATCCTTTGGTTTGTACCCTTTATGAGTGTGTGTGCTATCGTCAGGTCGTCCTCCTCTGCATCCACAGAAGGCAATAAGGTACCAATGAGGCGAGGGGGATGGCGTGAGAAGAAGGCATAATAAGGCTGTTGTCCCGTGCTCGAGTGCACCGCTTGATTTATGACGGTTTGACACGATTGGAGCAGCTGAGGTCAACGCAAGGGGTGTCCGTTGCAGAGATGCTAGGATGCTTTTCATAGTCCGATGCATCCTTTCAGTGGTGGAATTTCCCTGGGGATGATAAGGGGTGACGTAGAACAAGTCCACCTGGTTCCTCCGGCAGAACTTCTTGAACTCTCCACTCGTGAACTCTCCGCCGTTGTCCAGCACGATACCTCGTGGCGTCCCAAAGTCGGTAAAGTATTGCCCAAGACAGTGTATGATGTGTTGTGTATGTTTATCCCTGAGAGGATAATATTTCACGAACCTACTATAATGATCTATTACAGTAAGGACATAGCGGTAACCCTGCGATCCAGCAACCATATCAGTCAAGTCAATCCCGATACGTTCCAATGGTTTACTTACAGGCGGGAAACCTTTCCAAGGTTGCTGCAACCCAGTTTCACCTTTGAATCTCTGACAAGTGGGACACTGTTTCACATACTCGCATACATCTACCTTTAGATTTGGCCAATAGAATAGTTCTTCGGCTTTCTTAATGGATTTTTTCTGACCTAGATGTCCTGAGATTTCATGAGCATGCTTGATAGCTTCTCTAATGATTGACTTAGGAATCACCAAACAATATTGGATGCTACCATCATTTGTTTCACGGGCAAAATATAATAGTTCGTCAGTCAATGCGAACTGGCTCAGCATAGCTTTCGGTAGTCTTTTAGCAGGGAGCTTCTCACTACGCAAGTACTTAACTAACTCATCCCACATGGGTTCTTCTCGTTGCTTCTCTCTCATCTCGTCTCGACTAAATCCAAGCCAGTTGGTTTCTGACTGGTGAAATATCACTCTGACAGGTCTAGACAGTTGATCAGCGACTACATTATACTTACCCTTGACGTACTGCACGTTGTAGTCGTACTCACGCATCTCGAGAATCCATCGGTTCATACGTGGGGATTTGTTTTTTGCTTAAAAATGCTAGTAAGCGGTTGATGGTCTGTCAAGATAGTAAAGTGGGAACCCCACAAGTAATGGTGAAAGTTGCGGCATCTGAGGACGACTGCCAATGCTTCTTTATCAGTTGTGGAATATTTTCTCTCGCAAGGATTGAGCTTTTTGGAAAAGTAATCAATAGGCAAGTTGGAGTTGTCTGGTTAGATCTGACTTAATACGCCACCAATATGAGTGTTGCTCGCGTCGGTGGTTACAATGAATGGTTGAGTCACTTTGGCTCTTACCAATACTGGCGTATTCACTAAGCTCGTCTTCAGTTGATCAAAAGCGGATTGACACTCATCTGACCATTCGAACGCTACTCTGGATCTGGTTAAGTTATTAAGGGGAGCTGCTATTTTTGCGAACGAAGGTACATGTTTTCGGTAGAATCCGCACATTCCAAGGAATCTCCGGACTTCTTTTACTTTGGTGGGTCTTTTCATTTTGTTGATAGCCTCTATGTTTTTTGGGTCCGGCGTACTCCCGGCCACTGAGATTTGATGGCCAAGAAAGGTTACTTCTTTTAACCCAAAAGTACATTTGCTTAAATTTAACTTGGCCCCATTCTGTAAGCGACTCAACAACATGGGAAAGTCATCAGCCCAAATTATCAAATCGTCCAAATAATTCTTTACTCAGCCTTGCTTCAACAATGGAGTAAGAATGTCCTGCATTCGTCGGGAAAATATGGCTGGTGAACATTTTAGTTCGAATGGTAAGTGCCTAAATCTGTAAAGTGTGACTCCATCACTTAATGTGGTTAAATCACGACTTTCCTCGTCCAGCATGATTTAAAAATATGCCTCACGCATATCAAGAGTCACATAATACTTATGACCTGTGACCTGCTCGACTAACTCTTCCAGTCTGGGCAGTGGATAGATATCCGTGGCTAGATGTTGATTCACGTGGTGATAATCTAAACATGCGTTTGCTGCCGTCCGGCTTGTTAACTAATACAATAGGAGATAACCAGGCAGCTGTTGATCTTTCAATAATTTCTCTCTCTTCCATGTCTTGCAACATTTCAGCGATCACCTGTTTAGCTTGTTCAGGGTATCGATAGATCGGTCCACGGCTGGGCTGTGGATCTGCTACTTTAATGTGAACGGGGGGACTGCTGATGGTTCCTAGTTCTCCTTTTTCCAAAATGAAGAGGGGATCGTGTTGCAGGATTACGTTAGCTAATTCTTCTTGTTGAGCTGAATCTAAGTGTGACCATGTCTGTTCGTCAATTAGCTTTCGGAGTCGTTGAACACGAGTTCCGCTTTCATCTCTCCGATCACTGGTAGGGATCAGGTCATTATGAATTTTGGTAACTGAGTTGACTGTACTTACAGGAGGGTCGTCAATGATTTCATATGAGCCTAGAATGGTACCTATCCGAAACAGTTTGTCTTGTCTGGCTCTATTATTGAGGGGCAAATAGACTAGGCCCTCTGAATTCACCTGTAATAAGTAAGGGTGACTATTATGACAAACGTGCTTGTGGGTAAAACAGCAAAGTGGTTTTAGGCTCCTCACTCACTGGCACGGCAACGAATTTGGTTTGATATGGGGTGAGTCTCTCTACTGTTAAAAGATTAATTTGCTTCAACTGTTGAGGGTTCCTGACGGCTCTGATAGGTGTGGCCTGGACTCGCTCAACTTTTCCTTCTCGCTGCAGAACATAGTTTACGACGTACGGGGCTCCTTCCCACATTAGTGCTCGTTGCGCACCATTCCAGATCAACGGAGATTGTCCGAGGACATCACATCCCAACAACATTTCAGTAGTCAAGTAGGCGTTAGGGATGACTGGACACCACTGTTGATGAACTTTCTCATCTCCCACTCTGATATCTACTTTGACCATACCCAGGATACGGAGTGGCGCTCCTGTGACTCCCTGTAATCTCGGTGAATTTCTCCTCGTGTTTATTTCTGTTCCTAACCGCTTCGCGGTGGCCTCTTTAAGTAAGGTATATCCACTCCCTGTGTCAACAACAGTTTCCATGATCTTATTATTCACGCTGACACTTATCATGGGCGATGTTATACCTGTGGTTAGTCAAATAGCCTGATGGGGGAACTTTGTTTGAGTGGCGGTCTGCCTCGCATTTGGACTGGGTGGGTGAAATCTGTTATTGCTCCGCGTCGCTGCGCTGCGGTTTATGCGCCCTGGGAAGTCATTAATGCCTCTATGACATCCCAACCAACGGCAATCAAAACAGTGGCCTTGTGGTGGTTTGGCCCAACATTCTTGCAACGTGTGTGAACTCTTCAGACAATGACTACAGTATTTTCGCCTCGGTGTTACAGGAGTAGATTGTTTTTGATTGAGTTGTTCTAAATTTGTTTTCAAATCCCTTAATTGAGCTCTCAATTCAGTCACTTCCTTGTCTGACTCGGATTGACAATTATCATGGGATGGTCTTGGTGGATTATCAGCTACATTGGTATATGAGGGATCTTCACTTTTATTGTCTCTATCTGGCATTGCATTAACTCTGGTGGTATACCTCTCGTCGAGAAGCTGCCTTTCATTTTCAATCCTGTCAATGAATTTACGGAGTGGATATCCGTCATCAAGGTAACCTTCCAATTTTTCCCTAGACTCGAGCGGAAGACCATACCACAGTTTCTTCTTGATCCGTTTATCTCGCGAGGGAAACTTTTCTTTCGGGAACTTTGTTTCGAGAGCCGCATGCTTACACATGAACCTATGTACAAACGCCTGGGGTGATTCCTCCCAGTCATAGATCATGTTCTCTAACTCTTGCCAAGCTCGATCTACACTCAGCTCGATGGCAAATTCCGCATTCAAGAATTTTTAAGCTCGGGCCATGACAGTGCAAAATGCTTCTTTTGATAATTATGAATAAAAGTGGCCAATTCAGAACCCATTCGACTCTTGGCAACCTGGATTCTGGTTGCGTTGCTGGTATGAGTTTGTTCCACCGCCTCACAAAACATTTCGAGGCGAGATGTAGCTTCTATCCCTTGCGGCTAATTTAATTCCAAAATTGGGATATCGCGCGGTTTTGTGAGAAAGTGATGTGAACTCATAATGTGTGAACAAGGGGTCGAGTGTGAAAGCAGCGTTCTGTTAGTAGTACCAAACTGTTCTTCAGCCTCATCCAATTGAATGGTTACATGATCTCTCCCCACTTGTGACGGACGATCAGCTTCCGGCTGTGTCTGAGCAAACAACTGTCCATACAGAGACATGGTGACCCTAATTTGCTATTCTTACTCACAAACGAAATTAAATTTTGAAATATTGTCTCTCTTTACCTTTCACTTCCCTTCATTCTCTCACCAACGCCACTAATTTGGGAACGATGAATATCCCACCACTATTGCCAACAGAGTAATGGTAAGAATTTTCTATCCCCCGTTATTGTTCATCCAGTGTAAGGCTGGTGATTTTATCCCACCGGTATTCTTCGATCAGTGTAATGACGGTTATTCATATTCTTACCTGTTGTTGGTACTGGTCAACTCATCCATGGATAATACAGGTGGTACTCGACTTAGTATAGTAGATGATATATATTTAAGGGAAAAAAAAAGATTGTGGTAGCGTTTGTAATTTTTGGCCGAGCTTAGATTTAATCAGTACCACAGGTGGTCGTCGTTCCCTCGGCGAATGAATCTTGAATTGGAAGGGGAGTGAATTATGCTTGGGGACTTAATTCCCTTAATTAGGTACACTAAGAAAAGAAGAAAAGATATATATACTTTACTCTAATAATTTTATGCTAATTTCCACAAAACATTTTTAATTACATGACCCTTTTTAGTATGAAAGAAGATTGTACATGTTACCAGGGTTTTGGATGATCATTCCTCCAACATTATTACCAGGCGAAAACAATTTGATACATACAAGTGATGTATGGAGTTGTTGTACCATACTTTCTTTTTGTCAGTTATTCTTGGGCTCGACAATAGCCTCAAGTCAGGGACCTTTTTACGAGCATGGGTTATCTGTTCGGGCTGGCATAGCCTCGAACCAGTAAGAATGATTACTCGTGTTCATTTTCATCCATATAATATACTCTCATCAGGAAATTCTGTAGAATCCAATATTAATTCAGTACTATTTACAGTTCATAATCATCATTGCTATATAATCACTAAAAATGCATAATCACTCAGGCTTGTTTAGCCTCGAGGAATAATTCAGAAAAAAAAAAAAAAACATAATCACTAAGAATTCGTAATCACTCGGGCTTGTTTAGCTTCAAGGTACTATTCAAACATTGTACAATCACCAAGAATACATAATCACTCGGGCTTGTTTAGCCTCGAGGTTCATTTCAAAATTACCTCATTGCTCACAGTCACTAAGTTCCCTTCCACGCTCCTAACTTCCTTAGTTACAAGAAAGAAAACGGTTAATGGTTTTGAATTTCGCTCTTCCTTTACCAGATTACATCACTTTCAAATTTCTATTTCTTATTTACAAAAAATAATAAAATTCACTTGATAGATCAATCATACTATTACAATTACATTTGGTTTATATAATAATTCATGGATAGTGTAATGTGTGTATGCTCAAGTCTTTGGACAATACTATGGGAAAGCCTCATGTTCACACTGACGTCGCTGGAGTCTGGGGACTGAACAAACGTCCATTATATACGACGTCTGGGCCTCGAGAGTCTACGTTAAATTTTCAACAATACTGTTTCATATAGTCCATGACAAGTAAGGATTAAACAAAGAAAAAGAGGGGGAGGAAGAAGAAATGTGGACGGCTCACCTGAACAAACGTCCATTATATACGACGTCTGGGCCTCGAGTGAGCTCGCTAGCAACACCACTGCTAAGTCAAATGAGGTGGTGTTTTTAAATATAGTGGGTTTCAACTCTCTTTACAATTTATTTAGCAGTGTACCCATGATGCCAGGACTTTTGATTGAATTGGGGAAAATTTGGGGTTTATTCCTTACTTAATTTTGATACTGATTCTATCACTATCTCACTTTGAATTTTAAGGCAGCTCATGCCATCTAGTGACGGCCAAGACAAACGGGACCTTTAAATCCTCACAAATGACATTATTTAGGCCTTTTGGACTGTTAATCTCACAGATTTGGGTCCTAGCAGCTTCATTAGCAAACATTTCACAACTAGGTTACGGAAAGAATTGTATATTCATCATTATTCTGTTTAAGGTTTAAACTCGGTGCCCGGCAGCGATGCACAAAGGAAGGGGACAAGCTGCGTGCATCTGTTATTCATTACTCGACCAGACGGGGAATTCCCATAGCTCAACATCCACAATTACATCACCCACTGCATAGATACAGAGATACATAGATATAAAAATAGTTAACCCTACATTAATCATTAACATATGAATTACTACTTAGGATAGGAACTTATAAACTAATATTCAGGTCACACCCTAACTTAAAAATTACAGTACTTCTAAACACATACATGAATATCAAATTTGTGGCACTACACAGCTCCCACATTCGGAAAACAAATTTTACCCAAGTCAGTTTTCTATGACATGTACATGGATGGAATGTTGTTACTCTGATAACTGCTATGAACACTTTGAATTGGAATGCCTTTCCCCACAATCGTGGCACCTGTCGGTCCACATTAAACACCTGATGTGTACCTCGATGGTCGCTTACTCACTACATTAGGAGGTATGATCACTCCTTACTCGAGATGTTATGAGGGAATTTATGCCCCACTCAGCCTCAGGTTTTGGAGGATAGCTTGTCGCTCACCTGAGCTCGACAGGGTCTCTCGAGAGTGAGATCACCACGGGAGGCGCTTCCTTACACTCTTCCATTCGCAATTACATTCACTCTGTTCTTTCGTTTCCAGCTTTCCACCCGCAAGAGGTGAACGCTCATTCTGTCCTGAAGATTCCACTACCTCACAAACCGTGCTAACTGTAAGGTGAGGGGATTAGCTACTCCCCTCGAAGTAAGGCACTTCCCGGTTGCAACAGGAACTCTTCTCTCTTTTCCACTTTTTACACCCTCACCTTGGGGATGAGTCCACCCGGAACATAACTTTAAGCAGTTATGTTTCACAACATTCGTCACATGCACTTGCCTACTATTCTAACTAACACTTCTCTATGAGTCTTTGAGGGCATTCCTCATTCGCGGTGGTAATCGCTCATCTTCGGGCTCCGGAGTGAGCTCCTGTTGCAACGGTTCTAAGAGCCATTCCTCGGTACCGTAATATGGCTTTACCTTTTCAGCAGCCCTTTGTATTTTTTTCCACTAAATACATTTTCAATGATATAAACACTTCCATCTAGCAGCACTTCAATCACTTTATACGGGCCGTCCCATTTGGCATTCAGTTTTCTACAGGTACCCGGCTGTATGGTCTCTTTTTCACCCACACCAAGCTATTGACTTCAACCTTCTGGGCTCTCCTCCGCCTGTTGGCCACCTCCCGGTATCGCCTAGTCATCCTTTGGTTTGTACCCTTTATGAGTGTGTGTGCTATCGTCAGGTCGTCCTCCTCTGCATCCACAGAAGGCAATAAGGTACCAATGAGGCGAGGGGGATGGCGTGAGAAGAAGGCATAATAAGGCTGTTGTCCCGTGCTCGAGTGCACCGCTTGATTTATGACGGTTTGACACGATTGGAGCAGCTGAGGTCAACGCAAGGGGTGTCCGTTGCAGAGATGCTAGGATGCTTTTCATAGTCCGATGCATCCTTTCAGTGGTGGAATTTCCCTGGGGATGATAAGGGGTGACGTAGAACAAGTCCACCTGGTTCCTCCGGCAGAACTTCTTGAACTCTCCACTCGTGAACTCTCCGCCGTTGTCCAGCACGATACCTCGTGGCGTCCCAAAGTCGGTAAAGTATTGCCCAAGACAGTGTATGATGTGTTGTGTATGTTTATCCCTGAGAGGATAATATTTCACGAACCTGCTATAATGATCTATTACAGTAAGGACATAGCGGTAACCCTGCGATCCAGCAACCATATCAGTCAAGTCAATCCCGATACGTTCCAATGGTTTACTTACAGGCGGGAAACCTTTCCAAGGTTGCTGCAACCCAGTTTCACCTTTGAATCTCTGACAAGTGGGACACTGTTTCACATACTCGCATACATCTACCTTTAGATTTGGCCAATAGAATAGTTCTTCGGCTTTCTTAATGGATTTTTTCTGACCTAGATGTCCTGAGATTTCATGAGCATGCTTGATAGCTTCTCTAATGATTGACTTAGGAATCACCAAACAATATTGGATGCTACCATCATTTGTTTCACGGGCAAAATATAATAGTTCGTCAGTCAATGCGAACTGGCTCAGCATAGCTTTCGGTAGTCTTTTAGCAGGGAGCTTCTCACTACGCAAGTACTTAACTAACTCATCCCACATGGGTTCTTCTCGTTGCTTCTCTCTCATCTCGTCTCGACTAAATCCAAGCCAGTTGGTTTCTGACTGGTGAAATATCACTCTGACAGGTCTAGACAGTTGATCAGCGACTACATTATACTTACCCTTGACGTACTGCACGTTGTAGTCGTACTCACGCATCTCGAGAATCCATCGGTTCATACGTGGGGATTTGTTTTTTGCTTAAAAATGCTAGTAAGCGGTTGATGGTCTGTCAAGATAGTAAAGTGGGAACCCCACAAGTAATGGTGAAAGTTGCGGCATCTGAGGACGACTGCCAATGCTTCTTTATCAGTTGTGGAATATTTTCTCTCGCAAGGATTGAGCTTTTTGGAAAAGTAATCAATAGGCAAGTTGGAGTTGTCTGGTTAGATCTGACTTAATACGCCACCAATATGAGTGTTGCTCGCGTCGGTGGTTACAATGAATGGTCGAGTCACTTTGGCTCTTACCAATACTGGCGTATTCACTAAGCTCGTCTTCAGTTGATCAAAAGCGGATTGACACTCATCTGACCATTCGAACGCTACTCTGGATCTGGTTAAGTTATTAAGGGGAGCTGCTATTTTTGCGAACGAAGGTACATGTTTTCGGTAGAATCCGCACATTCCAAGGAATCTCCGGACTTCTTTTACTTTGGTGGGTCTTTTCATTTTGTTGATAGCCTCTATGTTTTTTGGGTCCGGCGTACTCCCGGCCACTGAGATTTGATGGCCAAGAAAGGTTACTTCTTTTAACCCAAAAGTACATTTGCTTAAATTTAACTTGGCCCCATTCTGTAAGCGACTCAACAACATGGGAAAGTCATCAGCCCAAATTATCAAATCGTCCAAATAATTCTTTACTCAGCCTTGCTTCAACAATGGAGTAAGAATGTCCTGCATTCGTCGGGAAAATATGGCTGGTGAACATTTTAGTTCGAATGGTAAGTGCCTAAATCTGTAAAGTGTGACTCCATCACTTAATGTGGTTAAATCACGACTTTCCTCGTCCAGCATGATTTAAAAATATGCCTCACGCATATCAAGAGTCACATAATACTTATGACCTGTGACCTGCTCGACTAACTCTTCCAGTCTGGGCAGTGGATAGATATCCGTGGCTAGATGTTGATTCACGTGGCGATAATCTAAACATGCGTTTGCTGCCGTCCGGCTTGTTAACTAATACAATAGGAGATAACCAGGCAGCTGTTGATCTTTCAATAATTTCTCTCTCTTCCATGTCTTGCAACATTTCAGCGATCACCTGTTTAGCTTGTTCAGGGTATCGATAGATCGGTCCACGGCTGGGCTGTGGATCTGCTACTTTAATGTGAACGGGGGGACTGCTGATGGTTCCTAGTTCTCCTTTTTCCAAAATGAAGAGGGGATCGTGTTGCAGGATTACGTTAGCTAATTCTTCTTGTTGAGCTGAATCTAAGTGTGACCATGTCTGTTCGTCAATTAGCTTTCGGAGTCGTTGAACACGAGTTCCGCTTTCATCTCTCCGATCACTGGTAGGGATCAGGTCATTATGAATTTTGGTAACTGAGTTGACTGTACTTACAGGAGGGTCGTCAATGATTTCATATGAGCCTAGAATGGTACCTATCCGAAACAGTTTGTCTTGTCTGGCTCTATTATTGAGGGGCAAATAGACTAGGCCCTCTGAATTCACCTGTAATAAGTAAGGGTGACTATTATGACAAACGTGCTTGTGGGTAAAACAGCAAAGTGGTTTTAGGCTCCTCACTCACTGGCACGGCAACGAATTTGGTTTGATATGGGGTGAGTCTCTCTACTGTTAAAAGATTAATTTGCTTCAACTGTTGAGGGTTCCTGACGGCTCTGATAGGTGTGGCCTGGACTCGCTCAACTTTTCCTTCTCGCTGCAGAACATAGTTTACGACGTACGGGGCTCCTTCCCACATTAGTGCTCGTTGCGCACCATTCCAGATCAACGGAGATTGTCCGAGGACATCACATCCCAACAACATTTCAGTAGTCAAGTAGGCGTTAGGGATGACTGGACACCACTGTTGATGAACTTTCTCATCTCCCACTCTGATATCTACTTTGACCATACCCAGGATACGGAGTGGCGCTCCTGTGACTCCCTGTAATCTCGGTGAATTTCTCCTCGTGTTTATTTCTGTTCCTAACCGCTTCGCGGTGGCCTCTTTAAGTAAGGTATATCCACTCCCTGTGTCAACAACAGTTTCCATGATCTTATTATTCACGCTGACACTTATCATGGGCGATGTTATACCTGTGGTTAGTCAAATAGCCTGATGGGGGAACTTTGTTTGAGTGGCGGTCTGCCTCGCATTTGGACTGGGTGGGTGAAATCTGTTATTGCTCCGCGTCGCTGCGCTGCGGTTTATGCGCCCTGGGAAGTCATTAATGCCTCTATGACATCCCAACCAACGGCAATCAAAACAGTGGCCTTGTGGTGGTTTGGCCCAACATTCTTGCAACGTGTGTGAACTCTTCAGACAATGACTACAGTATTTTCGCCTCGGTGTTACAGGAGTAGATTGTTTTTGATTGAGTTGTTCTAAATTTGTTTTCAAATCCCTTAATTGAGCTCTCAATTCAGTCACTTCCTTGTCTGACTCGGATTGACAATTATCATGGGATGGTCTTGGTGGATTATCAGCTACATTGGTATATGAGGGATCTTCACTTTTATTGTCTCTATCTGGCATTGCATTAACTCTGGTGGTATACCTCTCGTCGAGAAGCTGCCTTTCATTTTCAATCCTGTCAATGAATTTACGGAGTGGATATCCGTCATCAAGGTAACCTTCCAATTTTTCCCTAGACTCGAGCGGAAGACCATACCACAGTTTCTTCTTGATCCGTTTATCTCGCGAGGGAAACTTTTCTTTCAGGAACTTTGTTTCGAGAGCCGCATGCTTACACATGAACCTATGTACAAACGCCTGGGGTGATTCCTCCCAGTCATAGATCATGTTCTCTAACTCTTGCCAAGCTCGATCTACACTCAGCTCGATGGCAAATTCCGCATTCAAGAATTTTTTAAGCTCGGGCCATGACAGTGCAAAATGCTTCTTTTGATAATTATGAATAAAAGTGGCCAATTCAGAACCCATTCGACTCTTGGCAACCTGGATTCTGGTTGCGTTGCTGGTATGAGTTTGTTCCACCGCCTCACAAAACATTTCGAGGCGAGATGTAGCTTCTATCCCTTGCGGCTAATTTAATTCCAAAATTGGGATATCGCAGTTTTGTGAGAAAGTGATGTGAACTCATAATGTGTGAACAAGGGGTCGAGTGTGAAAGCAGCGTTCTGTTAGTAGTACCAAACTGTTCTTCAGCCTCATCCAATTGAATGGTTACATGATCTCTCCCCACTTGTGACGGACGATCAGCTTCCGGCTGTGTCTGAGCAAACAACTGTCCATACAGAGACATGGTGACCCTAATTTGCTATTCTTACTCACAAACGAAATTAAATTTTGAAATATTGTCTCTCTTTACCTTTCACTTCCCTTCATTCTCTCACCAACGCCACTAATTTGGGAACGATGAATATCCCACCACTATTGCCAACAGAGTAATGGTAAGAATTTTCTATCCCCCGTTATTGTTCATCCAGTGTAAGGCTGGTGATTTTATCCCACCGGTATTCTTCGATCAGTGTAATGACGGTTATTCATATTCTTACCTGTTGTTGGTACTGGTCAACTCATCCATGGATAATACAGGTGGTACTCGACTTAGTATAGTAGATGATATATATTTAAGGGAAAAAAAAAGATTGTGGTAGCGTTTGTAATTTTTGGCCGAGCTTAGATTTAATCAGTACCACAGGTGGTCGTCGTTCCCTCGGCGAATGAATCTTGAATTGGAAGGGGAGTGAATTATGCTTGGGGACTTAATTCCCTTAATTAGGTACACTAAGAAAAGAAGAAAAGATATATATACTTTACTCTAATAATTTTATGCTAATTTCCACAAAACATTTTTAATTACATGACCCTTTTTAGTATGAAAGAAGATTGTACATGTTACCAGGGTTTTGGATGATCATTCCTCCAACATTATTACCAGGCGAAAACAATTTGATACATACAAGTGATGTATGGAGTTGTTGTACCATACTTTCTTTTTGTCAGTTATTCTTGGGCTCGACAATAGCCTCAAGTCAGGGACCTTTTTACGAGCATGGGTTATCTGTTCGGGCTGGCATAGCCTCGAACCAGTAAGAATGATTACTCGTGTTCATTTTCATCCATATAATATACTCTCATCAGGAAATTCTGTAGAATCCAATATTAATTCAGTACTATTTACAGTTCATAATCATCATTGCTATATAATCACTAAAAATGCATAATCACTCAGGCTTGTTTAGCCTCGAGGAATAATTCAGAAAAAAAAAAAAAAAACATAATCACTAAGAATTCGTAATCACTCGGGCTTGTTTAGCTTCAAGGTACTATTCAAACATTGTACAATCACCAAGAATACATAATCACTCGGGCTTGTTTAGCCTCGAGGTTCATTTCAAAATTACCTCATTGCTCACAGTCACTAAGTTCCCTTCCACGCTCCTAACTTCCTTAGTTACAAGAAAGAAAACGGTTAATGGTTTTGAATTTCGCTCTTCCTTTACCAGATTACATCACTTTCAAATTTCTATTTCTTATTTACAAAAAATAATAAAATTCACTTGATAGATCAATCATACTATTACAATTACTTTGGTTTATATAATAATTCATGGATAGTGTAATGTGTGTATGCTCAAGTCTTTGGACAATACTATGGGAAAGCCTCATGTTCACACTGACGTCGCTGGAGTCTGGGGACTGAACAAACGTCCATTATATACGACGTCTGGGCCTCGAGAGTCTACGTTAAATTTTCAACAATACTGTTTCATATAGTCCATGACAAGTAAGGATTAAACAAAGAAAAAGAGGGGGAGGAAGAAGAAATGTGGACGGCTCACCTGAACAAACGTCCATTATATACGACGTCTGGGCCTCGAGTGAGCTCGCTAGCAACACCACTGCTAAGTCAAATGAGGTGGTGTTTTTTAAATATAGTGGGTTTCAACTCTCTTTACAATTTATTTAGCAGTGTACCCATGATGCCAGGACTTTTGATTGAATTGGGGAAAATTTGGGGTTTATTCCTTACTTAATTTTGATACTGATTCTATCACTATCTCACTTTGAATTTTAAGGCAGCTCATGCCATCTAGTGACGGCCAAGACAAACGGGACCTTTAAATCCTCACAAATGACATTATTTAGGCCTTTTGGACTGTTAATCTCACAGATTTGGGTCCTAGCAGCTTCATTAGCAAACATTTCACAACTAGGTTACGGAAAGAATTGTATATTCATCATTATTCTGTTTAAGGTTTAAACTCGGTGCCCGGCAGCGATGCACAAAGGAAGGGGACAAGCTGCGTGCATCTGTTATTCATTACTCGACCAGACGGGGAATTCCCATAGCTCAACATCCACAATTACATCACCCACTGCATAGATACAGAGATACATAGATATAAAAATAGTTAACCCTACATTAATCATTAACATATGAATTACTACTTAGGATAGGAACTTATAAACTAATATTCAGGTCACACCCTAACTTAAAAATTACAGTACTTCTAAACACATACATGAATATCAAATTTGTGGCACTACACAGCTCCCACATTCGGAAAACAAATTTTACCCAAGTCAGTTTTCTATGACATGTACATGGATGGAATGTTGTTACTCTGATAACTGCTATGAACACTTTGAATTGGAATGCCTTTCCCCACAATCGTGGCACCTGTCGGTCCACATTAAACACCTGATGTGTACCTCGATGGTCGCTTACTCACTACATTAGGAGGTATGATCACTCCTTACTCGAGATGTTATGAGGGAATTTATGCCCCACTCAGCCTCAGGTTTTGGAGGATAGCTTGTCGCTCACCTGAGCTCGACAGGGTCTCTCGAGAGTGAGATCACCACGGGAGGCGCTTCCTTACACTCTTCCATTCGCAATTACATTCACTCTGTTCTTTCGTTTCCAGCTTTCCACCCGCAAGAGGTGAACGCTCATTCTGTCCCTGAAAGATTCCACTACCTCACAAACCGTGCTAACTGTAAGGTGAGGGGATTAGCTACTCCCCTCGAAGTAAGGCACTTCCCGGTTGCAACAGGAACTCTTCTCTCTTTTCCTTTTTTTACACCCTCTCCTTGGGGATGAGTCCACCCGGAACATAACTTTAAGCAGTTATGTTTCACAACATTCGTCACATGCACTTGCCTACTATTCTAACTAACACTTCTCTATGAGTCTTTGAGGGGCATTCCTCATTCGCGGTGGTAATCGCTCATCTTCGGGCTCCGGAGCGAGCTCCTGTTGCAACGGTTCTAAGAGCCATTCCTCGGTACCGTAATATGGCTTTACCTTTTCAGCAGCCCTTTGTATTTTTTCCACTAAATACATTTTCAATGATATAAACACTTCCATCTAGCAGCACTTCAATCACTTTATACGGGCCGTCCCATTTGGCATTCAGTTTTCTACAGGTACCCGGCTGTATGGTCTCTTTTTTCACCCACACCAAGCTATTGACTTCAACCTTCTGGGCTCTCCTCCGCCTGTTGGCCACCTCCCGGTATCGCCTAGTCATCCTTTGGTTTGTACCCTTTATGAGTGTGTGTGCTATCGTCAGGTCGTCCTCCTCTGCATCCACAGAAGGCAATAAGGTACCAATGAGGCGAGGGGGATGGCGTGAGAAGAAGGCATAATAAGGCTGTTGTCCCGTGCTCGAGTGCACCGCTTGATTTATGACGGTTTGACACGATTGGAGCAGCTGAGGTCAACGCAAGGGGTGTCCGTTGCAGAGATGCTAGGATGCTTTTCATAGTCCGATGCATCCTTTCAGTGGTGGAATTTCCCTGGGGATGATAAGGGGTGACGTAGAACAAGTCCACCTGGTTCCTCCGGCAGAACTTCTTGAACTCTCCACTCGTGAACTCTCCGCCGTTGTCCAGCACGATACCTCGTGGCGTCCCAAAGTCGGTAAAGTATTGCCCAAGACAGTGTATGATGTGTTGTGTATGTTTATCCCTGAGAGGATAATATTTCACGAACCTGCTATAATGATCTATTACAGTAAGGACATAAGCGGTAACCCTGCGATCCAGCAACCATATCAGTCAAGTCAATCCCGATACGTTCCAATGGTTTACTTACAGGCGGGAAACCTTTCCAAGGTTGCTGCAACCCAGTTTCACCTTTGAATCTCTGACAAGTGGGACACTGTTTCACATACTCGCATACATCTACCTTTAGATTTGGCCAATAGAATAGTTCTTCGGCTTTCTTAATGGATTTTTTCTGACCTAGATGTCCTGAGATTTCATGAGCATGCTTGATAGCTTCTCTAATGATTGACTTAGGAATCACCAAACAATATTGGATGCTACCATCATTTGTTTCACGGGCAAAATATAATAGTTCGTCAGTCAATGCGAACTGGCTCAGCATAGCTTTCGGTAGTCTTTTAGCAGGGAGCTTCTCACTACGCAAGTACTTAACTAACTCATCCCACATGGGTTCTTCTCGTTGCTTCTCTCTCATCTCGTCTCGACTAAATCCAAGCCAGTTGGTTTCTGACTGGTGAAATATCACTCTGACAGGTCTAGACAGTTGATCAGCGACTACATTATACTTACCCTTGACGTACTGCACGTTGTAGTCGTACTCACGCATCTCGAGAATCCATCGGTTCATACGTGGGGATTTGTTTTTTGCTTAAAAATGCTAGTAAGCGGTTGATGGTCTGTCAAGATAGTAAAGTGGGAACCCCACAAGTAATGGTGAAAGTTGCGGCATCTGAGGACGACTGCCAATGCTTCTTTATCAGTTGTGGAATATTTTCTCTCGCAAGGATTGAGCTTTTTGGAAAAGTAATCAATAGGCAAGTTGGAGTTGTCTGGTTAGATCTGACTTAATACGCCACCAATATGAGTGTTGCTCGCGTCGGTGGTTACAATGAATGGTCGAGTCACTTTGGCTCTTACCAATACTGGCGTATTCACTAAGCTCGTCTTCAATTGATCAAAAGCGGATTGACACTCATCTGACCATTCGAACGCTACTCTGGATCTGGTTAAGTTATTAAGGGGAGCTGCTATTTTTGCGAACGAAGGTACATGTTTTCGGTAGAATCCGCACATTCCAAGGAATCTCCGGACTTCTTTTACTTTGGTGGGTCTTTTCATTTTGTTGATAGCCTCTATGTTTTTTGGGTCCGGCGTACTCCCGGCCACTGAGATTTGATGGCCAAGAAAGGTTACTTCTTTTAACCCAAAAGTACATTTGCTTAAATTTAACTTGGCCCCATTCTGTAAGCGACTCAACAACATGGGAAAGTCATCAGCCCAAATTATCAAATCGTCCAAATAATTCTTTACTCAGCCTTGCTTCAACAATGGAGTAAGAATGTCCTGCATTCGTCGGGAAAATATGGCTGGTGAACATTTTAGTCCGAATGGTAAGTGCCTAAATCTGTAAAGTGTGACTCCATCACTTAATGTGGTTAAATCACGACTTTCCTCGTCCAGCATGATTTAAAAATATGCCTCACGCATATCAAGAGTCACATAATACTTATGACCTGTGACCTGCTCGACTAACTCTTCCAGTCTGGGCAGTGGATAGATATCCGTGGCTAGATGTTGATTCACGTGGCGATAATCTAAACATGCGTTTGCTGCCGTCCGGCTTGTTAACTAATACAATAGGAGATAACCAGGCAGCTGTTGATCTTTCAATAATTTCTCTCTCTTCCATGTCTTGCAACATTTCAGCGATCACCTGTTTAGCTTGTTCAGGGTATCGATAGATCGGTCCACGGCTGGGCTGTGGATCTGCTACTTTAATGTGAACGGGGGACTGCTGATGGTTCCTAGTTCTCCTTTTTCCAAAATGAAGAGGGGATCGTGTTGCAGGATTACGTTAGCTAATTCTTCTTGTTGAGCTGAATCTAAGTGTGACCATGTCTGTTCGTCAATTAGCTTTCGGAGTCGTTGAACACGAGTTCCGCTTTCATCTCTCCGATCACTGGTAGGGATCAGGTCATTATGAATTTTGGTAACTGAGTTGACTGTACTTACAGGAGGGTCGTCAATGATTTCATATGAGCCTAGAATGGTACCTATCCGAAACAGTTTGTCTTGTCTGGCTCTATTATTGAGGGGCAAATAGACTAGGCCCTCTGAATTCACCTGTAATAAGTAAGGGTGACTATTATGACAAACGTGCTTGTGGGTAAAACAGCAAAGTGGTTTTAGGCTCCTCACTCACTGGCACGGCAACGAATTTGGTTTGATATGGGGTGAGTCTCTCTACTGTTAAAAGATTAATTTGCTTCAACTGTTGAGGGTTCCTGACGGCTCTGATAGGTGTGGCCTGGACTCGCTCAACTTTTCCTTCTCGCTGCAGAACATAGTTTACGACGTACGGGGCTCCTTCCCACATTAGTGCTCGTTGCGCACCATTCCAGATCAACGGAGATTGTCCGAGGACATCACATCCCAACAACATTTCAGTAGTCAAGTAGGCGTTAGGGATGACTGGACACCACTGTTGATGAACTTTCTCATCTCCCACTCTGATATCTACTTTGACCATACCCAGGATACGGAGTGGCGCTCCTGTGACTCCCTGTAATCTCGGTGAATTTCTCCTTGTGTTTATTTCTGTTCCTAACCGCTTCACGGTGGCCTCTTTAAGTAAGGTATATCCACTCCCTGTGTCAACAACAGTTTCCATGATCTTATTATTCACGCTGACACTTATCATGGGCGATGTTATACCTGTGGTTAGTCAAATAGCCTGATGGGGGAACTTTGTTTGAGTGGCGGTCTGCCTCGCATTTGGACTGGGTGGGTGAAATCTGTTATTGCTCCGCGTCGCTGCGCTGCGGTTTATGCGCCCTGGGAAGTCATTAATGCCTCTATGACATCCCAACCAACGGCAATCAAAACAGTGGCCTTGTGGTGGTTTGGCCCAACATTCTTGCAACGTGTGTGAACTCTTCAGACAATGACTACAGTATTTTCGCCTCGGTGTTACAGGAGTAGATTGTTTTTGATTGAGTTGTTCTAAATTTGTTTTCAAATCCCTTAATTGAGCTCTCAATTCAGTCACTTCCTTGTCTGACTCGGATTGACAATTATCATGGGATGGTCTTGGTGGATTATCAGCTACATTGGTATATGAGGGATCTTCACTTTTATTGTCTCTATCTGGCATTGCATTAACTCTGGTGGTATACCTCTCGTCGAGAAGCTGCCTTTCATTTTCAATCCTGTCAATGAATTTACGGAGTGGATATCCGTCATCAAGGTAACCTTCCAATTTTTCCCTAGACTCGAGCGGAAGACCATACCACAGTTTCTTCTTGATCCGTTTATCTCGCGAGGAAACTTTTCTTTCGGGAACTTTGTTTCGAGAGCCGCATGCTTACACATGAACCTATGTACAAACGCCTGGGGTGATTCCTCCCAGTCATAGATCATGTTCTCTAACTCTTGCCAAGCTCGATCTACACTCAGCTCGATGGCAAATTCCGCATTCAAGAATTTTTTAAGCTCGGGCCATGACAGTGCAAAATGCTTCTTTTGATAATTATGAATAAAAGTGGCCAATTCAGAACCCATTCGACTCTTGGCAACCTGGATTCTGGTTGCGTTGCTGGTATGAGTTTGTTCCACCGCCTCACAAAACATTTCGAGGCGAGATGTAGCTTCTATCCCTTGCGGCTAATTTAATTCCAAAATTGGGATATCGCGCGGTTTTGTGAGAAAGTGATGTGAACTCATAATGTGTGAACAAGGGGTCGAGTGTGAAAGCAGCGTTCTGTTAGTAGTACCAAACTGTTCTTCAGCCTCATCCAATTGAATGGTTACATGATCTCTCCCCACTTGTGACGGACGATCAGCTTCCGGCTGTGTCTGAGCAAACAACTGTCCATACAGAGACATGGTGACCCTAATTTGCTATTCTTACTCACAAACGAAATTAAATTTTGAAATATTGTCTCTCTTTACCTTTCACTTCCCTTCATTCTCTCACCAACGCCACTAATTTGGGAACGATGAATATCCCACCACTATTGCCAACAGAGTAATGGTAAGAATTTTCTATCCCCCGTTATTGTTCATCCAGTGTAAGGCTGGTGATTTTATCCCACCGGTATTCTTCGATCAGTGTAATGACGGTTATTCATATTCTTACCTGTTGTTGGTACTGGTCAACTCATCCATGGATAATACAGGTGGTACTCGACTTAGTATAGTAGATGATATATATTTAAGGGAAAAAAAAAAGATTGTGGTAGCGTTTGTAATTTTTGGCCGAGCTTAGATTTAATCAGTACCACAGGTGGTCGTCGTTCCCTCGGCGAATGAATCTTGAATTGGAAGGGGAGTGAATTATGCTTGGGGACTTAATTCCCTTAATTAGGTACACTAAGAAAAGAAGAAAAGATATATATACTTTACTCTAATAATTTTATGCTAATTTCCACAAAACATTTTTAATTACATGACCCTTTTTAGTATGAAAGAAGATTGTACATGTTACCAGGGTTTTGGATGATCATTCCTCCAACATTATTACCAGGCGAAAACAATTTGATACATACAAGTGATGTATGGAGTTGTTGTACCATACTTTCTTTTTGTCAGTTATTCTTGGGCTCGACAATAGCCTCAAGTCAGGGACCTTTTACGAGCATGGGTTATCTGTTCGGGCTGGCATAGCCTCGAACCAGTAAGAATGATTACTCGTGTTCATTTTCATCCATATAATATACTCTCATCAGGAAATTCTGTAGAATCCAATATTAATTCAGTACTATTTACAGTTCATAATCATCATTGCTATATAATCACTAAAAATGCATAATCACTCAGGCTTGTTTAGCCTCGAGGAATAATTCAGAAAAAAAAAAAAAAAACATAATCACTAAGAATTCGTAATCACTCGGGCTTGTTTAGCTTCAAGGTACTATTCAAACATTGTACAATCACCAAGAATACATAATCACTCGGGCTTGTTTAGCCTCGAGGTTCATTTCAAAATTACCTCATTGCTCACAGTCACTAAGTTCCCTTCCACGCTCCTAACTTCCTTAGTTACAAGAAAGAAAACGGTTAATGGTTTTGAATTTCGCTCTTCCTTTACCAGATTACATCACTTTCAAATTTCTATTTCTTATTTACAAAAAATAATAAAATTCACTTGATAGATCAATCATACTATTACAATTACATTTGGTTTATAAAAAAAAATTCATGGATAGTGTAATGTGTGTACGCTCAAGTCTTTGGACAATACAATGGGAAAGCCTCATGTTCACACTGACGTCGCCAGAGTCTGGGGACTGAACAAACGTCCATTATATACGACGTCTGGGCCTCAAGAGTCTACGTTAAACTTTCAACAATATTACTTCATATAGTCCATGACAAGTAAGGATTAAACAAAGAAAAAGTGGGGGAGGAAGAAGAAATGTGGATGGCTCACCTGAACAAACGTCCATTATATACGACGTCTGGGCCTCGAGTGAGCTCGCTAGCGATGCCACTGCTAAGTCAAATGAGGTGGTGTTTTTGAAATATAGTGGGTTTCAACTCTCATTACAATTTATTTAGCAGTGTACCCATGACGCCAGGACTTTTGATTGAATTGGGGAAAATTTGGGGTTTATTCCTTACTTAACCCGTCACGTCCCGAGGTTTTCCGCACCTATGACATCCCCCAGTCCCAAGCCTTTTTGGAAAATTTTTTTTTTTGCTAAAACTTCCTCTTAGGTCGAGAAACGAAGGAAAATCACAAAGAGAATGGTTCCCGCGGTCTATAAGTGGTCCGTACAGGTGCGGTTCCCCCCCCGCAGGTATGGTGTTCTGTAATGGGCTGGATATGCGTTTACGTTTTCTGTGGTAAGGAATAATGGGAGAAACAACACACAACACCTCTATATTTATTGAATTTGAACTAATAAACAATAACAGTAACAATATAATGGATTTCAGACACATATATATGAAAAATAAGCATTGTACCATCGCGCGAGCATAGCGAGTTTGGTCCGAGTCGTAACATGCTATACAGTATGCTAAGTTTCTGGTATGAGTCAACCTATCATTTTTTTCTACTTGTATACTTCTGTTTCAATGACATTTTACCAATTACAACTGTTTATAAGTGTTTTCAGATGTTTTCATTCATTATGATGACATGCAGCATTAGTATAGCGCACATCAGCTTAGTAAGCGAACTCGCTATGACTCGTATTTCAACATACCAAATTGTTTTATCACTTTCCAATTATTTTCCCCTTTACATAGAACCTTTCCTCCACCACTGTAAAGGTTTTCAATTATTTTCATTCATTACGAGGGCATTTAGCTATATGCTAACGCATATTCACGTAGCAACCACGATCTCAAACACTCGTGTTTCATCATCTACTTTATTTATACACTCCAATTATAATTTCCCACTTACATTACACACGTTTACACTCCTATAATGCACTGTACATACTTACTGCCATTATTTATTCAAATGAGCGTGAGAATATCGCCTGAAAATACTCTCGCAAGGAATGTTTCGACAAACATAATACTCACACACTTATATACTAATTCACTCACACACTTATATACTAATTATTCACTTTATCACTTGCTGACTTTCATTTTGACTAATACGTGCCTTATTCATTCAACTGAGCGTCAGGAAAACTTATCTTTATACACGCGCTATGAATATTTGACTTAGAATATATATCATCACATACAATAATTTGAACTTATATTATACCCGTAAGAATGTCACATAATAATAATTATATAATTACGGGCCGTATTTATTGCACTGAGCGACAGAATATCGCATCATACAACCCTCTCTATGTAAGTTTCAACTTAGGGCAGATTTATATACTTACACTCAATGTTTTCACTTATGTTCTACCCGTATGCACTATATACTAATATTTGGAGATCAACATGACTGATAATTTCACTGAGCGTCTGTCTGTCGCATTTACCTCATAATTTCAGCGTCCTTTCGCATTCACACCATGCTAAAATTGCATCAACGTGTGATATTCACTAAAACATAGGTGAATACAGAGACCCACGTCACACTGCACGCACTCATAGCGGGTGTCCTTCCTCTGTGTCGTGAGTCTCACCTGGGAATTACTGCACACGTGACACCTGCGTTGGGGCCTAGGTCTGTTTGGCTGGGGAGGGATAGGAGTGGGGAAATGGCGGCCGGATATTCTCTGGGGAGTTTGGGCAATAGGGGCAGTGCGGGTGCGATGTTGGGGCCTTTCAACAGCATACTTTGCAAAGATTTCTCTTGTGAGCTCCCTCACAAACCCTTCAAATGTTTCCTGAACTCCTGTGGTCATGGCGTGAAGGTGGTGGCAATTCAGAGCAGTGATATCTAGTAAGCGAAAGAACAGTTTTTTATACCACTTCATCGTTGTCCTGGCACACTCTACCGTCGATATCATGGAGTCTGACTGGTCCACGAGGCGCATGTTTATATTGTAATCCATAACACACTCAGGTTTCCAAACACGACGCCTGCTCTCGCTACGATAATCTACAGAATCAGTACGGTGCATCAAGGGGCGGTGAACCGTGGACAAGAGCCTTACTTCTCTGTTGTGGTTCCACATTGTTGCAAGGATGTTGTTAGCTTTGAAGAAGACAACCTCACTCCTAGCAAGTTTCCGCCCTACCTTGGCCATGTGACGCCGGTTCACCTTTACGGTTCCAGAGACTCCCGTTTCATGTGTGTGAAGATAACGAGCGAGAAAAGGGCTAGTGGACCAATTGTCGAGGTAGAGAACGTGACCGCGATGAAGGTAGTCTTGTATCATCGTCTTTACCACTGCTCCCGACAGTCCAATACTTCGATCTTCTATTATGTCTGTCTGTGCACCGGTGTACAAGACTATGTCTTGCACGTATCCAGTCCTACAGTCACACATAACAAAGATCTTGAACCCAAAACGGTGCCTTTTGCTGGGTATATACTGTCTGAATGAAATATTGCCTCTCCACAACACGAGACTCTCGTCTATGACGAGATCTCTATAGGGATAGAATGAGGAACGAAAGGTTTGCCTGAGGTGATCAAAGACCAACCGAATTCGCCTTATTTTGTCAGTGTTGTTTGCATTTGCAGGGTCATGGGCATCATAAAAATGGAGGCGACTTAGAATTTGTTGAAACCGATTATGGCTCATCACTTGACCAAATATGGGGGTAAACATAACAGGGTCCCTAGTCCAGTAAGCAGGAATTCTATTCTTTCTTATAATACCCATCAAAAGGACCAGGGCAAAAAATAAGAACATTTCTGGAAGGGAGACAGGGTAATCATAGATCATAGAATGCCTACTCCTTGTTCCCAATCTTTCACTTTCTAGGCGCTGGGCGCTTGCAAACAGGTTTGTTTGGTGGACAATCTGCTCAACAAATGCCTCACCGAAAAACAGGTGGAAAATATCCAACCTGGTGGAATTACTGTGAATACCTGGTGCAATGCAGCCAGATCGCCCTTGCTCAGTGAAGGGGTGAATGAGGGGAGAAAAATCACTCCCATCCTCCCAATCCCACGACACAAATGCCTCGTCCCCATCAGTCCCATCACCGCCTTCGTCTGGGTGGGGAGGAGATCCTGGTTGGGGAGGTGGGGAAGAAGGAGTATGGAGGGCTTCCCCACTGTCAGTCCTCTTCCCTCTGCCTTTACCCTTTCCCTTTCCCTTACCCTTACGGCCTTGAGGAACATTAGGGGGCTGTGGGGATGAAATAGGAGAATATTGGGGAGCAGAAGACGTGCTGGGGAGTGGTTCCTCCCCACCTTCCCCCTCCATTACCACACCACGTGCTTTCTCACGCACCCTAGCTTGACCATGTGTTAGGGGATATTGGGGAGCATAAGACGTGCTTTGGAGTGGTTCCTCCCCACCTTCCCCCTCCCTCACAACCCCGCGTGATAAGGAACGCACTCACACTGGCCCACGTGATCCACTATGCCGCCTCACACTACGTAGGGAGAGCAATGACTCACTCACGTCACTCTCACTTTCCCTAATCCCTGGACTTTCCCTTTCACTCCCCACTCCCTCCGCTTGACTTCCTAGCTCCCCAAACAGAATGCTAGGCCCATACCTGCTCATACGATGTGGTGTGCGCTCTGCCCCACAATGTGTAATCACCTCCCGTCCATACCACGTGGCAGCACGTCCCACGGCTCCGTCCTCGTCCTTGTCCTCGAATTCTGCTTCCAAATCACGCTGGGGATAGGGATAGGATATACCACGTGCCTTCTTTGCCTCCTGCCCCTCTCTAGCAGCACGGTAAGTCACGTACTGCCGCTTCCTGGGTAACGGAACTTCCTCGTCACTGCTGGTGGTTTCTTCCTCCTCTGGCTGCACATAATCTTTGTCCATCTCCTCGTCGTCCAGTGGGGAATCACTGTCGCCGGTAAAGGTGTCCAGGGCGACTTGAATCTCGCTGTCTGAGAGACCTCTCTTAGCCATGTCTGAGCAGGACCGTGGCTACCAGGTGAGTGGACGAGTGGTGGGCTAGCACGGGTCACGCGGTGTCGCCGAGTGTCCCTGCCTGGTGGCAGGTAGGGGAAGGTCAGGCGAGGGTACGTACCGCAAATCAAGTGCGAAATTTGAAAATTGTCAAAATTATGCACATTGCAATTGCACGACGTACTGGTACGTCGCCGGGACTGGCAAATGCAAATCGTTGCAATGTACCCATACGTCGATGGGACGGGGCGGGTTAATTTAGATACTGATTCTATCACTATCTCACTTTGAATTTTAAGGCAGCTCATGCCATCTAGTGATGGTCAAGACAAACGGGACCTTTAAATCCTCACAAATGACATTATTTAGGCCTTTTGGACTGTTAATCTTACAGATTTGGGTCCTAGCAGCTTCATTAGCAAACATTTCACAACTAGGTTACGGAAAGAATTGTGTATTCATCATTATTCTGTTTAAGGTTTAAACTCGGCGCCCGGCAGCGACGCACAAAGGAAGGGGACAAGCTGCGTGCATCTGTTATTCATTACTTGACCAGACGGGGAATTCCCATAGCTCAACATCCACAATTACATCACCCACTGCATAGATACAGAGATACATACATATAAAAATAGTTAATCCTACATTAATCATTAACATATGAATTACTACTTAGGATAGGAACTTATAAACTAATATTCAGGTTACACCCTATCTAACTTAAAAATTACAGTACTTCTGAACACATACATGAATATCAAATTTGTGGCACTACAGTCGGACAGTTGTGTGTGTTCATTGGTGCGTGTTGTGTGTGTGGGTGGATAAAGCGCATGCATGGCACATGAAACAGCCAATCACAAAGTAGAATTTCAAATGCCCCGCGCTAGGGCCCGCAAGATTTGAAACTCAGTTTGTCTCCAACCATGGACTGGGAAGCCTGCAAAATTTATTACTTCACTACTATTTCACAGTTCTACCAGCAAGAAGATAAAACTGTAGCCTTTGTGCGATTGCATGGTGTTTTACCTTCAAGAGAAACAAAGTACCCAAATCAAGGCAAAAGCCTCATTTTACGTGAGGATCAGAAAGTGTTGCACTGTCGCCCGTCACCAGTTGCCGTTACAGCTACAGACGACTCTTCAGAATCAGACAAGGAACTGTAAACTGCTAGGTAAATGCATTATTTCTTATTTACACCCTGTTAGGTTAGGTTAGATGAGGTTTGGTTAATGTCATGGGGGGTCTGGGGGGCAAAGCCCCCCAGTTAGGAAGCACAGCCAGGGTTGGGGGGTCTGGGGGGCGAAGCCCCCAAGTTAGGAAACACGAACTCCCTAAGAAGCTTAAAATTATTTTCTTCCGAAGGATTTTAGTGTTTTTCGTTTGATTTTGATAACAGTTCCAGTTGGAAATCACTCGCTTTTGCGTTTTTCCCCCACCCAAAACCCTGGTTTCCCACAGGTCCCCCAGTATTCTTGGGGGGAGGGGGAAGAACCGCAAAAAAATACGTTTCACGTGATAACAGGCATCCAACCTGAGTGTTTTCTGTTGTTTTTGGTGTGATTTTTGTTGATTTTAACCGGTCCTTTCCACCGTAAGTCGCTAGTGGCGTTCAACAAAAACTAGCTACTTGCGATAGAAATGAAAGTCAAAATAGATCGAATCACACCAAAAACAACAGGAAACACTCAGGTTGCATGAAAAAATCGGATGAGGGCAACGTGTAAAAATTGACCGGTTTTCTTTCAGTAATCCCGCTCTATGTATACATAGTCATGCTCGGCAGAAAATAAAATTAGTAAACAATTAGTTTATCTCGAATGAGTGTTTAAGTGATTATTACATTTTTCAAGGATTACTATGAGCTTCCAATATCATTGTATTAATTCCTACAACTTGAAATTGACACACTGTTCTGTCTACCAGAATGTGGAAACTCGGGATGTACAGAGATAATCACTTAAACACTCATTCGAGACAAACTACTTGTTTACTAATTTTGCCATCTGTTACTGTTTTTCTTATTTCCACCCCAAGCATTTTTTAACATTTGTTAATTGTTTGCAGTGCCCTATGTGTTTTATACATGGGTATGCCTTTTTTTTTCTCAGAAATGTCAGCTACTGAGGAACTATCATCACCTCATCCGTTGAATGTGCATAAGTCAGGAATGAAAACGGTACCGTATATGAGGTTACCACGGTTAATATAAGCCTAAAGCATGATAGTTATGAGTACAGTATTGAGATTACAAATAAGTTTAGCAAAGTATATTACTGTATAAACTAAATAAGAGTTAAAAATAGAGTTAAAAACTAGTAAAATATATAATAACCTTATTAAGATACACAAATCTAATATAGTAACCCCCCCCAAAAAAAAAATACAGGACAAAAAGAAAGAATAATACTGCTACAGTAGTTAGCTAATGAATATTATAATAATATTAAGATCTAATCATAAGATGTGTACTAAGCAAAGTTAAGTATTTAACAATATGGTACAGTATAAGCTATAAGTAGTAAGCTTTAATGAATAACTTTGAGGTATTATGATAAGCTGCATGTTTGTTTATGGATAACCTACATATCACAGTAAATTTTCAGTCCAATGCACTTTCATCATCATCATCATCATCATATGGTTTCCCACAGCACACGGGGTGGGGAGGGAGGGTTACTAAAGAATCAAGAGTGTACCATAAGGCCTTTAGGGGTTGGTGTGTTGTCTAATATTGTACTGTATTAGAATGCAATGTCTCATTCTTTGAGATATAGCTCTGTTTATTATGCATCAACTTTCTCTGTTTGCTTTCAGAAAAAAAAAATACAGTGAGTGAGCAGCTATTGCTGTGTCAGAACTTACCATGTACATTACTGTATTAACTTATAAAAACAACTTGTTGCATATTGACAGCAGCCTATATCAATACCTGTATACCATGGTAAGTTATGATTCTATAAGATATGTTTAGTGTTGTTACTGACTGATGCTTGTATTTATAGGCATGACAACAGCCCAGGCATAAAGACACCACATAATGAAAATGGACCTCTGCGATGATCTTTATGGCCAAGCAAATCACGCCATAAATCCATTTCCAAGGGCCGTTCAGTATATGAGGACTGCATGGATTTCAAAAGAACATGGTGGATTAAACAGCCCATCCATGTTTGAGGCCATAAAGAAGTATGCGGAGGACAACCCAGAAATTACTCTAAAACTAGAACAGGATAATGATCGCTACTGTGTCGCTCTTATTACCCCCTTCATGCGGTGAGCACACAGGCAGCTGAGAGAAGCTGGGGAGGTGGTATTTGTGGATGCAGCAAGCTGTGTCGACCAACTAAACACAGCAGTCATACCATTTATGTGTGCAGGATCAGTTGGTACAGTGCCAGTAGCTGTACTTTTCACATCTTCTCAAGATGAAGCAACACTGACTAAAGGTTAGTACATGTACTGTACAGTAATATATTGCAGTTCCTTGTTGGTTACAAATTTACAGTTATTACATAATAGACACATGACCAGTTCAAGTCGGCTGAGCAGACAAAACAATATATATTTCATAGAGTTAAAGTACAGCTATAATTTTGGACATCACTGGCTTACTTGATTATTATGTAACATACAGGATACATGGACATATATTCATATGTAATTCACAAATACATACAGTATTCTCGCGCATACACATATACTGTACTAGTACTGTTAACAGACACACATTCATACATACATGCACATGCACAGTGTTACATAAATGTGACATATATTTTTTGCTTGACAGGTTTTGGCATGGTCAAGGAAGCTCTAGGCAGCTGTGCTTTCAATGGCAGGGGGGCGCCACAGTCATTCATGACAGACAACTGTGATGCTGAACGAAAGGCACTGGCAGCAACTTGGCCCACATCACAACGCTTCCTCTGCATTTTCCACATACTGCAGCAAGTGTGGCGTTGGCTTTTGGATGCAAAGCATGGTATTCAAAAGCATAATCGCCAGGAGCTAATGGCTGCTGTGAAGACGTTAGTGTTCGCCAAGTCAAAAGAAGTATTCAGTGAATTATGGGAAAATATCCAAGACAGTTCTCTTGTAAACGCACATCCCAATTTCACAAGGTAATATTTTGATTGCTGATTGGATAGTCACTACTTTCCAGTATATAAATTACAGTACCAACCAGACTCATTATTGAACATAGTACAGTACTGTATTAACTTATTCCTAGTTTCCTTCTCAGTTTCCTATAGCTTTCTGTCCTCTCTGTCTCCCTCTGTTGTGGAAGCCTCCATGATCTTTCTAGCTTAGTGCACTCTTATTTATTTTTCCTATTTCAATTCCGTTTCTAATCAGCGCTCTTATTTTTGTGTTTTCTCTTAACTTTTCAGTTACCTAACGTCGTTGGTGCAGAAGAAAGAAGAGTCGGTAATTGCATACCGAGCTGGTGCAATTTTACGAGGGCACCACACAAACAATTTTTGTGAGGCAACAATGTGCATTATCAAGGACATTGTACTTAGTAGGTGAGGATTAAGTATTATTTATTTACAAATGATTAGAGTTTCTAACATATTCATTCCAATCGGTTTGTTTGATTTCTTGATTCATGTAATGCTTACATAACTTCCTACTGTATCAAATTCCTCATTTCTGGTGGTGTTTTACAACATGGACTGTCACTTTGCATCCTTACCATTAATCACATTCGAATCTCACAATATTTATAGAATGAGCTGGAACTTTTTGCCGGATGGAAAATGTACTAGGCAGATTCAGAAGGGGATGAAGCTGGGATGGCCAAGTGTTGAATTAGATAAAATATGTTAAAAGTGTTTAGGATAAGATTTTTTTTTTTTTTTTTGCCACCCCTTAATGTGTCTGAGAAGGCCTTATATTTGACTACAATATGCATACAAACCCATTAAGATATGTTTTATATGCAACACGTAATTTTGTTTTTCAGATGCAAAGCCTACAACACTACACAGCTCGTTTTCATGGCTGAAATTTTCGACTTTTACATGAGGCAGCGGCTGGTAGACGTAGCACTTAGTCGACGACGTGTCAAGCCATTGAGTGTCGGGAACATGACCATGGACAGTGTGACTTCCCTCGGTAGTGGAAAATTTAGTGTTCAGAGCCAGTCTGAACCAACACAAGTATATGAAGTAGACATTACCATTGGAATGTGCTTCTGTACCATGGGTGAAAATGGTGCCATCTGTAAACACCAAGTTATATGTGGCGATTATAGCATGACAGTGGTGCCCCAGTTGTTTGTATCAACAAGTAAAAGTCGGCACTGGCTGGCAGTTTTGGCTGTTGGCAGTGAGAAAGCACCAGAGGAGAGTTTTTTTTAAGAATCTTAATGAAACAGAAACGGAGGTCAATGAAACAAGTGAAGCTTCATCTAGTGGAGACAATTTGGCAATGGGTAGAGCTTAGAATGTGATATCTTTAGATAGTTCTGACGATGAGGACCAGGATTTTAACATCAGTGATAATCCCACTCCTGGACAAAACAACCCTAGTGACAAATCTCATGTAGTAGCCAAAGCTTTGGTTGAAACAACAGCTCGGTTTGGAAATACAGACACTGAAGTGGCTGTAGATAAGTTCCTCCAACGTATAAAATTAATTAAATCAACAAACCAATTGAACTCTTTACTGAGTTGTATGAGGTCAGCTGTAAAGAATGGTGGTGCAGGTCGTGGGAAAATTCCTTGCCAACCAACATCACTTGCAAGAAAATCCCCTGGCATGCCAAGAGGAGCAGCTCCCATTGGTAAAGGGCATCGTCCGACAGGGGCTGTTGCATCTCAGTCAAAACGACCCCGCAACCTTGCTCACAACATCAGTTGCAATGTTGCGAATGCAAAGTCCCATGGTAGTGGCCATTAGTCACAGTCAGACATGTCTATTGTACAGTACAGTCAATACTGTAACAGTTTCTAGAGTCATTTAAGTAGGTATTTCTCTAACATTGTTTTTCATTTGGATTTAGCCAGAACATTATGTAAATGTATTACTTCTACAGTCTAATGATTCACCAACAAGACTAAACAACTGCAAATCTAAAGTCAGGTTAAATTACTATAAAGTCTAAGTCAAATTGCAAGTCATAAAAAACAGCAACTCGAGTCATACCTGAGCCCATCTCTGATCACAGTTGTTGGTAATACTGTAGGCTATTTGGGCATTATAAATAAATGTAGTGTAGTGCCACAAATTTGATATTCATGTATGTGTTTAGAAGTACTGTAATTTTAAGTTAGATAGGGTGTAACCTGAATATTAGTTTATAAATTCCTATCCTAAGTAGTAATTCATATATTAATGATTAATGTAGGGTTAACTATTTTTATATGTATGGATCTCTGTATCTATGCAGTGGGTGATGTAATTGTGGATGTTGAGCTATGGAAATTCCCCGTCTCGTCGTGTAACGAATAACTGATGCACGCAGCTCTTACCCCTTGTTTGTGCGTTGTTGCCGGGCGCCGAGTTTAAACCTTAAACAGAATAATGATGAATATACAATTCTTTTCGTAACCTAGTTGTGAAATGTTTGCTAGTGAAGCTGCTAGAACCCAAATATGTAAGATTAGCAGTCCAAAAGACCTAAATAATCTCATTTGTGAAGATTTAAAGTCCCGTTTATCTTGGCCGTCACTAGATGGCATGAGCTGCTCTCAGATTCAAATTGAGATAGTGATAGAATCAATATCTAAATTAAGTAAGGAATAAATCCCAAATTTTCCCCAATTCAATCAAAAGTCCTGGATCATGGGTACACTGCTAAATAAATTGTAAAGAGAATTGAAACCCACCATATTTCAAAAACACCACCTCATTTGACTTTGCAGTGGCGTCGCTAGCGAGCTCACTCGAGGCCCAGACGTCGTATATAATGGACGTTTGTTCAGGTGAGCCGTCCACATTTCTTCTTCCTCCCCCTCTTTTTCTTTGTTTAATCCTTACTTGGCATGGACTATATGAAATAATATTGTTGAGAGTTTAACGTAGAGTCACTCGTGCCCCAGACGTCGTATCTAATGAACGTTTGTTCAGTCCCCTAGACACCGGCGACGTCAGTGTGAGCACGACGTTTTTCCCATAGTATTGTCCAAGGACTTGAGCATACACACATTACACTATCCATGAATTATTATTATATAAGCCAAATGTATTAGTATTATTGATCTATCAAGTGAATTTATTTTGTAAATAAGAAATAGAAATTTGAAAGTGATGTAATCTGGTAACGGAAGAGCAAAAATTCAAAACCATTAACCGTTTTCTTTCTTGTAACTAAGGTTAGGAAGTTAGGAGCGTGGAAGGGAACTTGGTGATTGTGAGCAATGATGTACTTTTGAAATGAATCTCGAGGCTAAACAAGCCCGAGGGATTATGTATTCTTAGTGATTGTACAATGTTTGAATAGTACCTCGAGGCTAAATATGCCCAAGTGATTACGAATTCTTAGTGGTATGTTTCTTTTCTGAATTATTCCTCGAGGCTAGACAAGCCCGAATGATTATGTATTTCTAGTGATTATATAGCAATGATGATTATGAACTGTAAATAGTACTGAATTGATATTGGATTCTAGAAAATTACATGATGAGAGTATATTATATGGATGAAAATGAACACAAGTAATCATTCTCATTAGTTCGAGGCTATGCCAGCCCGAACAGATAACCCATGCTCGTAAAAATGTCCCTGGCTTGAGGCTATTGTTGAGCCCAAGAGTAACTGCCAAAAAGAAAGTAAAGTACAATAACCTCATAAATCGTTGGTATGTATCAAATTGTTTCGTCTGGTAATAATGTTAGAGGAATGATCATCCAAAACCCTGGTAACATGTACAATCTTCTCTCATACTAAAAAGTCATGTAATAAAAAATGTTTTGTGGAAACTAGCATCAAGTTATTAAAGTAAAGTGTATATCATTTTCTTTTCTTTATTAGTGTACCTAATCAAGGAAATTATGTCCTCAAGCCAAATTCACTCCCCTTCCAATTCAAGATTCCTTCGCTGAGGGAACGACGACCACCCGTGGTACTGACTAAATCTAAGCTCGGCCAAAAAATTACAAACGCTACCACAATTCTTTCTTTTCTTAAACAGTTACCATCTACTATACTAAGTCGAGTACCACTTGTATTATCCATGGATGAGTTGATCCGTACCCACAACAGGTAAGATTATAATTATCCGTCATTATCCCGGATGAACAATAACGGTGGGGATAGTAAATTTTTACCGTTACACTGGTGTCGATTGCTGGGATAACATTTTCAGCTTTACACTGGTGGCAACCGGGATGGATAAAAATTTTTATCATTACAGTAGCACACTCTTTTTGGTATTTTTTGATGTCATAAAATTTATGTACTGTAAGAATTTTTCCTATGGGGAATTATCCTTTTTCTGTTGCATACAGTATTTGAAATCAATAGTACAGCATCTTGTTTTATGCTGCTGCTGTTGTCCTCAGAGGCACCTTTCAATTTGGCTGCAATTATTAAGAGTATGTGTGAACTATTACTGTACTATGTGGAATGGCACTAGTATTTCTTCACGTGGTGTCTGCCTACTATTTATATTTTGATTATATGGCAGGTTTATATTAGTATTGTCATTATTAATAAAAAGAGAAAGAGATTATGACTTTAGATACCTTGGATGTTATAAAGATCAGGAAAGTATGCAATTATCTTACATGCACTAAACAAAATCACTTACCGGTATGTCAAGAATGCTTGTTATATAGAAACAAACTCCAGTACTTCATTAACACAGTTAGTTGTGGTTTCATATGTTGATGACCTAAAGACGTAAGGATCCCCACCATATTAATATCCCACCAAAATATTTTTTATCCAAGAAAAATGCATTTATCTAAATGTGAAGCCTATATTACCAAAGGAAAAGTATCACATTCATTACCAATTAACTACTATTTATTACTAGCTATTTACAGCCACTAATACATCCTCTCTGTCTAGTCATACAGAGCCATTGAATCCCTTTTTATTCTATATGACCTAACACATCCATAAATACACCCTGCTTGTATCATAAAGTTCTGCTTTAAAGTTAGGTACCCTAGCCTTTTTATTGTTTCACTCACTTCTTGTTCACAAAGTTCTTCCTCAAGTCTGTCTGTATTTTCGTACTTCCAACATTTTCACTTATCAGTTGTTGATGACACGTGTTATTGTCTTCTTAGGTGCTTTTCGGTTCGGCTACTATTATTACCACGAATGGTACGCAAACTGATAGGCTTAGCCATTTCATTCAGTTCTGCGCTTGATATACGTGTGATATACAATGTAATACCTATGTTTTTGTAAGACCATACATCTTTTTTAGGAGAGGAACTAAATAATTTGAATACCGAAAGAAGTACAAGTGTGTAGATATGTTACCAGATACATTACGTAGTCTTAGCCTTCATTTATATTCCAGTACGGTGTCATATTTGCCTCACCTGCCTATAATGTTGTTAAATGTCTATTACGTGCCTTGTATATACATTCTTTTACTGATAAGTTCAGAAGTACTTAAAGTAATTGTATGTTTATAAAGTAAGTGATGACGTCATAAGGTAAGTGATGACGTCTTGAGCTGGTAACACTTGGCTTGCCTCAGCTCGAGCTGTGATTGGTCCTAATTTCCCCCATAACGCAAACCTTGCCAGACTTGGTGAATATGCTGCCGGGGAAGGGTTTGTCGTGCCTTGGCACCGCTTCTTGTTCATCTTATCATTATTAAAGCCCCCCTTTAGAAGGAGGAGCGATAATGTTTCTGCTTGCATCTGTGTGTGTGTGTGTGCGTGTGTGTGTGTGTGTGTGTGTGTGTGTGTGTGTGTTCTCTCATTATATCTCATGAAAGGCTTGAGCTATCAACATGAAACCTTCAGGGTATCAAGATATGGCCAAAAACTTGGACGAGTTCGAAAATGGGCACTAGGGATCAAGGTCAAGGTCACCAAAATGGCTGCCAAAGGTCAATTAGTTATTATTCAGGGTAATAAGATGTGGCCTAAATCCTATACTTGGCTAGCTGCATATTCAGGCGTGCGATTAGCACTCGGTTCCCGAATGTTTTTCTCATATTTTTATGGTTTTACTCAGCATAGAGGGAAATCAGGCTGCAAGGGATATCTGAGACTTTTTAACAACACCAGTACAAATGTATTCTCCAAATTTCATTTAAAAAGTCTAGAAGTAGCAAGAATTTACCATGAAAATACGTCATGGGTTGGAAGAGGTTAATTACCTTAAAATGCATTGAACTCTTTCACTGTGTAGGGCTTATCAGCTGAAAGAAATCGTCTGGGATTAGCTGGAGTGAAATAAAGTTCTCAGTTTCCAGTCATGGTTATTCGAAATCGATTTTCATTTTTCTCCTTTGTGGTTGGTTTCCTCGTTTCTTCGAGATGAATGAACTATTTTCACGTTATCCTGAATAAAATAAGGACCGGTATACTGCACACATACTCTTAATGAAGGAATAATAGTGCTAAGTTCTTCATAGTAACATCATCCATCCATCCATCATCCAGTCCTACGTTGCCCTATGAGGAGCTTAGGAGTCCAGGGTTAGGCAAGTTAGTCCTGACATTTAAGATGAAAGTAACCAGCCTCACTCATCCCTGAGTGGCATTACGTGAGTAATGCACCCCAAACGTCCCTCGGACATAACCCTTCACCGGTTCAATCCGATTCGAGTGCCGTAATTACCCACTAAACCACCAGGCGCCATAATTTGGTTATATGGTTACCACCCACCGTGGTAAATGGTTTCCTGGTGTTCAGGAAACCATTTGGCTTGTCACCTAGTGTAGAGTCAACCATAGGCAGAAGGAAGAGTAAAGAATGAAGGAGAGATAGATAGAAGAGAGTGTGTAAAGTCATCAGGCAGAAGGACGAGGAAAGAATGAGGTAAAGAACGACAGAGGAGCATGGAAGGAAAGAAGGATGGAGGACAGGAAAGGACAGACGCCCGAGAGCAGCACTACATCGAGTGAGTGGATAAATCACGTACGCAGCGAAACTGTTTGGGATTGTGTTTATTCTAAACAAATAAGCCGATTATTTTTACCAACTGCAGTAACCCTTCTCTTGAACGAGAAATTTTGGCTTTTTTCTACCACCAGGCGATTATAAATAGCTCAAAAATATCCTTGACTCAAGGGTATAAATACGACCTCGGTTAATTCTATCACAGTTAATAACTTTTCAATACACAGTTGCTCGCCCTGGAAACACTGTAAGAGCACTGAATTTCAAGGAGCGCTCACACACGCACAGGTGAGTGCGTGTGTGTGTCTGTGTGTGTCTAGGGTGGGAAAAGGTTTATTTTCCATGGCCAAACTTGTCATTCAGTGAGCTCAACAACTAAACCATATTTTAACAGTGCTCAAAAGGTCAACAATATTTCTCTTCCAGTACGAGGTGTTCTAATTTACATGAATCGTACGTTATAGCAAAAACGTAACTACTATAATGACGTCATCAACCTAAAGTGGTTATGGGATTAATGGTGCCTTTCTAACCCTTTCACTAGTCAGGTATCTCTTTGGAGTTGAATAAAATATTGTGACGTGGCAAGAGCCGTTTGTGGAAGCTGCAGTCACAGTGTTTTTGTGTTCGCTGTTCTTATTGGCCTAAATCTATCCATCAGCGAGGGGAATGAGTAAACCAGCAATAAAAACATTATTCATAAGCCCTGGACAAAACAATCATCCAAGCTTTTAAGAGATTTTTGTCCCTTAATGAATGCATAATAATTCTCTAATTGACCTATAATTATCATTTATATAATTATATATTTTTTTTCTTTCTTACGGTGATTGTCACAGGGGTCCATATTCTCGATGGAAAACGAAGCTCCCTCGCACATTTTTCTTTGCAATTTATTTGCCATATGTCCCTATTCGTTTTCCCTTTTATGTTGTGCACTGCATTATAACATCGCTAAAATCAGCATATATAACATACAAGAGAACAGCAATGAGCCACCTCCAGAAGTGTGTCGGTTAAGGAAGAGGTGTTAGGGAGCTTCCTAAGCCCACCAGAATATAGGCCAGTGTGTGTTTACAAACGTTGTGACAATGTTTACACAACCTTGCCAGTATGTTAATGCCTTTTTATATTTAATTCTTGCTATCACACGACAATTCTATTCAGCTTCGAAGCGACTTTTTGATATACGTCTCATTAGCCCCTTTACTAACACAGTTGCCTCCTAAGTTCAATAAAACAGTCTTCAGATAGCAAGTATACACATGATGGAAGGCATATTCGTAAGAGGTTTCCGTATAATCCCTCTGCATGTTGACGTCCTTTTAGTGTTTATTCTTGTTATCATCAGACGATTTATGGACTTCAAGGAGATTCTTATTGCCTTCATAAACCTTTGCATTATGAGGATGTGTTAAGTTGGGATGTCTAGGAAAAAAAAAAAAAAGGCAGTGTAGTAATGAGGTTATTTCCTGATTCCCTATCCTTGTTCGTCATTCACCGTTGTATTTAGAAAGGTAAAAAAAAAAAAATCGTTTACCATTCATTTTGGTTAATTCAACCTTCTGTCTCATACAGCCTCTCACACTTATTATCGAAACAGGACATACAACACACTGCTTCAGAGTTCTTCGTCTGTGTATGAAAATGCAAGTCACAGCGTGAGTGAACATTTTTCTTTTATAAACTATACTTGATAAATAAAAGAATTTTTAAATCATTGTATTGGGGTGGGACGTCCCCGTGTGGTGGAACAGATATTAGTTATACCAACGTCCTTCTATATCCTCCGAAAGGAGGATAGTGGAAAGTAGAAAAAATAAAATAAGAATTTCAGATAGTGTGCCACAGCAACAATAACCAGGTGATGGTTGGCCTCACACTGTACATTTTTGCTGTTCACTTTTGATTGAACACATTGAATAGTGCATTTTCATATTACGTACACATTCCTTGTTTACCGTGTACTGATTAAAACTGTAGACATACTCATACCGGAAAGGTACTGAAGAAGGTATCAAAACGTTTTTTCTTTGTATTAATTCAGATTATATACACAAAAACAAAAACCTATCTTCGGCCATGACTGTGCAACACGCCGGCAGTGGAGGTGCTGGTAGTGGCATTTAACGACTTAAGCTTGGCATCTACTTCCTCCTTCAGCTGTTGCTGTTCTTCCTTCATTTCACACATGAAGGCCTCTAGCTGTCCTTGCATTGTCATTTGTAATTCCCTCTGTTGCTTCTTTGATGCCTCCTGAAGTTGTTCATATTGTTCTTTTTGTTCTTCTCGTTGTGCCTCTGGTTGTTCACTCTGTGGCTTCAGTTGTACACTTTGTGCCTGTAGTAGTTCTTTGAGTTCTTTCTGTCCATCATTCAGTGCCTGTATTTGTTCTTTGATTCCGTTTCTGAGCTCTTTCTGTTCTTCATTTTGGGCCTGTAACAATTCTTGGAATTGTAGATTTTGTTCTTCCAATTGGACACTTTGTGCTTGTATTAGCCTCACATTTGTCGCCAGCGAAATTTCCTCCTCCTGCCCAGCTCAAGACCTTGTCTGCACACCATCTGCTTCCATGTCGAGGGTTAGCCTCACTGCAGCCCTTAATAATAATCCCACTCCTGACACCAGTGTTATGTCCTCACCCCACACTGCCACAGGCTCCAACAGCAGTAGTACAGTACAGGGAGGACGTTGCCCAGTGAGCTGTTCTTCCTATGGTCAGTCTTTAGGTGTACAGTACACAAAAACAGCTGAGGCAAAAATAAACACTTGCTTCTTAAAGTTCATTGTCTTTATTTTCCAGATAATTCCACTTAATGCTTTCCAACCTCACTTCACAGTTCTCACAAGCACTGGAGCTATACAGACTTTACCAACTGCGTCACACTTAATGCTTGACAACACTTCACTGTTATTACACTTAATGCTTGACAACACTTCACTGTTATTACACTTAATGCTTGACAACACTTCACTGTTTTCACAAGTACTGAAAATATACAATCTTCAGTGACACTGCACTACACTCAAACTGAACTGAAAACCAACTAAACTCGCTGTATTCTCTTCTTCACCTTATATAACCTTCCTTGCTTCTCCAACAGTTTAGAATCTGCTGGTCTTGTACCTGCCCCTAGCAACAACAATTACCAATTCAGAGATATCCAAAACATACGGGTCTTCTTACATTACATAACACTTATATGACATAATTTACCAAACATAAGTAAAACATTATTGAGAAAAAGAGCATAACAATTAATGCATAACTTACGAAATAACTACGCTCACAAACAGTAGGTAAACTGGCAACTGACTCGTACTGGAACTAGCCACCATAAACATTAGGAACCGTCGAGAAAACTCTCGGCTGCCTAACTGGCAAATCTCACTTCTTAACAATATTGGACATATCATAGAAGAAATCCAAGAGATTCGTGAGGCAAGGGCGATTATTTCGAAAACTATGTTGTGAACCTTTGATGAGCCTAATTATTTCTAAGTGCTTAACAAACGTATCTCTGAGAATAGTTTTCAACAACTTGCACACAACTGAAGTTAAACTTATTGGTCGATAATTTCCTGGCTGCGATTTGTTGCCTTTTTTGATTATCGAGGTTACATTTGCTAGCTTCCATTCACGAGGCACCTTACTGTTTCTTAGTGATTTATTGCATAGCCTGGCTAATGGCTTTGGTATTACATCCACTGCTTCATTTAGAATGCGTAGAGATGTTCTATCTGACCCTGGTGTTTTACTCACTTTAAGTTTACTGATGGCAAGTCGTATGTCATTCTTGCTAACAATAATGTCGCTAATTATGCTGCCCTCTTCTAAGGTAACAGGAATAACTGTGGTAATGGACTCTGTATTTTCAATTGTAAATATGGATGCAAAGAAAGTGTTGAGAATGTTAGCCATCTCTGTTTCATCTTCCTTATTCTCTCCATTATCTATGACTAGTGGACCAATTGATGGTGATATTACCTTCTTGTTTCTCATATAGCTGAAAAATTCTTTCAGGTTGGATTTACAGATACATGCAATGTAAGTTTCAAAGTGTTTCTTACTATGCTTTATTATTTTTTATATTTGTTGACGAAGAGCATCATTTTTATTTTTATCACTTTGATTCTTTGTTATAGTATAATTTTTGTGTGCAAGTTTTTTTAGCTGATAGGCAATGCTTAATTTCCGCATTCCACCATTTGGGTTTATTATTTTTAGCAGGCCGTCAGATTCGCATTGGAATACATAATGTTACTGCTTTACCGGGAATATCTGTGACTAATTTCCATGCTTCATTAATATCCACATTTTGAACAATGGGGTCCAAGTCGCTAGAACCAATTATTTCCTTTAATTTTTGAAAGTCCGCTCTCTTGCAGTCAGGCACTTCCTCATACGTAGCCATGACATTGTTGTTACTGAAACTGATGTTGAATGTGACCATGCGATGGTCACTAGTACCAAACTCTTCCCCTATAATAACATTATATACCAAGTTTGCCGATGTGGCCAAAATCAGGTCTAATATGCTAACTCCTCGTGTTGGGCAGTCTACAAACTGATGCAATGAACTTTCTTGCAAGTTAATGTACAGGTCCAACTCTGTGGGTGACAACAGAGTCTCTCCCCATTTTGGAACTGCTAAATTAAAAACACATAGAGGATATCGGTGGGAGAGGAAAAGTATTTAGAGGAAAGACGAGGGGGAAGCAAAAGTAGGATGTAAAGGAGGAGGGAGGGAAGGTGGATTCAGATACAAGAAAGAAATGGAGAGGAGATTATTGGAAAAAGAATGGCAGGGAACAAGGGAAAGAGGAAGGAGGGAAAGAAAAAAGGGAAGAACAGGTGGATGGAGAAAGAGGAAAGGAAAGGATGTATAGTAAAAGGAAATGAGGAGACAGGAACACAGCAAATTCAGGTGAAAAGGAGAAAAGCAAAGAGAGGAGAGGAAATGGTGGAGAGGCAATGAAGTGAAGAAGGGAGGGAGTTACCGAGGGGGGTCATCAGCCGCTATATTTCTCCCACTACATGGCACTTAATTTAATATAGTACATCCCTTACCCTCACCTTTTCCCTCTTCTCTCCGAACTTCCCCTTCCCATCCTCAAGCCTTGCTTTTCATCTCAGCACATCTGTTCCCGTTCTCAATGTCCGTCCCCCCCTTTTTTTAAGTTTTCTCCTGTTCACCATGCTCCCATTTCCAAGACTTTACCCCGCCTCTTTCCACCTCCCCTCCCGTCGTCTGATCTCTTCCTCATCCCTCACCTGCATTCTTATTATCCGCTATCTTGCCTTCCCTTCCTTCTGCTTTCTCTCTCCTATTTCTTCTGCCTCTTTACCTTTGTTTCACGTACTTCTCTCCCCTTCCCTCCTCTCACCTAATGATTCTTAGGTTATTCTTGAACACCGTTAAATCAAGTGACATTAAAAGATATAAATGTACACCGTCTTGGTACACATTCTAATCTTCCTCGTTCTGTACAAACTCGCGCACACGAAGTCCTGTAAGAGAGATTTTGCCTCCGACTGTGTACAGAAATTTGCCGAACACATGCATCAAGTCCACGGAGACGAGAGTTTTGGTCGTATGTGAAGGTGCTGTGGAAAGGAGGCAATTAGAGGTTGAGGCTTGTTAATGTGGTGGTCCTGGGTTGTTGTGAGAGAGAGATTAGTCAGCTGATTGTCCTTTCCTTTTTATTATTATCAAGAGGAGAAGTTGAGAGAAAGTATGTGTGTGTGTGTGTGTGTGTGTGTGTGTGTGTGTGTGTGTGTGTGTGGCAGCATTAGTGTACATATGTTATATTTTCAACATTTAATTAATGGTATAGAGATGGTTTCTAGCCAATATATATTCTTGGCATTCTTTTTTTGTATATAAATTAAATATATAAGTATAAATTGGGATATATATATGTATCTGTAAGTCCTCTATTATTATTATTACTATTATTATTATTATTATTATTATTAGTAGTAGTAGTAGTAGTAGTGGTAGGTGGTGGCGACCATCATCCACTCACTTGATGTAGTGCTGCCTATTTCTTCCTTAGTCTTTATCATTCTTTTTCTGTGCCTGCCCTCCTATCTTCCTATTTCTCCCACTTTCCTGTCACTTCTTATTGCTTTTCTTTCCTTTACAGGTGGCTTTACATTGCGTGACAAGCCAAATGGTTTCCTGTAAGCCAAGAAACCACTTACAACACTGGGTGGTAACCATATAACCAAACCATACGTGCTCCCTACGTGTCAACAAGTGGGTTGGTGGAGGGTTAGTGCCCCTCCTCGTAAAACAAATAACTCAAAGTCAAATGGCCACCCCTTACGGGATTATGGCGTCTGGCAATAGATAGATAGATAGTAAAATAGGTTATTGGCAGACAAACGTTTGTTTGCCAGTTTGACCCTGTAGTAGTGTCCACTGTGTTCACACCTCACCCTCCTCTTCACTGTCAACCACCCGGACAATTTTATTGTATTGTAGTATTCAAGTTAATGGGTTTACCGTTTTACACACCGACGTTTTTTTTGTAGTTATTACGAGATGCATTGATGTATAAGACTTTCTTACACTGATCACCCACTGATCACCTCACCGAGTTGCTCTCCTCTCCACAAGACGTGATTCAACCATTGCTATTGATTCATTTATTATTGTACTCGTATTACCACGTACGTAAGCCATTTTGGAGCAGCCGTACCATGTACAAAATCCATAGCATAATCAAAATATAAGTCAGTCTCAGTAATCTCTCTCTCTCTCTCTCTCTCTCTCTCTCTCTCTCTCTCTCTCTCTCTCTCTCTCTCTCTGTAGTGTGTTATATAGAAAACTAATGTGCAATGAATAATGTAATCTTACATTATTTCCATTGTTTCAGGTAAGCAACTATGCATTATGGGGTCTACGTACGTAAGTAAATATTTTATTCGCTACTGGTTTATTATTTTTTTTTTTAACCCGCGCCCGCAGCGTGAGAAGTTTGTCATTGGCTAGGTTTGTTTGTCTGACTGTTTCTCTGTGTTAGTACGATTATGGGAAACATATGGAATGGAACTGCACCACACTTAGGAAAATGATGAAGGAGTAATTAAGTGAAGGCGTCCATTGGGATGAGCGCTGAATCATGCCCTAAGGGTAAAAGGAAAACTGAGCCTTCAGGCGCGATTCAGCGTTGTGGCCTCCATCACTTGATCAACACAAAATGATGGTAAGTAGTAACAAAATGTCTATATTATAAATTTTCCCCCAAATAATGGTAGCACGTAACGATTTGAGTATGTTACATATTACCTAAAATATATATATATATATATATATATATATATATATATATATATATATATATATATATATATATATATATATTATATATATATGATGGTACCAAACGATATCAAATTTGCTGAAAATTTTCCACAGAAAATGATGGTAGTATGGAGTATTAAGTTCATTTCTTTTTCCCACCACAGTCATAGTACAATACAGCATCGAAACCAATGTAATTTCTAACAGAAGCATACAAGAACTTGAAGAATCATGGAGTGGTTCAGTTTTTGGGGGAAGGTATAGCTTGTTTGGATGAAACAAAAGCATTCTGGGGCCGAATGGTAACTGCCCGCCAAAATAAGATAATGTACCTACAAACCATATACAGTATCAAGAAAAAGAATATATATATATACAGAATTCAGTCACCGCGTTTTGCAGAAAGCCACAGAGTATATGACGGTAATATGATATACTGTTTATTTTCAAAAAACTTCCCAAGTGAAGCTTGTGACTGTAGTAAGCGAATGACGACGACCGCCCTCGATTCAATAAGATATTCAATTGTCAGAAAAAAAACAATAATAATATGTCAAAGCCAAGGTCATCCCAGTAAGTTTTGATTCGAATTTACATCACATTTGGGGAAATGGCTGAGTGTCAACAAAGAATGAAGTGACTGAACTTTGAGAAAAATCGGTCAAGATCACAGAGCAATGTTAGCTAAGTTTTTATTTGTCATGGACTAAATTCAGCGACAGGGATACAGACCTGCCAGAGATGAAACCAGAGTCAGTCTGAGGTCAGGGTAAAAGGCAAGGTGTAAAGTTAGGCCACAGACCGATCTTTGGGAGTGGGTGTTGTTTTCTCTAAGTGCTGCTCCTTGTTGGCTCGTTCAGAGGTTAGTGGCTTGTTTCCACATGCTTTCAATTGATTAGAATATTTACAGGAATATTAATATTTATCTTAATTCCCTAGAAACGGTGGTCCTTTGAATAATAGTTGTAGGAGTGGCAGTGATAATATTTGTGGTCCTTTGAATAATAGTTAGTGGTAGGTTGGGGCGCTCACCATCCACTCACTCGATGCAGTGCTGCTCTCGCGAGACTACCCTTTCCTCTCTTCCTTTCTTCCTTCCATTTGTCCTCTTCTGTCTTTCTTTCCTTCTCTCCTCTTCTGTCTTTCATTCCTTCATGCTTCCCTCTTCCTTATGCTTACGGGTGACTCTACACTCCTTCATCTGTCTTTTTTTCCTTTATTGTTTCCTCTTCCTTCTGCCTATGGGTGACTCTGCTCTGAGTGACAAGCCAAATGGTTTCCTGTACACCAGGAAACCATTTACTAAGCTGGGTAGTAACCATATAATCAAGTAATGGTGCCTGGTGGTTTAGCGGGTAAGGCGCTCCAATCAGATTTGAGCCTGTGCAGGTTTACATCCAAGGGGTGGCTGGGGTTTATTGGTCACGTAATGCCACTCAGGGATGAGTGAGGTTGGTCACTGTCATCTTAAATGTCAGCATCAACTTGCCTAGCCCCGGGCTCCTACGCTTCTCATGGGGCAACACAGTATTGGATGATTATGATGATGATGGCGATGAATGGTTGTAGCAGTGACAGCGATATTATTATTTTGTGGTTCTTTGAATAGTAGTTGTAGTACTGAAAGTGATAATATTATATTATAGTCCTTTGCATAATATACTGTAGTAGTGGCTGTGTATATTATTTTTGTGTGGTATATGTATAGGGATTAGAGGGTATGAAGGATGTCTCTCAATAATTACTGATATTTTGCACATCTTAGCACCAAAGGACGGCAAGGATGGGAAGATGCCAAGAATATGACCGAAGTTTGTGACAGATTATCTGTGTAAGGCGTCGTAGAGAGGTTTGTAAGTTGAGCAGTGTCGTTATGTGGATGTTAAGTTCACTTTGGGGTAAATTGTTCAGATGGAAGAAAAATGTAGTTGCGTTTCTTGCCGTGCCCTCAACTTCTTTTGAACTTGAACCCAATGGACAGCAGGCTCAAACTGCCCTTCTCCGGCAGTCCACAATACTTCTTTCAAATGATAGCAAGAAAATTATAGTATAACGATCTGTTGGGCCGTTCTAGCACAGTCGGGTGTGATATGCAAAGACCAATATGTTTATGCAAATATTTGTGTAGTTCCAAAAGCACTATGATAGGATGGGACAGAGGAATGCAACACCAATTTTTTCAGAGACGTAGTACCACCAAGCATGGTTCCAGTACATCAAAAAGACACACTCTCTCTCTTTCTCGCTCTCTCTCTCTCTCTCTCTCTCTCTCTCTCTCTCTCTCTCTCTCTGACACACACACACACACACACACACACACACACACACACACACACACACACACACACACACACACCTTGCCTCAACCCAGACAGCCAGTGTTGTGTACCTTCCATCTCATCTGCTGAGGCAAATGTGTGTTTTTTGGTTAGCCTTCAGAACGTACAGCTAGATGAGCAGGAGCAGGAGCAGGAGGACAAGGAGGATAGATGGAAAGGAAAATGTGAAAGAAAAAGAAAGGAAGTAACCAGTGCAGAGGAGATTAAAATAAGTGGGAGGGAGGATAACGAGGAAGTGGAGCAGAAGGAGGACGAGGAGCAGGAGGAGGACGAGGAGCAGGAGCAGGATGAGGAGCAGGAGGACGAGGAGCAAGAGGAGGACGAGGAGGAGGACGAAAGGACATAAAAAACATTTAGAGGGAGATGAACGCAAGGCGGAAGAGCAGGAAGGAATAAGATGACACACACAAAATCATAAAAAATATACGAAGATGAGAAGAGAAAAAGCAATGAAATAATTTGAAACAGGAGGAAAAATTTATTTAAAAAAAAAAAAAAGATGGATAACAAACACGCTCGTCAATCGCGTGACCTGCGTCGCGCCATGAAACTGTCAGAAGGGGTAGAAGAGTAGATATGATGAGCTAAGTAATGGGTGAGATGGGCTCAAAACGTGGCGGGATTTAGAGATGGGACAGAAATTTATGCCCAGTGACAGTTCTTTCCCATAAAGCATTATAACCCATGTGTTGCACAGGGGAAGGGATGGAGATGTGGCACAATGGATGCAACTTCATCTGACCATTTGCCATAAAAGTATCTGTAAAAAAATGCAAGGGAGGCAAAATTCCTTCTTACCTGTAGGGAGGGTAGTTTATTTGTAATAGTAGGACTATTATTAATTCTAACAGCTTTGTTCTGAATTTTGTCTAGTTGTTTTAGTGCAACCTCTCCCCATCCATTCCACAAGGGTGAACAATATTTCAGCCGAGAGCGCACATGACTTATAAACTACAGCTAACTGTTTGTCAGTGAATAAGATACGAACTCTGGACAATAATTCAAGTTTCTTTGAGGCGGTTTTAGCGAGTGATCTGCCATGAGAGGTCCAGCTGAGGTCACTCTCAAGTGAAACTCCCAGAATTTCAATACTTTTTGAATATAGGAATATTAGTAGCACTGAAGGTAATATAAGAATCTGGCAATATCTGTCTATTTGTAAATTATTTATATTTGGTTTTACCAGCATTAAATAACACAAGGTTATTTTGTCCACATTCAATGATCCTACATAAGTCTTGATATATGGAGATGGCTGTACTGTGTTGTGAGTTAGAGATATTAGACTTTATGAATGTGTGTGTTTAAGTGCGAATGAACTGTGAAGTGTTGAATCATCTGCATATGAATGGATGTGATTATGGATGACAGTTTATTGATCATTAATATGATTAAGGAATAGGGTTGGAGCCAGAACTGATCCTTGTGGCACGACGGCATTAACTGAGTGGAAATTGGAATACAAATCACCTACCGGTACTTTTATTCTTATCTTTCTGTCACTGATATATAAGGAAATCAGAGGAATAAAAGACGTTAGGCCATAGCAAGGGAGTCTGGATGCCAGGGAACGGTGCTACACTCTGTCAAAAGCTTTAGAAATATCAAGGGCTACTGCATGAGTTTCTCCATGTTGGTCAATTGATTGATGGATGGTGTGAGTCAGGAGATTGACTATATCAATGGTGGACCTTCTCTGGCAAAATCTACACTGTCTATCACTAATTAAGTTAACAGATTCAAGATGTTTAACTATGTGCATAGTAATTACAATTTCGAATACTTTACCACGAGAAGACGTGTTAGCAACTGGCCTGTAATCAGCGGGGTCAGAGGAACTTTCTTTCTATGGACTTGGTTGGATATTGGCTTCTTCCCAAAAATTAGGGAACGAAAAAGTACTTATGCATCGTCTGAATAATTTAGCTAGAAGAGAAGCAAGTTCTGGAGAGCACTTTTTCAAAGCAGCTGGAGGAATTCCATCTGGGACTGGAGCTTTATTGGTTGGCAAATTGTCTAGCACAGATTTTACGTATCAAGTCTGTATTTTAAGTGGAACAATTTCAGGGGAGTCAAATTCTATTGCTGGAACATTCTGGCTGACTTCCTCTAATGTAGCATTTCTTGCAAATGTTTTGGCAAGTATATTTGCTTTATCACGTGGGTCATTTGTTATGTTACCATCTGAAGATTTTAGTCAGCGGAATGGGCAATGACTTGTTGAAGTTATCACTGAAAGAACTGAGAGTTGACCAGAATATTCAATTGTTATTGGGACTGTTTAGTAGTTTCGATGCTTGGTTGTGGTGAAAGTTTGGTTTAGCAAGATTTAATAATGCTTTTGCATTGTTTCTAGCAATTTTTAAGTTGAATGAGTGATTCAAATGTTTTTTTTTTTTTTAAGTACGAGTTGTATACTAATAACTTTCGGGTTACTGCTTTGCCTCAGGTGCTATCATACAATTTTGGGGAGTCATATCTTTTAGTGAACTTTTGACACTGTATGAACGATTCCATACCAGCCTGTATTAATTAATGCTGGACTGGGTAGAATTGATAACACTAACAAAGAAAGACTGCCATGGAATGTCAGCAAGATAATTTCTTAATCCATCCCCGTCTGCCCTATCAATGTGCCATCAGGTCACCATAACACGTTAAGAATGGAGAGGTGTGGGGGAGCCGATTAATGACTCTTTGATTGAATTGTGGCTGGAAGATCCAAGTGGTAACAGTACTTCTATCCTGTGTTGATCTAGATTATTTGCCGGGAATAGATTCAAGAGATAGACTTTATGGTCAGGATTATCTGATATTCTGGTTGGTTACATTTCCAACTACATAATATTAAACAGTTCTGGAAACAGCTTGCATTCTACACTAGTAACGCCAGTCATGGCAGAATACAGTAACCATTTAACATTATGAACATTAAAATCACCCAAAATGATCATTTCAGTGGTAAGGATAGGTTAGCCAACTGTGTGGATATGGAGTCAAATACACTGGGTTCTGACGTAGCATTGGAGGAGAGATAGACACAGATATATATGGTAATATTTAGATAATTTAGTTCATACTGTGAATAATTAATCAAAATTAGCTGAAGTGAAGTTCAAAACAGTTTCAACCGCAAATTCAGATTTGGTATAACAAGAGATGCCACCCTTGTTACAGAAGTTTGTGAGGAGATTTTAACCAAGAAAACAAAATGGGAATTTTTCAGTGAAGGAAGAGATTTGGGATTCTGTGAGGAACAGGGCTGGAGGGGATACTGTTTGAAGAAAAAAATTTGAACTAAATTCAGATTGGTACTAAGACCACGGCTATTGGTGAAGTATACGGTCGAACCTGCACTTCTCCACTGACAAGCATGAACTATGTTCGCAATTGTCCCTGTCAGCACAGTCGCTTGATAGAGACATGGAGGACTCTGTGCCAACACCCCTTCCCTGCAGGTGGTGGTAGTCTGAGCTACCACTGAGTTGGGGTATGATTGCCATCTTAGTCTTGTGTATTGACAGAAGCATCTTTGTAGTTTTCATAAAGTTGTGTTAACGTTTCGTGGGCTCAAGAGTTGAACACAATGAAACGGACACATTTACTTAAGTGTTGTTGGGGCTGTGTCAGATCCTTTCCTTGAGACTGAAATCAAGATACCTTTGATGTGTGTATAGTTGCTGTTGCATTAGTCCTTTCCAGTGAGGTGGGTATTTATAGCCAGTGTTGGGTTACAACCTAACAATGTGGTGGGGGTCGTTTAGAAAGTAATGTTAGATTCACTGAGGTACAATTAATATTATTTATTTATTTAAGGGTGTGTGGCACCTCGGATTCCTGTGATGATGTGGAGATCAAGGCGTATTTCAAGCATTTACTGTAAGTTGTTGTGTCAGTCCCTTGTGATGAAGTAGAACTGACACGAGGAGCTGAATCATATCTGAAGTGTTTCAGTCCCTAGCGATGAAGGTGAGGTCAAGAGAACGAGCACACCTGAAGAGCTTGTACTTGGTGTTGTTGTTGGCAGGGTGAGTGATGTGTCCCTTGGAGAGGATGCCGCCAGAGAAGCTGAAGGTGCCGTAGGTGGTGATGGTGTGCTGGCCCAGGGTGAACACAGCGTGATCCACTACAGGGTTCTTATCACCTGTGCCGGGAGAATAAAAGAACAAGGACTAGATTATTTTATAGGTGGCAGATGGGGTCGCTTACTATCCACTCACTCGATGTAGTGTAGCTATTCTACATTTAGTTGCAAACGACGTGCTATTCTGTAACCCAGGGAACCATTTACTACCCTGGATGGTAACCAAATAACCAACTGACGGGTGGACAAAGGCACTCCAGCCAGATGGGACCCGTAAGTGTTTACATCCAAGAGAGGGTTGGGGTTTATTGCTCACATTATGCCACTTAGGGGTGTGTGAAGCTGGCCATCCTGGCTGTAACTTCCGGAAACTAGTAGCCTAGTATCGGGCCTCTATGCTCCTAATGGGGCAGAAAAGAACTGAATGATAGATGCATGGATTATGTCAATGCCTGTTGACTGTAGGTACAGCAGTAATAGTTCAGAAGCTTTCCCAGTGGCAGCTAAAATCGCCTGGTGATGAGCATTACGGCTACTGTTTAGGTGTGTTAAGGTATCCCAGGCTCGTATTATCATCAGTTGAGGAAGCTCCCTAACACCTCTTCCTAAGTGATTTATTTTCGGATATGTCTGGTTAATCCGAGTATAGTTGTGTACAGTATTTATGAAGAGTATGGCGATATTACAATATTTTAAATAATACAGAACGGCAGTAAAATGTAATTAGCAATTAAGTCACTTAAGAAAAAATGTCAGGCAGCTTCCACAGCCAAGGAGAATATGGGTCTCAGTGCCGTGTGATCTCTCTCTCACATCCTGAAACATATTTTGTAGGACTTAGGGATGCTCTCCAGTACCTCTCCCTTAATATTATTTAATACTTGATACTATCTGCTCAGATGACATAAGAAAAGAATGTAAAAATATTATTGTGGTTGATACTGCAATAAGTTGGTAAGGATGAATACTGGGAATTCTTCTTAACCGACGACAATACTAGACATGAACTGATCTCACTATAGTCTTTTTACTCTAATTTGTCCTAAAATTCCCATCTCTCAACCCAGAAATCTGAGTAGTGGGAGTTGATTGATACTGGATTATGATGCTAATCATGAAGAAGTGCTGTGGAGAGCATATAGAGTGGTAGCTTTGTCTATTTCTGCCAGTGACCTACGTGAAATAAGCTGCAAAAGGAGGAAAATCTAGGCCAAGTTAGGGTAAAAACAGGTTACCTGGCTGTCTCCTGCATCTTAGGCAATATGCCCTACATGCTTACGGTCAGGGAACCTTAGGAACGGTAACTGTTTTATCAGGAGGCTAGTACACCTACATCTTGTGAGTTGTTAAGAACGGCTAATGGGCAACACAGAAATTACAGGACAGCCAAGAAAAGATGAAAAAGAGCAAAGATGAAGAGAAAAACTACTGTGGATTTATTGGCTGACCCTCTGTTGGGCGGGACACCATACTAAATAGATATAAACTCATACACTTCAATAAATTACGGTGCATCGCCCAAGGAAACCTACATCTGTCTACGTAACATCTAGTGATTTTTTGCCCCATTATTAGCAAAGAGAGCTGGGGTCAGACCACTCGGTCACAGAGTTAGCGTGGGTGACCAGCTTTGCCACCAAGTGGCATTAGGTGAGCATTAACCCTAACCATTCCTCAGATGGAAACCCTTAACAGCCTCATCCATGTGGAGTGCCTTAACCTACCAGACCATCAGGTGTTCATATGGTTATATGGTTACCATCCACCGGATTGCTGGAAACCATATTGTCGTCTGTCACTCAGTGTTGAGTCACGTGAGGGTTGAACTAAATCGACTGCGTGGGTGGTGGGTGTCCCTGCCTACCCCAGTATGCAAAGCCTAAGAAAAGTTTTGAAGAATGACCATAAACCATGAGACCACTTAGGATTTCACTAAGTGTGGCTTATTGCTGTGCCTAAGATGGTTAGGCACATTAACACGACGAGTTGTCTCTAAGTCTGAGGAAAATGTTACCAGCGTCTGTCTAGGAGCCTGATTACCTGTAATTCCTGTCTGACTATTTATTCATAGAATAATCACTCCACACTCTCATGGGGAATACAGTATTAGTCTCAATGGAGCAGAGTAGAATAATGATATTTGTTCGTTGGATACGGTTTAAAGCTGCCATTTGCTCTAAACAAGAATTTTAGATTATATATACTCTTCGTAAGTTTTTATCACTTATACTTTACAGTTATTATAATACAAGTGCTGGAAAAGATATGTCAAGCAAACTATTTTTGGCATCCTTATGGCAGCAGGTCAACCAACCTGGGCTAGATTCAGGACGCAGTTTGCATTAATCATCATCTTAGTTGTCAAATCGTTTAGCACGAAATTTGAACCAATTCATTTTTATCAAGTGTACAGTTGTGAGCCATAGTTTGTGCTCAGCATCTCCCTAGCCCAGTGCCGGGGTAGAAGGAACTCCATCCGGGATTCCACACCAAATGCAAACTTGTTTTTATGATTCTTTCACCTTTATTTGGCCCAGATGTTCGTCCTTTTGCAACTTACTCCACATAGCTCACAGGCACAAAATAAATAAAGAAATTAATAATAAAGACAATACTACGTCTTTACAACCTTTCCGTAGACCTTTCTCATAAATGGCATTGTGTACTAGCGTTAATCACTTGTTACAACTCTGCATTCGAGATGGTAAGATGGCAATTTTAGGCCAGGTTAGATTTTAAAAATGTCAATCAATCAATCAATCATTTCCTGTGGCACCCTCGGGGATGCATAGGGCCTCGATGAACTCACACCACCACATCCTATCTTGTGCTAACTCCTCAAGATCTCCCCAACACTCATCTCCAGCTTCCCGTCTCATTGTCCTCACCCACGTCTCTTTTGGCCTTCCTCTACCTCTCCTACCAGGTGCCACCCACCCTGGTGCACCTCGTATTATTCCGTCTCCTATACACATGTCCTAGCCACTTCCATCGTGAGAATCTAACATATTCATCGATCGGCTGCACTCCCGTTATTTCTCTAATTCTACTATTTGGTATCCTTTCCCACCACTTAACTCCTAATATTCTTCTAAGTGCTTTATTTTCAAACACCAAGAATTTATTTTCCATAGTCACTGTGCTGTACCAAGACTCGTGTCCATAAATTAAGATACTCCTAACCATTACCTTATAAAGTTTGATTTTTGTATGCACAGAGAAATTGTTATTATTCCAAATATTTTTAAGCATTCCCATTGCCTGATTAGCCTTTTTTAACCTTTCCTCGAATTCAAAGTTCAAAGAACCATCCTTGGCTAAATAAGTACCTAAATATTTAAACCTATCAACTTGCTTTACAACCATACCTCCAATTACACATTCCTGCGCATTTTCCATATTCATATTGATTATTTCAGTTTTTCCACAATTAATAACCAAACCCACCTTGCGACCTTCACTCACCAAACAGTCCAACACTCTCTGCATCTCTTCTGGCCCATCACAAATCAAAACTATATCATCTGCATAATCTAAATCCAAAAGTTTCCTGTTCTCTCCCTAAAGTATACCTGCACCGGTTTCTGTTCCAACACGTTTCATAATGTAATCAATGACCAATATAAATAGTAAAGGCGATAGAACACCACCTTGAATTACTCCGGACTTGACTTCAAACGAATCACTCAGACAACCATCAACCATCACTTTACAAAATGTGTCCTCATGCATGTTCATAATGACCCTCACAAACTCCTCTGGTATTCCATAATGTCTCATGATCTTCCCCATAGACTCTCTCGAAACACTATCAAAAGCCTTTTCAAAATCAACAAAACACAGACTTAACGGTACTCTCATTTCATTAACTTGCTGCATCAAATGCCTAACTATAAAGATCTGATCATTGCAACCACGTCCCTTTCTAAAACCAGCCTGTTCATCCCTCAGAATACCCTCAACCATCGGCTCCAACCTATTTAACAACACTCTACTGAAAACTTTCAAAGCTATCGGTGACAAAGAGATTCCCCTCCAATTACCACATTCACTCAGGTCTCCTTTCTTCGGAACTTTAACAATTACACCATTCTTCCAAACTGATGGTAGTAACCCCGTCACCCATATCTTATTGAATAGCTTGGTCAAGATCATTATTAATCTATCCCCCTCCACTTTAAACATTTCCGGAAATAAACCATCCTCCCTGGTGCCTTATTATTCTTTAACTGTTTTACTGCTTTCTCCACTTCTGCAAGCCTCAACTCTCCTGTTTCTATATTTAAATCTTCCTGAGCAGACGGTATATCCTCTTCTGGTGGTATTGGTCTATTAAGAACTGTCTCAAAATGCTCTTTCCATCTATTTTTAATATCTCCATCTTTGGTCAATAAATTTCCTTCCCTGTCTCTAATTGGTATTTCCTTGCGTTTACCTGCATTACCACTCAGCTCTCTAATCGATTCATATGCTATTCTTTGACTCTGTCCATCATTTTTGTTTATTAGGATTTCAGTCTCTGCAACCTTTTCATCCACACATCTTCTTTTATCTCTCCTAGCTAACCTTCTTACTTCTGAATTCAAACTCTAGTACGCAGCTCTTGCTAATTCAATCTCTCGTTCATCAACGCATTGCATCTCACTCCTCAATTTAGCCTCACCTCTCTTTTTTATCATATCCCACGTTTCCTCTGATATCCATTTCTTTCTCCTGAATCTATGTCTCCTTCCAATCGTACATTCAGCAGTCTCATGCAAAACTTTGTTCACATCCTCCCACATCTCATCTACACTTCTCTCCCCCTCTTCCAACGTTTCCAACACCAAAAACCTATTTCTGCATTCTAATCTGAATTCCTCCTTTTCTTCTCCTTCCCTTCTAAGTTTAACAATATCGTATCTACCAACACCAGATTTTTCCTTCTTCTGATTTTTAAGTTTAAACCTTATTTTTGCAATGCTGAGTTGATGGTCACTACCAATATCCGCTCCCCGTTTAACATGAACATCTAGCAGAGAACTTCTATGCCTCCTACTGATAGCGATGTGATCAATCTGATTTTTATATTTTCCACACGGCGACACCCAAGTTGTCTTGTGTATATTGCAATGCTGAAAGAATGTGCCCCCGATGACTAAGTCATTTGCTAGACAGAAGCTTCCAAACCTCACTCCGTTTTCACTCATCCTACTACCAACTCCCATCTTACCCATACATGCCTCAAATCCCTCATTTGAACAGCCCATTACTGCATTAAAGTCTCCAACGCAGATCAAAACATCATGTCTAGGTACCCTTCCTACTCCTTCTTGCAACTTTTCATAAAATGTGTCTTTCCTTTCATCGAGTGCATCATTAGTAGGTGCATAACACACAAACAGACTGATGTTGCCATGATTTGATTTAAACCGTGCGTATAGCAATCGCTCATCTATAGGATCCCACTCACATAAAGCCTTATTTGCTTTACAACCCAGCAACAATCCTACTCCCTGATAATGCATTCCGTCCTGTCGGCCAGATATCAATAAACGTATACCATCCTCCAAATCCAACTTATCGACTCCGGTTAATCTAGTTTCTGTCAGAGCACAAATATTAAGTCCGTAATTTTGAAAAACCTTCACTAACTCATCGATTTTACCGTCATGATTTAGCGTTCTCACATTCCAGTTACCAATTTTAATTGTATTTTTTGCATTGACAAAGGAATTAGATTGTAACTGAGGCGACCGTGAGATTCTTAGCACCCCCTGCCCATTTAAGGGCTGCACGGGACTGGGGGCCATTATTGTTCTTTCAGAGTCCATCAAGGTTTCTTTGGCTAACTTCCTGAACACCTCGCCATTGTGTTGCAGTCGCAGTAGGCAGCTAACTTGCCTGATTGCCCACACCCGAAAGACCCAGCTATGCTGTAGCCAGTCACGAGCCGGCATGCTTCCCAGCCATTTCACTCTCAAGGAGTTCCTCTGCCTGAGAAAGCAACCACCCCCCTGCTCCCGAGGGCTTTTGATCTGTGTAGGTAGAGGGCGATCACTCCCTCACTAGCCATATACAGTGTATATACAGTGTATAGGCTACCATACAGCACCATTACCAGTGTCATCACGAACTGTTCCTTGTGTAATATAACAGATTTGGAACTGTCACCTTAAACCTGGACAACAGGTTTTATTTCACTGTAAAACCTTGGCTATGACTTCCTCCAGCCAGGAGTGAGAATAGTGGTAGTACTGTACTAATAGAGTAACCGCAGTTTTCTGGTCGAGCAGACACATTAATTACTGGAAAGCATTTCTCCCTGCAGGGTGGTCTTGTGCAGTGAGCCAGAGTTCACTATCAGCAGAGGGCGCCTGACACAGGGAAGCACGATGACTAGTGTAGAGGTTTGAATCTAGAATGAACGCTGCACTTGCCTCTCCATCTAGTTAACGGGGGCACCATAGCAGGCTTTACATCACTTCGATATTTTGCTTAATGGTTACCACCCAGCTTTGTAAATGGTTTCCTGGATGAGACGAGGATTTGCATTACTATGGCTCGCAACTGTATGTACTAACCTGCCAATACCACATCAGGATCCTGCAGTACTTCCTTGCACCACGCCATGTCATCACTCACTACCACAAACACAGGCTGCAGTACCCTGTTGACATGATACGGGCCCTCGTGTAACACTAAGTAACATGTAATACCTCGAAATATATGACATCACATCACATGTATATTATAAATATGTATCCTATCTTATAGGGTCTCTGTTCTTCAGTGCCAGGATAACAACTGCATAATAATAATTATCAAAGGACTATCAGTGACTTCAATAAAATTTACAAGCATTATTACTCTAAATGAAACATACAAATATACTTTTACGGATGACATAAATATTATGGCATGCTTTCTCTACAATATATTTTGTGTTCATAGATTACCTTGAAAATTACAGAAAACAGAATTATCATAATCCTGTAATGATTTTGCCTCACTAATTTTTTCTTGCATTTCTCATTTCACTGTCCCTCAATATACTGATGGCGAGCGAAGTAGGAAAAGTCAGGAAAAATATACATGTTGCCTTTCCCTTTGGTTCAGAGTGACTGGCAACAGACAATGAGATGTGCAAACTTACTAGGAAGCGACAAGCAAGTTATTAAAGCAATCCTGAAGCCATCCGGCTTCAAAGATTGATTGGAAAAGCCAAAAGGTACATGTACATCCCCCAGCACCCTGCCTATGGCCACTCAAACACACACGTTTTCCAGTGGTCGGTGGTTAATGTTAGGAGTGATATTTTGAACAAAGTAGGTCACATACTCTCCTCTAAACAGACTATTAGTACGCTGCACAGCCTGTCATAAGAAAATATTATGTTGAAATTTACTTTTTTTTTTCTGTTCTAATTTTGTCATGGCAGACTTCATACGTACTAAATCCAAACATATAAATTTGAGAAACTGGTCTCACGCGTAAAATGCATGTGAAACTGAAAGCATGGATAATTACAAACCTCTGCCTATAGAATTCAAAAGCTCGCTGGAAGTACTGGTATGTGAGAGGCGGCATCTGGAATTTGCCTCGCATATACCGGATATAGTCAGTTCTTCGCACGTGGACAGTGACCAGCGTGGAATCACGGCGAGAGGGGTCAAACTTTGGCAAGGCTTTACCGATGCTTCTCCATGCTTTTTCCAACACTTCTTCTTTGTAGGCCAAGACTTTTCTCACCAGGTCCCGATGATGCAGGAAAAGGTCACGCGGTAAGGGGTAATTATAGACGTAGTACGATTTTTGGAGTAGAGGTCCCTTCACAGCACCATCTTTGTTTTTCTTGGCCAATGCCTCGCCTGTTTGGTAAAGCTGACCATACAGATCCTCATACCTGTGGAATCATTCAAATAAAGTTCGTATTTCGTTTTTGCTGCCTCCAGATGATCCTACTCAGCTTAAGATTGGCTTTTTGAGCAGGCAGGGTTAGGTATAGCACTAATTAGCCCTCAACTCTTAAAGTTCTTTCTCATGATGAATAGAAAAATTTAGAGGTAGGAAGAAAATACCGACGGAATATTTCATTTATGTTGTTAATTATTGTCAGTATTTAGCTGGCTATATATTATTTTACACTCTAATCTTTACTCTGGTTTGCCATTGATGTTCGGTTGATGTGTGAAGATAACAGTATAAATAGACATTCTTATTTACAACTTAGTGAAGTAGTCTTGATGACATAGGAGACTTCGTAGCAGTGTGTGTGTGTGTGTGTGTGTGTGTGTGCATATTTCTTCTTGATATTATTGTGTTAACTATGTATGAGTATATTAGGGTGGTCCTCAATAGTCTCAATTGTACACCTAAATGAAAAAAACTAATTTTCTACAGGTGCTTCCTTATGAAATAGTTCATACTGATAAAAAAAAAATAGTTGGTGTCAAATATTGTCCTTAAACGATTTCATTAAATACTGTGACACGTGCGGTGAGTACTGCTGGTTTTTGGTCTCCGAGTCGGAGGATAGCTATTGCAGTTTTTGATAGAAGGTTTTACTTTTTTCAGTGGGATATTTAAGGAACGAAAATACTTCCTGTAATTCTGGTTTATTGACAACTTGACAAAAAAATAAAAATAAAAGACCAGAATGGCATTATATGCCAGGGCATTTCGCAAAGCAATAAATAATGCCGGGAGTAGCTAGATGGATTTCCTGCTTTGTTCGTGCCAGGGAATTGATGGCGATGCCACACAACAGCTTGCAGTAGATATTGATGTTGCTGTCCGTCTTTCGTTATGACTTGCTAATAGTCCCGGACGAGAGCTACAGGAAAAAGTCCATACAAGGAGGGTAGAAGGGCTGCAAGAAGGTGGAAAAAAGGCAGAATAAAAGAGAGAAGTGGAGGAGAGATCGGATGAATATGATTTGTAGCAGATGGGGGAGGTGGAAGGTGTGTGAAAGATGTTCACGGAAGAAATCTATGCAACATGTGAGGTGGTGTGTGGGGGGAAGAGAAGACAAAATGGGATGAAAGGAACAGCAAGATGGAATGATAAGGTGAGGCAAGCTGTGGCACAAACGAAGAAAGCATATAAAGAGTGGATAAGAAGCAAAGAGGCGGAGAGAATTGAGAGACGAAAGAGAGAGTTACATGTAGAGAGGAAAAAAAGAGGTGAAAAGATTAGTAAGAGAGAAAAAGAGAATACATGGGGAATTTGGAAGGAATTTGAGTGCAAAGTGGAGGAAAGGTAAGAAAATGTTCTGGGAAGAGGTAGAGTAAGACTATCTATTTATCTATATACCTAGGTGCTTCCCCCAAGGAAAGGGAGGTAGACCAGACAGGACGACACACTTCCAGTTTACTCTTCCACTCAAACACATTCATTCGCATCTTAGCCTCAAAGGGGAGAACGGACAGATCCTCACTGCACCACACCGCACGAGGGTCAACTGCACAGTGCAATCAGTGACATCCAAAGCAGGGCCCGACAGCAGAGCTGGTTTACCCCTGCCACATCACAATGGACCCATCCCCTTACCCGCACCTGACCTGACTAGCTGATCAGACCAAATGCGGAAGAATATCCCCTCAGGGCTGCGTCATCATTTATTCATTCACAATTTCTCTCCATTTACTTCTGTTACGCACAGTCATTCTTCCTTGCTCAACAGACATCCATCTCGCATCCAGTGCTCTCTTCACACTGTCCATCCATCCTATTCATGGTCTTCCTCTCAGCCTTACACCTCTCACATCAGATCTAGTTATCTTTTTCACCAATCGCTCATTATCCATTCTCTCCATATGCCCAAACCATCGCAACACCCTCTGCTCAACTCGATCAGCCCTCTCCCAAACAATTCCAGTTCTCCTTCGCACTTCATCATTCCTCACTCGATCCATACGTGTCACTCCACACATACTCCTCAGACACCTCATCTCCATTACATTCAAGCTTTTCCACTCTGCTACATCCATATTCCATGTTTCAGCCCAATATAATGCAGTCGGTATCACAACACCCTCATACAGCCTTCTCTTTACATCCATTCTAAGTAAGCGATATCTAAATACCTTTTCATTCCTCCCAGCACCTTTCCTACGTCATTCATTCTTCACTTCTGCATCTATTCTTCCATCCACAGCAACATGTGACCCTAAATACTTAAAACACTCTACCTCCTCAAGCAATTCGCCATTCAAAACTATATTCATCCTCCTACCATCTACCGACCTCGTCCACTTCATCAATTTACTCTTGTTCTCATTTACTTTCAATTTCCTCCTTTCACACACCCTTCCATACTCCTCTACCAAGTGTCTCAATCTCTCCTCTGAATCAGCCACCAGTTCAGTATCATCTGCAAACAGCAGCTGCTTCAGATTCCACTCTCTACCATCAGCATTTACCATACCCAGACCTCCACCTAAAACTCTTGTATTCACCTCCTTTACAACACCATCCATATAAATATTAAACAACCAATGCAACATCACACATCCCTGTCGCAGCCCCACTCTCACGGGAAACCAATCACTCATAGCATTTCCCACTCTTACACACGCTCTACTGTTTACATAAAAACTTTTCATCCCTTTTATTAACCTACCATCAAGTCCATACAATCTTAAAACAGTCCACAAAACCTCCCTCTCAATTGTATCATACGCTTTCTCTTAATTCATGAATGCCCAAAACACATCCTTGCCTTTCGCTGAATACTTTTCACACACTTGTTTCACAGCAAACAACTGATCCACGTATCCCATCCCTCTCCTAAAGTCACACTGCTCATCCTCAATCACTCCCTCTGTACTCTTTCTAACTCTCTTAATTAACACTCTACCACACACCTTACCTACCACACTCAACAGACTTATACCCCTAAAGCTAGTACATTCATATTTATCACCCTTGGCTTTACACAATGGGACCACACAAGCACTTGCCCAGTCAACTGGCACCATACCTTTCACAAAGCACACATTCAACAGTTTTACTAACCAGTCAACAATAGTCGCTCCACCACCCTTCAGTCATTCCACAGCACACCCATCCGTATCTGCAGCTTTCCCTTTTTTCATCTCTTTTACTGCCTCTTGCACTTCCTCCTTCGTGATCAAGGAATCGTTCAACTCTCCCACCGCATTTATTCCTTGCACTCTTCCATACGCCACAATCTCAGCCACCCTTTCCTCCTCTATATTTAGCAATCTTTCAAAACACTCTGCCCATCTCTTCCCTACTGCATCCATGCCAATTAACATCCTTCCATCCTCTGCTTTTACTCGCTCTTCCTTCCCAGACTCTCCCCTTTGCACTATTTTCACCTCCTTCCAAAACATTTTCTTATTCTGTTGAAAATTGTCAGTCAGCCGCCTACCCCACCTCTCATCTGCTTCCACTTTAGCATCACGCACAGCCCTTCTCGCCCTATTCCTATTTTCCTTATACCTCGCATATGACACCTCATCCTTCCTCTGCAGCCACACTTCATATGTACGTCTCTTCTAAGCCACAGCCATACTTACTTCCTCACATAACCATTCACTTCCTTTCCTTGCACCACCATCCACACGTCTCACACCACACACGTCTTCCGCATACCCCACCACAGTACTCTTAAACAACTGCCATTCCTCCTCCACACTCCCATTTTCCTGATCTTTCACTGCGTTCCACTCATCTTTCAATTTCTCCTGATACTCAATCATTTCTCTCTTTCATCCAACTCACTCACTTTCAAAACCTCCCTGCCACACCTAACTCTCCTAGCTCTCACCCATCTCTTACCTACTCTTAACTTCCCCTCCACCAGGTAGTGGTCAGACATACCTCCACCCTTCCCTCTTAGAACTCTCACATCCAACAATCTTCCTATTACATTCCTGGACACAACCACATAGTCCATCAATGCTCTATCAAAACACTTCCACCCTCCTGTCTCACTCATGTATACTTATAAATATCTTACTTCTCAAAAAGGGTATTTCCAATCACCATATCTCGCTCAACGCACACCCCTATCATTCGTTCCCCATTTTCATTTCTTCCAGGCACGCCATGCATACCAACTACACCTTCAACTGCTACATTTCCCACTCTAGCATTCAGATCTCCCATCATTACCACATTCACATTCGCTCCAAAACTCTGCAGACACTCATCAACATCATTCCAGAAAGACTCCCTCTCTTCTTCATCCCTTTCACTACCCGGCCCATGTGCGCTCACAAACACCCGCAACTTACATTCAAATTTCGCTTTCACCCACATCAGTCTCGATGACACCTCCTTCCATTCAATCACACACTGCTGTACTTCCGGACTCACTAACAAGGCCACACCTTCTCTTGCCCTTCCTCTATCAGCACCTGACAATCTCCCATTCACACTTCAAAACATAGACTCCCTCTTCCCTTTCATCTTAGTTTCACTCAACGCTAACACATCCAACTTTCTTCTCACAAACATTCTCCCAATCTCCTCCCTTTTAGCCTCAATCGTACTACATCCACAAACATTCATACACCCAATCTTCAGGGTACGGGGATAACTCAGTCCCCCATCCCTTTCTCTGGCCTGTCTCTTTTTAGGAACTAAAAAAAAACAGAGGAGGGGGTCCCTAGTCCCCTCACCCCGCCCCTTTTAGTCGCCTTTTACGACACGCAGGTAATACACCGTGATAAAAAGTTAGTCGGGGAGTGAAAAATAAAAATGGTAGTGGAGAGGGGGGAAAAAATGAGCAGATACAGAGAACAATTTTAAGAACTGTTAAACAATGAGAATGAAACTCATGCGAGTATAAGTGGCTGGGGAATAACTGGGAGAAGGAGGGTGGTGAGAAGAGTGACAGAAAACAGTAGGATGGAAGTAGTGGAAGCAATGAAGAAAGTCAAAATCGGGAAAGCCCCAGAAATTAATGGAGTGTTTGGTGAAATGCTGAAGCACGAAGGAGTGATAGAAGTGGAATGGATAAGGAAGATGTGCAGATTAGCCTGGGAGGAAGGTAGAGTTTGGAAGTCAGGTATAATTATTCCCCTGTACAATGGAATAGGGGACAAAGAAGTATGTGGTAATCAAAGGGGCATTTGTCTTCTTAGTGTAATAGGAAAGTGTATGATAGGATACTTATTGACAGAATTAGGCAAATAACAGAGGATTTAGTTCGTGAAGAACAGAGGGATTTTATTAAGGGAAGAGGTAGCGTACAGTAGATCGGATATTCATTGTTAGGTCTTCAGTGGAAAATTGTCTAGAGAAGGGAAAGAGGTTCTATGCGGCCTTCGTGGATTTGGAGAAAACATATGACGTGGTGGATAGACAAGGAATGTGGAAAATATTAAGAACATCTGGAGTAAATGGAAAGTTGTTGAATACCGTGAAGAGGATGTTTGAAAGGGCTAAAGCAGCAGTGCGTGTGGATAGTAAAGTGAGTGAAATTTTCTATTTGAATGTTGGATGGAATTATGGATGTGTCATGTATCCATGGTTTTTCAGTCTGTATATGGATGGGGTTATAAATGAGATACAAGGTAGTGCAGTGCATGTTGGAGCGGCTTTAATGAGTGGCCAACATTTGGAAACTCCCTGTGCTATTGTTTCCAGATGATATTGTATTGTTAAGTGAAAACGAATGGGATATGCAAGGCTTGGTAATGAGTTTGGAAGAGAGTGTATGAAACGGAATCTAAAGGTGACTGTAGGAAAGACTAAAGTAATGTCTTCAAGAGAAATGAAGTCACTGGATGTACAGTGATGTTCAATGATGAAAATAGATAATGGAAGTGCATTTAAATACCTAGGTAGTTTGATGAATAAGGATCGAAGTTTAGAGGGTGAAGTGCTGGAAAGGGTACAACAAGGAAGAAAGGTGGCTGGTTCTTTGAAAGCAGCGATAAGAAACAGGGAAGTGAGTATGGAAGTAAAAAAGTCACTGCATGACAGTATTGTGATACCACCTCTAATGTGTGGAAGTGAAGCTTGGACCTTCTTGGAAGGACACAAGTCAAGAGTGAAACAGTAGAAATTAGATATTTGAGAGGAGCATGTGGAGTTACGTGGAGAGACAGGCTGACAATTGAGGAAGTGAAGGAGCATTGTGGTATAGATGTAGATATGATAGAAAGCGTTAGGAGAAATACCTTGAGGTGGTTTATCCATGTGGAGATGATGGAGAGCGAGACTGACGAGGAGAGTGTATGTGAGTGAGGTGGAGGAGGGGAGAGGGAGGGGTAGGGGAAGGACAAGATAGAGGGATGACGTGGAGAGGTATATGAGGGAAGAGTGGGTGAGCTGGGAGCAGGACTGTGAAATAGCGAGGGGACTGGGAGACATGGACGTTGTGTGTTTGTGGTCACCGCTTATGGGATTAAGGCGTCTGGGAATAGATAGACAGATAGATAAAAACTACTCCAAGCTCGGCAGTCGTCTACAATGGAAATCGAGTCCAGTACCTGTCGTGCTGACTGGAAGGAGGAGTCTTACTCCCAGTCAGCAAGGTTTCTGTCTAGGAAGTCCATGTTGATGTTGAATGCCTCAAAAATCCGGCTTGAGGCAGATGTGGTGATATTCACTACAGTCCTATTGGCAGTGACTTCTTTTGCTGCTAGGTCTTGGTTGAAGGCTTTCTTCGTGTTCCCCTTTGAGAGCGATCACCATATTACACTTAACATCCAGGTTTATTGTCCCATCGATTATATCGAGTCCGGTTACCTCTTCACTCAGGTACCACAGGTGACTGGCGGGTTTTTTGCCAGCGACCATGGCAATGCTGGAATCGGGACAGCAGAGCAGTCCTTTCAAGAAAGCTAGATCTCCAGCTGAAGCAGCAGTTGCTGATAGAGCGTCGAACCAGGCTTTGATATATAATACTCAAGTGAATTTCATAAATCATCTCAGGCCAATGAGCTCAGCAGCAGTCATTTGAAACTGAGCTCAGAACAAATTCATCTTGATTCCGCAGATCATGAGTGCCATTCACCTTGCACAATGACGTGAACTTGGCCAGAGGAGGTTGAAGTTTGCCCCATGGTGGATGCTAACCAAAGAGAATGGTGATTTACTTAAGAATTTTATGGTAATCATCTCTAGGCTGAGCAATTTCATGTTCCTTGATGCAAAATGACATAACTTATTTTTTGCGGCTGAAAAAAATGTACTGGCCACCACAGGATCCAGATCAACAGGCAAACAATGGCTCAAAGTTCTCATTATCGATGGTTTACCATCTTAATTGGAAAAAAATTGAATATGGCTATATTCGGACCAGAAAACAGGCCGAAGCATGTTGTGAAAACTGCTCCTGCAACAAATTTCAAGATATGATGATGGCATGCAAAATGAAATAATGGGCATCCCAGCTGTTGCTGCAGAAAAGTGCGTGCACCGAATGCTTGTCTAGTGATACTAGATGTATCAAAGCTCATACCGACCACCTATTCTGATAACTCCCAGTCCTTGAGACACTGCATCACAGCATTGGCCATTGCTTGTCCAGTCCCTGTAAAAATCTTCGGTACACCAAGAAGCTTTGCAGTTCCCCTTGTCTCGATGTCAGTGACAGGAACATGGTCAACCTTCTCCTTACTGTCATCTGGAAGGATTTTACCATCCAAGTGGATGATTGGGAGCCTGTCGCTAGCAAGAGATTCCAGGATCTTCTGCACGATCACCTCCCATTGGGTTTGTCTCTATCTCCTAATCAACTACTGATTGACTGCCAATTATGAGAATTCATGACCCAAGGCAGAAGCTGCCATTGATAGTGCGTGAACTGAAGATCGGTCACTGACTTTAGCGTAGTCACGTGCTGCAATCAGCTCTGGTGTAACAATGTTCCTTTCACGGCCTAACCTTTTTGGAGAGGAAAGGGCGCCACCACTCTTGCTAACATTGGCTTCACCACTGCTGCTGTTGCTGCTGTTCGGCGAGTATGTCAGCTCAACAGTCTCCTCCTTCATTGGTCGTTCCCTTTTTTTTTTTTTTTCCTTGCTGCACCTTCTTTGTCATTGACTCTTTGTGTTGAAGCACCCAATCCTCTTTTTCTGCTAGGAATTTGTCGACGCCGACAATGAAGCCCAGTCTCCTTGGCTCCTGTTGCTCTCTGAGGACTTCATGGTCCTCTGGAACTTTGATCAGCCGAAGAACCTCAACGTGGGCAGTATCAAATAAATTACTGGTACTCGCTTGAAACTCATTTTCTCTCTTTATCTGTGGTGTAGATCGTTGAGCTTTTCCTTTAAGGATAAACTGATACTGCTTCACCTTCTTTTCGAAAACAGAAAGTGTACTCCGCTCTTCTGCAGTTGGGATTCGCGCCCTCTCCCAGATGCACATTGTTTCGTGAACAAGGTGAGTTGCTGCACTCTTTACTTCCAACTTTTCACACTGGTGTAACTTGAAATACCGCCTACGATGGGAGACGATTTTCGGGTATCACGTCAGCTAGAAAGCCAATCAACCACACTTGATCCTGTTTTTGGGTCGCACATGTCATGATAAGTCCACAAACGAATACCTAGAATGAAACCAAACACGATGCTTAGTTACAATGTTTACTTCCTACATGATGTTACACTACTCAGTATTTCACCATAACAACAGCTTGACAACGTATGAGTCTTATCTTGTTTAGTCGAGGTTTGTTGAAGACAGTGTTTTGATATACTCAACTTGAGACGATGTACTCAGTAGCAAGAATATCCGATAACTATGAACGGCTTGTGGCTGATCACTTATATATTATGCTGTGGGTGTGGCTGTCTGGGCCAAGCCAGGAATATGATAGAATGCTCTAGACCGCACAACCACGGGCCGGCTGATGTAATCCCAATAGGCTAGGTTATTGTATCTAACTAATCTAATTAAATATAGTATTCTAACTAATGAAAAATCTTGTATCTAATCAAATTAAAAGTTCTTAAATCTACGATTCAGAAAAAATTGACGAATAGTAAGATAAACTGAAAAAGTTGTGATGTAACACATCTCAGTCAGACGATACAGGGTAATGCAGGATCATGTGACAGCGGCAAACGTTAATGAAAATGAATGATATTTTGCAAAAGTCAGATCAGTGAGTTCAACTAAAATAACGCAAAGTACTTTCGAAATATTGATAATGAATTCTGAGAACCACCCTAACGTATATCCAGCATCCACGTTGTTGCATAGGTAACAAACAAAGGGACAAAAGGTGTAATATGCAAAGTAAATCGCTGAGAGAGATTTGTGTTAAGAAGTCTCCTATTAATGTGCATTTAGAAATTTTGTTGCACCTCTTCCTTGTCAATTCGTTCTTCACACTGCATCTATGTATCCTCTGGTATATTACTGATGGAAAACATTTAGGTGTTTAAAGGATATACACAGGGTGGTCCATATACAACACTCCTCTTCCACTCCTCCGCGCAATTTATCGTGTGTTGTGGGGCCAGCTCAATCAGTGTTATCCTTGTCTATCTCGAGTTGTTCATTCACATCCTACTCCCTCTGCCACATGCATGTCCGCATCACCAGATGAAGCCGTCCCCGCAACACATCAGTTACCAACACGTGGGTTTCTACCGGAGCGTTGTTTTCGGGCCATCTTGTGTTAAAATTAATGACAAAACAAAAATGTAATACATATCGCTAAGGACAGGGAGTTACTTGGTCTTATGCTACCTTGAACACGCCCCTTTGGCTCAACGAGCTTTATAAACACGTCACCTGATTCTCGTAATATTACCACCGAAGCAGGCTGGGTTTCTGACAGGTAGAGCAACGTTCTTGAATACCTTAGATACTGTCTTGTGCATTACCCATGTTACGGCCACCTGGAAGAAATGAACGAAGAACAAAATAACATCAGATTTAGAACAGAACAATTTCAGACGTAGAATAGATGGCAAAAATTGTATCATCAATCCAGGAGCGTTTGTGTGTGTGTGTGTGTGTGTGTGTGTGTGTGTGTGTGTGTGTGTGTGTGTGTGTGTATTTGTTTCCATCACCTATTGTATATTGATCATTATCTGCTTTTCTATATACTTCTTTACCTTCAAATTATTGTATGGGAGAGACGAGTTTCCAAGCTGCCTGGGTTTGATACAGCCTACACTAACCTTTCCCATACAAGAGTACTTCCATAAACTGAACAAAATTATCTGGTATAGACTAGAATATACTATAAATGATGCGCTGGGACTGAAAGAGCAAAGCACTGAACACATGAATTGGGCATAATACAGAATAACACGCAACAAAATAGGAGAGAGAGAGAGAGAGAGAGAGAGACAGAGACAGAGACAGAGACAGAGAGACAGAGACCAGAACGTGTTACATGTATTGAACTATCGAGCACAATAGTTTCTTCCCTTTGTGAAACACACTATGAATCTGAATCGCGTGAGGTTCAGTCATCGAGCTAGACAGAACTGCTGCCCTGATTCGCCAACGGATGTCCCCGCATATACAAAGTATGAAGAGGGGGAGTGGGAGGTGGGGAAGAGGAGTAAAAAGATTTTTTTTTTTTTTTTGAGGGTGGTGGTGGGGGTGGGTGAAATCATAACCTGATAACGTGAGATTTGTGATTGTGATGTTCCATGGCTACATATCTTAAAAATTCAGTAGCTAAGTTCGAAAAAAAGACTACTGGCTAGAAGTTGATACTCTTGTCGGTGCTGTATTTATCCAAATGATGTGTAACGGCGGTGAAAAAAGGATCAACTGAGAGAAGGAGATGGTGGCTCTCTTCTTCTTCATTTCTGCAACATTCGCGGCCTTTCATCTAACTTTCGCTCTGTTGAGCACCACCTCTCCTCCTCTAAACCTCACCTTCTTTTTCTAACGGAGACTCAGCTGTCTGAGGCAACTGACAGCAAACCCTTTTCTGTATCCTCCTACTTTCTCTATACTCATTTCAAAGCCAAAGGTGGCTGTTGTGTATACATACGCAACGACTTATCTTGCTCTCGTGTTCCTGAACTTGATTCTTCTGAATTCTCCACTCTCTGGCTTCGGCTTTCCTGTCATTCTCTGACTAAATATATCTGTGCTGTTTACTTATCCCCTAATTCTACTGACTATCAAAAATTCTTCGACTATCTTACTTCTACGATGGAACACATTCTGTCCATTTCTCCTTTCTCTGAACTCTCCATTCTTGGAGATTTCAATGTTCACCACCACCTTTGACTCTCCTCTCCTTTCACGGATCCACCTGCTGAACAAACCTACATCTTTTCTATCCTTAATGACCTAGAGCAGCTTGTACAGCACCCTACCCGTATCCCTGACCGCCTTGGAGAGAGCTCCAACATACTTGACCTCTTCCTCACAACTAATCCTTCTGCTTACTCTGTTAATCTTTTCTCTCCGTTGGGCTCCTCCGATCACAACCTTATTACCTTAACCTGTCCTATCGCTCCAGTACGGCCTGCGGACCCTCCAGGGAAACGTCGTCTCTGGCATTTTGGAGCTGCGGACTGGGAGGCCCTCAGGCAGTACTTCTTTGATTTTCCCTGGAATGATTATTGCTTCCATGGCCGTGAGCCATCTGAGTGTGCCTTGCGCATTACGGAGGTTATTCTCTCGGGCATGGAAGCATACATTCCTTTCTCATATCCTTTGACTAACGCAAGAAAGCCTTGGTTTAATCACGCTTGTTCTAATGCTGTCCGCAACAAGGAGAAGGCCTACAAAAGGTACCGGAGCCAACCCACCCCTGAATCACATAATCTTTACGTTTCTGCCCGGAATCGTGCTAAGTCTGTTCTTCGCTCTACTAAAAATAATTTCATCCATACTAAATGCTCTCAACTCTCCAACTCGAATTCTTCCCGCTCCTTCTGGCACCTTGCCAAAAATCTTTCTAACAACTTTACCTCATCATCCTTCCCTCCTCTTTTCTACTCTGATGGTTCTGTAGCTATTTCTTCTACTGATAAAGCAGATCTCTTCGCACAGACTTTCTCCTCCAATTCCACCTTAGACGATTCCGGTGCTGTTCCTCCATCACTTCCCCCCTCTGACTTCCTCATGGCTGACATTAAAATTTCTTCAGTTGATGTATTTTCTGCCATTACTGGCCTCAGTACTAACAAGGCATATGGGCCTAATGGGGTCCCTCCTGTTGTTCTCAAAAACTGTGCTTCTGTGCTTACACCCTGCCTAGGCAAACTCTTTCGCCTTTGTCTGTCAACTTGTACCTTTCCTTCTTGCTGGAAGTTTGCTCTCATTCAGCCAGTCCCAAAGAAGGGTGACCACTCCCAACCCTCCAACTATCGTCCAATTGCTTTAACGTCCTGTATTTCAAAAGTTTTCGAGTCAATTCTTAATAAAAAAATTTTAAGGCATCTTTCCTATCACAACCTTCTTTCCGATCGTCAGTATGGGTTCCGTCAGGGACGCTCCACTGGCGATCTTCTCACCTACCTTTCAGACTCCTGGTCATCCTCCTTTCGGGACTTTGGCGAAAGCTTTGCCATTGCACTTGACATCTCAAAGGCTTTCGATCGAGTCTGGCATAAATCTTTAATTTCCAAACTGCCCTCCTACGGTTTCTATCCTTCTATCTGTACCTTCATCGCTAGCTTCCTTTCTGGTCGTTCTATAGCTGCTGTCGTAGACGGCCATCGTTCTTCTCCTAGATCTATCAACAGTGGTGTTCCTCAGGGCTCTGTCCTATCACCAACTCTCTTCCTTTTATTCATCAATGATCTTCTAAGCTGTACATCTAACCCTATCCACTCATACGCTGATGACTCCACCCTTCACCTTTCCATTCGGTTCCCGCAACGCCCATCTCAACAGTTACTTCAAGAAACAAGGGATGAGGCTATGGCACACCTAATGTCTGACTTGGCTCATATCTCTGACTGGGGTAAAAATAATATGGTTGTCTTTAATGCTTCTAAGACTCAGTTCTTACACCTATCAACCCGACAAAATCTTCCACAGGTATACCCACTAATGTTTAATAATATTCAGATTAATCCTGCATCATCCTTGAACATGCTTGGGGTTTCATTTACTCGGGACTTATCTTGGAAAGATCATATTACATCTCTTGTAAAATCTCCTTCCAAGAGATTGGGTGTGCTAAGCCGACTCCGCTCTTTCTTTACCCCTGCACAATTGTTGACTCTATACAGGGGTTTTATCCGCCCCTGTGTGGAGTACAGCTCTCATGTGTGGGGAGGCTCCCCACATACAGCTCTTCTCAATAGGGTGGAGTCAAAGGCTTTTCGTCTCATTAACTCTCCTTCTCTTACTGACTCCCTTCAACCTCTGTCTCTTCGCTGCACTGTTGCATCTTTATCTCTTTTCTATCGCTACTTTAATGGTCGCTGCTCCTCTGAACTGTCTGCTTGCATTCCTCCACCTCTACGACGGGCGCGTAGCACCCGTCTGGCAGCAAACTCTCATCCCTTTTCTGTCCAACTCTCTAATGCAAGAGTTAACCGTTACTCCCAGTCTTTCATTCATGCAACAGGTCAGCTCTGGAACTGTCTCCCTCTGTCTGTATTTCCTCCTGCCTATGATCTCCAGTCTTTCAAACGCAGTGTGTCCGGGCATCTCAAAATGATCGGATCTTGAATTTGGCTCTCTATTGTATTTTGTTTTTCTCTTGGAGGGAACTGTTACTGCGGGCTCATGGCCTTTGGTTCCTTCTTCCTCGCATAAAAAAAAAAAAAAAAATATATATATATATATATGTATATATATATATATATATATATATATATATTATATATATGTATATGAGAGAGAGAGAGAGAGAGAGAGAGAGAGAGAGAGAGAGAGAGAGAGAGAAAGATGACATTAAGTCGGCGCTATAAGAAAAGAAAAAAAAACTAAAATTGGTGTTTTCTGTACTCTGTACATCGAATTTGTCTGCAGTTCACAGTTTGCTGCTTGCCGACAACAAATGAGAGATGTGTAGATTGATTCATTGCTGTGTGAATACTTACCAGCAGTAATATCTGAAGAATGAATATAGATAAGGATAAAATGTAGTCTCGAGAACAACTTATACTGGGCAAGAGTAGTCAGTGGCTACGGTGTGGTTTGCATGTGGGGAAACAAGGGGGAATTCCCTTGAATGAAAAACATTGTGGTAGGTGGGTGTGCCCAACATTCACTCACTGGACGTGGTCGTAGTGCTACCTTCAGGTGACTACATTGAGTGGCAAGTCAGTTGTTCTATAAACCCAGTAATTTTTTACTAGGGTGGGTGGAAGTCATATAATCAGTTGGATGCCCATTGGTCTAGTGGATTTAGGAAATCCATCTGAAAATAGCGTACGGTATATAAGTTTACAGTCAACAGTAATTGAGGGTTATTGCTCATTTATTGCCACATAGGGGTAACAACAGTTCATCCTTCTCATATATTTTGGGATCAAGTAGGATAAACCAAGATTTAACACCCTGATGGGATCAAAGAGAAGTGAATATAGACAGAAGAAATCTAATTGACATTCTACCTGACACAACTCTATGATCATCGACATCACAACCTTCATCACCATCAGGGTCACAGTCCTCACCATCACCATCGTCACCTCCACACCCCCACCAATATTACAGTTTTCTCCACCATTATCGCCCTGTTTTAGCAAGTGGAGTGATAATGTTTTTGTCCGCGTTTGTGTGCCTGTCTGTCGGTGCCTGTGTGTGAGTATCTGTTACCATTGTCTGTGTAACTGTTACCATTATATCTCATGAACGGCTTGAGCTGTCAACATGAAACCTTCAGGGTATCAAGATATGGCCAAAATCTTGGACGATTTCTAAAATGGGCATTCGGGGTCAAGGTCAAGGTCACCAAAATTGCTGTCATTTTTTAAAATATGAATTGGCTTTTTGTGAAACGTGGCTAATGGATTCCGTAAAGTTTTGTAAATTTTCTTCACATTTGGTTTGTAAGTAGCTTGTAACGTGCCCAACAGCCTATTCTGGAGGGCTATTAGCATTCGACTCCCGAATGCTTTTCTTTCATTACAAAAGCCGTCACCTGCATCCTTATTACCATCATCACCACCTCCACCACCATCATCACAACTTCTCATCTCACCAGCGCCACAGTTACTGCCATACAACCAGTATTAACAATATAATCACCACCGCTACCACCACCACTGTTGCCACTGTCACAACTCTACCACCATCACCAGTACTAAGACAGCTCTACCACAACCACCAGTGCTACCTCAGCCCGACCACCACCACCAGTACTACCACAGCTCTACCATCACCACCACTACCTCAACAAACATCTCTACCATAGACCTTCCACTAAATTATCAACGCTGCCACAGTCGAATCATTGTCCACCACCACGACTACTACCACCACCAGCACTACTAGCACTACTACTACTTCTACAGTTCTACCACCACCAGCACTACTACTACTTCTACAGCTGTACCACCACCAGCACCTTCACCACTACTACTACCACACAGCTACCATTACCTGCACTCCTAACACAACTACTATCACAACTCTACCACCACAGACACCTTCACCATTACTACTACCACAGTTCTACCACCACCAGCACTACTAGCACTACTATTACCACAGCTCTCCCACCACCAGCATTTTCACCACTACTACTACCACAGCTCTATCACCACCAGCACCTTCACCACTAGTACAACCACAGCTCTAACACAGCCAACACCTTCACTACTACTACAACCACAGCTCTATCACCACCTGCACCTTCACCACTACTACTTCCACAGTCCAATCACCACCAGCACCTTCACCACTACTATTACCACAGCTCCACCGCCATCACTACCATAGCACTACCACCACTACCACAGCCATAGCTTTACCGTCCCCACTAATGCCACAACTGTACCACTACTACCACTACTGCCACAGCTTTTCCACCACAACCATCACTACTACCACAGAAATGACACCACCGCCACCAGCTCACATTTACACCAACACCAGCACTACCACCAGAGACCTATCACCATTGCAGCCATCACCACTACCACAGCTCTACCACCAACACTATTAGCACCATGACCACTACTGACATCATACAACCAACACCACGACCATGTACACCATCGCCACCCCTACCATCATACATCATCACCAACACCATCATTATCACTAACACCACCACCACCATCAGCAGTACAACCATCACCACTGTAACTTCCACCATCACCTTCAGCACCACCATTGTCTCCATCACCTCCACCACCACCATCGTCTCCAGTACCACCACTATCATCATCACCACCATCACCATCGTCTCCAGTACCACCACTATCATCATCACCACCATCACCATCGTCTCCAGTACCACCACTATCATCATCACCACCATCACCATCGTCTCCAGTACCACCACTATCATCATCATCACCATCACCATCGTCTCCAGTACCACCACTATCATCATCACCACCATCACCATCGTCTCCAGTACCACCACTATCATCATCACCACCATCACCATCGTCTCCAGTACCACCACTATCATCATCACCACCATCACCATCGTCTCCAGTACCACCACTATCATCATCACCACCATCACCATCGTCTCCAGTACCACCACTATCATCATCACCACCATCACCATCGTCTCCAGTACCACCACTATCATCATCACCACCATCACCATCGTCTCCAGTACCACCACTATCATCATCACCACCATCACCATCGTCTCCAGTACCACCACTATCATCATCACCACCATCACCATCGTCTCCAGTACCACCACTATCATAATCACCACCACCACCATCGTCTCCAGTACCACCACTATCATCATCACCACCATCACCATCGTCTCCAGTACCACCACTATCATCACCACCATCACCATCGTCTCCAGTACCACCACTATCATCATCACCACCATCACCATCGTCTCCAGTACCACCACTATCATCATCACCACCATCACCATCGTCTCCAGTACCACCACTATCATCATCACCACCATCACCATCGTCTCCAGTACCACCACTATCATCATCACCACCATCACCATCGTCTCCAGTACCACCACTATCATCATCACCACCATCACCATCGTCTCCAGTACCACCACTATCATCATCACCACCATCACCATCGTCTCCAGTACCACCACTATCATCATCACCACCATCACCACTCTCCCAGTTTCCACCACAACACTCGGTCTCACTGGTCACTGTTCCGCCCAAGAGCAGACCTTCGCCAGTTAAAAAAAAAAAAAAAAAAAAAAAAAAAAATGGACGATTGAAAACTGCGATATCGAATTACTAAAACTGTCAGTAGTTACCGTATACCCGGTAGTGATGGCTCAGTAGTGTAGAATTTATGGTCTTAAGTGATTCTCCTCTCTAAACCGAAAGCGCGCGCACACACACACACACACACACACACACACACACACACACACACACACACACACACACACACACACACACACACACACACACACACACACACACCTCTTCCCTGATTCGCCAGAATATGAGAACAGTGGTTCTAATGAAATACATGTGGCAGGGCAAATTCATAATCCCATGTGGCTTACAATGTCCAGTCGATTATTACTAAAGTGGGTATCTCACTGGGGTTGCGAACAGTTGGCGAAAACGGCGAATCGGCCTTTTCAGACATTCACTAGAATCGTCAATCATTCTTTAAAAATTCTGTAGATATTCTTCAAGTGTTCGCCATGTTCACCAAACGTTCGCCGACCTTCCGAGGAAATTTTGAACATGTTCAAAATTTTCAAGAAGCTTTGGCGAACATGACTTTTCGCAAAATGGTCTGTAAATATTCGCCACAGTCATCAAATATTCTTCAACTGGTCTGCAAACGTTCTTTTTGATCGTCAACTATTCTTCAACTATTCACCCTCCTCCAGAATGTGACGAATAGTTGAAGAATAGTTGAAGAATAATTACAGAATAGTTGGCGAATACAACGAATGGTTGGAGAATAGTTGCAGAGTAGTTACAGAGCAGTTGACGAATTGTGTAGCCGCCATAATCTTTTTGAGAATTTTTTGCGAACAATAACACAACACCCCTTTTGACGACTGGTTGAAGAAAAGTTGGTGAATAGTTAAAGAATAGTTGATGAATAATTCGCGAATAGTTGATGAATATTTGGCAACCAGTTGACGAAAAAATTGACGAACACAAAAACCAGCGAATAGTTGATGCATAATTGATGAATAGTTCATAAATAGTTGACGAACAGTTGGTGAACTCTGCTCATGGTTGGCGATTATCTGTGTTCACGTGACTGTGAAGTTATATAAGGCGGGCGCGCCGAACGTCTGACAATCATTTTCAGAACGGTTGGCGAACTGTTCACGTCGTTTGCGATTTTTATAAATTTTTGGCAATCATGCCTAGAAGGAAGGCTGGTCAGAAGGGACAGGAAGTTGCCCAAGATGTCCAGGATAGCCCTGATGCCCAGCAGACCGCCGGGCAGACTGGCCAGTAGTCCGGCCAGACAGTGCAATGCGACATAGAAGGCCACCAGGCCCGTGACACCGAGGAGAGGCCACCTAGGGCCTCTAAATATCTTGATACTTCTGAGCACTGATTTCTTCGAGGATGCAGAGGAAAATGATACTGAACAGGTTGAACCCACCCTTTTTATAGGGTAGGCTCCACTGGAGGGGTGTGTGAGGTGGATTCGCCGACTATTCACAGACTGTTCACAGACTATTCTTCAATTTGTTGTCAACTGTTTTCCAAACAGTTGTCAAACAGTCGCTACATTCGTCACATTCGGCCAAATGTCACTGACTGTTCGCAGAATTCGTCAACTATTTGTCAACTCTTCTTCAACTTTTCTTCAATTATTTGCCAAATATTCATCAAAATATCGCTAACATGTTCCTAAGTATTCATCAACTATTCACATTTGGACTCTCACTGACTTGCAAGTACTTGGCGAATAGTAGAGTCGCCAAAAATTCGTCAGAAAAAGTGATGAACCGCTAGTCACCGCTATTGCCAAACGTTTGTCGCACAGTGAGATACTACCTTAAACGATTTTTAAAATGACGTGAATCGGACAAAAGTGATGCTTTATGTTCACGGTGGCATTGGCATGAAAGTACAATGAGCAAAGAAAAAAAGCAACAGCCCAACCTTAGCTGAGCATGGAGAAATGTAGTTCCCGTAAGAATTGTGAAGACATTGTTGGTGATGATATTATGTATCAAGAAAAATCGAGGAAGCAATAAAAATAGTTTACATTAACACACCGCATGCCAGCTATTTTTAGCCCTCTGGGTCACCCCAAGTGCCGGCCATTTTTCGACCCTTTTTTTTTTTTTTTTTTTTTTTTGACTATAATGATAGGTTTTGATGTGGAAACAACAATTTTCACCATTAAATGCTCACCGAGGGTTGGAAATCGGTTTCATTGAATCCTGCATACTCACGTACAGGTATAGCTGCTCTCTCATGCTCACCACGTACGTGAGAGAAAGCCGTTTTCTATGTAAGGTATACTCAGGTATTAATGCTGGAAAGGTATAGCAATGTTCAGTACACTTTTCTGATTACTTATTACTTCAACATCTATCACAATTTGCGTGTCTTTCTCACTGTGAATGCATTATCTTACACTTACTTGAAGATAGGTACAACCTGACTTCATTACGTACAGTCCTGGCACTTACAAGAAGATATTTACAACTTGACTTCACTATATAGTCCTTACACTTACAAGAAAATATTTACAACTTACACTTACATGAAAACATTTACAAAATGCCTTCACTATGTACAGCACTGGGTGAGGTACACAGGCAGAGTGAGGCAGAGCGAGTGTGAGGGGGGGAGCGAGTGAGTGTATGGCCTTGACAGCCTGGGGTATGGTAGAGGAACAGTTACCTTACATGCCTGCCAATTTTTACCCTCGAATCTTGAAAAATGCGGTCACAGTGAAGCTTTTTAATTCAGATCGATTTAAAACGGCACTGACACTGGCCGCAGCATTATGTTACACCATTTTAAAACGGCACTGGCATGTGGCGGGTTAAACAAGTGAAGGCATAAGCCAGGGTTTAGAATAATACCATTCTACAGAACCTTGTGAACAAGATAAAGTGTTGATAAACATGTCACTCAAATACCAAGTGCACAAATACAAAGTGCGCTGGGGCTGTAACAACAACACCTGCTACTACTACTACTACTGCTGCTGCTGCTACCATGTAAGAATTCACTGAAATCCATGGATACAACAAAAACGATTATCTTAGGGCTATTAGTTTTGAATAACCAAGTGTTTGTTAAATTATGTATCTCTCTCCAGTATTTTATTAATAGATATATTTTGGGTGGCGAGAGGGCCTCCGTGGGTTATCTTCTGATGCAAGTATGCAATAACATCACACGTATTAAAGGCCGATAATAAGTTCTTAGCACTCTAAGTTTTCATACACTAGGGATAATCAAAGCAATGATTTTAGAGAAAACAGTGGAAAAATACCAAAATCATTAAAGTCGATATCACAGCGTCAATAGATTTCGAAAATCTTGACAAACAGGCTGCCTGTGTGCTCCCATTTTCCCCTCAGCGCCTGTGAACTTCCATTCGATGAAAAAAGTGTAAGATAAAACGAAGTAAGCATTATCATCAAAGGGTAGAAGAGCGAGTGGTTATAGATAGTATAGTAGCTGGATATAACTGCGGTTGTAGAAAGATTTTTGTATGTGAGCTTCATAGTACCAGTAGGTGCAACAGGTAAGGAGCATTACTGATCTGATGAGTAAATGTGTGACAAACGTACGCAAAGAGTGGTGAAGAAAAAAATGAACTGAGATGATTAACAAGTGGGCTAAATTATAATGAATTACAATGCACATGGTAGGGGAGAGAGAGAGAGAGAGAGAGAGAGAGAGAGAGAGAGAGAGAGAGAGAGAGAGAGAGAGAGAGAGAGAGAGAGAGAGAGTACAGGAATGGGTTAGCATGAGGGAGTGAGTATGTAAGAGCACGTGGAGTGGAGGATGGGTGCACGGGAAGGTAAGGATTTAAATCTGAGAATAAATATAAAAAAAAGGTATACTTCTGTCTAATCCCAATTCTTGCATTGTGAACTCATGCATTATAGAGGTATGATGGGACAAATGATATAGATTTTCTTGTCACTGCAATCCAGTGCAAATTACAAAAGAACTAAATGACAACAGCACAATGTTGCATTCATAGTCGAAAGCAATGTTCATTATACTTACTAGTTAAGCTTTCGTCGTTGCTGAGTGCACAAAAATCAGAATAGATATGCACTGAAGTATTCAGGTGTTCAATTGTATACTCAAGCTATGTTCCTGGAAACTGACTGTAACAGGTCAACTCTGAAACTGTCTCCCTCTGTCTGTATTTCCTGCTTCCTACGATCTCCAGTCTTTCAAATGCAGTGTGTCCAGGCATCTCGAAGTGATTGGATCTTGAATTTGGCTCTCTCTTGTATTTTGTTTTTCTCTTGGAAGGAACAGTTATTGTCGACTCATGGCCTTTGGGTCCTTCTTTCCAACATAAAAAAAAAAAAAAATGGAGATACTGTGATATCAGAACAAAACACTTTAATTAAATGATGAAAATCGGAGTTGAAACATTTTTGCAATCTGGTATTGACTGAGATGCTGGAAGTATTTTGGACTGAATGAATTTCCAGAATGCGTTGCAATATGAAGGCCAAAAAACAGTTCCCAGATCATGGAAAAATATCACTGTGATTCAGCTTCACGCAAAGCAGATGGGAAAACCATAATTAGCCCTTACAAAATTCTATGTTTGAAAGATAATACTGGTTCCGTACAATATGCAAATCAGGTGGAATATCATACCTGCATAGAAAGTACTAGAAATAGCGACAGATGTCACAACTCACCGATGTTTTTTCTCTTTGCCTATCGTAAAGGATTTCACGCAATCCATTCAGATCGTCGACCTCTTTCCTAAGGTGAACAGAAGCGTTTGTCGTTAACCACATCTAAGTAATTTCTTGTGTCGAAAGGATCAAGGAATCTGGTGCGATATAACTAAAGGATTAGAGCAAATGGTGAGAGTGAGGGAGCGAAGGATACTGAAGTTGGTAATTTCATCATACATCTTGGTGATTCACAGGAAATGCTTGCCATGTTAACAAGGTAATGTATAGCGATGATTATGAATACGCATATTTCATGTTTAAACTTGAAACCGTTATACTTACATAAAGGTGTGTGCTTTCGGCTGATAACACGAAATATATTTGCGGATATGGTTACCTGTGATTAGCCATGATCAAGTCATTGTATGAGATGACGGATGTATATCTGAAAACACGCGAATTGGATCAACGCAGTTCATTGGAATAATGAAAAGAATGTAACTGAAATGAAGGAATTAAGGTCAATAGCGTATTATCAGGGAGATCAATATGTGTATCATAATGCGCAGTGTGATGGTGGGGGGATGGTAGTGATGATGGTGGTGATTATAGCAGTGATGGTGGTAGTGGATGTAGTCGAGATGGTGGTGGTGAGTATAGTAGTGATATTGGTGGCAGAATAGTGATGGTGTTGGTGGTGGACGGGGGGGGGTAGTGGTGGTGGTGGTGGTGGTGGTGGGGGTACTGGTGGTGGTTGGGGGTAGTGGTGGTGGGTCGGACGGCTGTGGTGCGGGTAATGGTGGATGGTTGTGATGGTGAGCGCAGTGATGATGGTGGTGATGGTGAGGTTACTGGTGGTGAGGGTCAGGTTAATGGTGGTAGTGGTGAAGGTAGTGATATTTTGGTAGTGAGGGTAGAGGCAGTGGTAAAGGTAGTGGTGGTCGTGTTGGTCAAGGTAGTAGTGGTGGTAGTGCTGGTGGTGGAAGTGTAGGTGGTGAGGGAAGTGCTGAAGAAGGTAGTACTAATAATGGTGGTCAAGGTATCGATGGTGCTGGTGGTGGTGGTGGTGGTGGCTGTTAAATGTGTTGGGTCTAGTGGTGGTGTTGGTGGTAGCTTATGAGAGTTATTGTGGTAGTGAAAGAAAGTGTAAAAGTAATGATCAGCTTGGTGGTGAACGGTGTGCTGAGGTTAAGGATAGTCATATTGCTCAAAGTGGAGGTGCTGGTGATGATGGTGGTGGTGGTAGTGAGAGTAAATATGGTAGAATCTGTCGTAGCGGTGGTGGTGGTGTTTGTGGTACTGAGTAATGAGTTTGTGATCGTGCTGGCTGAAAGTGTAGGGATTACAAATGCTTAAGGCGAGAAGGTGGTGATGTTGATGGTATTAGTGGAGGTGGTGGTGGTGATGAAAAAAGGGTAAGCTAAGAAGAGAGTATATTGTAGTGGTGGCGGTGGTGAGATTGTTAGTAGATACGAGTGTAGTAGTGGTGGAAGTGGTATTGAGAAGTGGTGGTGATACAGTATGCAGTGATATTGATGGTAAGGGCAGGTGGTTTGGTGGTGAAAGTAGTTCTGCTGTAAGAGAAAAGGTGGTGGTAAGAATGGTGGTGATGATGATTTTGGTGGTAGTGGTCAGTTTAGTGAGGAGGTGTTGATGGTGTTGATGGAAGTGACTGGTATTGGTGATTAAGGTAGTGGTTATAATCTCCACTGGTAATCACCAAATTATTATTACACTAGCGCTACAGCTACTCCGTCGTGTATTCGGTTATCTGTTCTTTTTTTTATACAGTACTAAATTTTCAAGTTAGTTATATAACAATGTGACATCACAATAATAACTTTTACGTTAGCAGTTTACTATTTCATCCACCACCCACAAAAAAAAAAAAAAAAACTTGTAACTCCTTCTCCACCCCCATTAATCCATCATCCACAAACCGAAATCTTTTAAACCTCCTTCCCCCACCTCCCACTCGACCTTCTCTTACTGGCTACATGCTGTGAAATCTTCTGGCGCATCCCTCACGGGATTCGGATTCATAGTGTGTTTCACAAAGGGAAGGAACTTTTGTGCTCGATAGTACACCCACTAAAACAATTATCGGCACCTCATGCTTCGGTAATCTCAGACTAGGTGTGTCTTCCCCAGGTACTTTGTCCCTTGCTCGTTTTTCTCTTTCTTCCTACTTCCCCCACACAGGGGAGGTGGTTACAACGGCGGACGCCCCTGCTGCCTTCCCTCCCTTCAGGGGGGGAGGTGGTCCTGACAACTATAGGAATGACAGGACTGACTGCCCCAAGACTGACAGACGCCAAACCCACAGCCGACTGTGAATGGGAGGTTGTACATCAAGTTGTCATCCCTCGTGTTTGTAGGCAGGATATCATTAGAGTGGCTCATGATTCCAGTTTGGCAGGACACCTTGGAGTGAGGAAGACTGTGGCACGCATTTTGAAACACTTCTACTGGCCAGGTATCTTCAGGGATGTTTCCCGCTTGACATTCCTGTAGGAAATGCAACCTTTGCGACTATCCATGCTCTAGGCTCCACTCCTCTGTCCAGTTTCAATCCCTTCCTTATCAAGATGATGATTGACAACTGTGCAGGAGAGGTGGAACAAGTAAAAAAACACTTGTGAATGGAGATCTCCTGGTCAAAACTGTTAACTCATCCCAGGTGAAAGATTTGCTGAAACTGTGTAAATTCCACAGTTACGATGTCCAGGTGAAAATCCCAGTCTCCATGAATTCTTGCAAGGGTATTGTCACTTGCAGGGATCTCATGGTGATAAGCAAGGACGAAATTGTACATGAATTGGCGCAGCAAGATGTAATTGATGCTAAATTCATTACTCGTTACTTGGAAGGCACAAGGACGAAGACGGCAACTATTATCTTGACGCTGGGCAAAGTTTCCCTTCCTAGTTATGTCAAAGTTGGTTACGAAATCATTTACATTCGGCAGTGCATCCCTAACCCTCTGCGTTGCTTGAAATGCAAGCTGTATGGGCACAGTAACAAGACTTGTCAGGCTTCCCAGCCACTGTGCGGCAAGTGTGCAAGTCAGGGTCATGATGCAGAACGTTGCACATCAGAGACAGTATGTTGCTTTCACTGCAAGGGTCCTCACTCCATTCCCTCTAGGAATTGTCCCAAGTGGAAGGAGGAGAAGGACGTCTGCACGGTGAAGGAAACTGAGGGTATTTCCTTCTATGAAGCTAGGAAAAAGGTGAAGGAGTTGCATGCGACTCCCACGCCGAATAGGTCCTATGCTTCGGTGGTAATGTCCCATCCTGTGGTGTGCTCTGTTGAGACACAAACTGACCTTGTCCTTCTCCCTCCTGCCACTCACTGTCCCACTCCATCTCCATCTCAGCCTCCTATCTGCTCCAACTCCCTCACTGACATCCCTAAGGCTTCAACATATTCTCAGGCTGCTGCTGCATCTCCATCACTACGGCCTGAACTGAAGTCTGCAAGGCTATTAAGAGTAACATAACTACCCTCACAAAAGTCCCGGCCTCAGGTTCTTCCAGCTTCCACCCCAGTGAGGGAGAGAAAGGGTAGCTCTTCATTAGTGGAGTCTGGGAGCCTAGTTGTTGATGAAAATATGGAGGTTTCCTTCAACAAGCACCGGTTAGGTCCCCCAGTAGTCGCTCGCCTGCTGGCGGGCGGCACAAAAAGACTAAGCACACTGGCCCCCAGTGTAAATCTTAACCCACTGCGTCCCGTTGACGTGAATAAACATCCACACGTTTTGTCACTGCCAATCCCGTTGACGTACATAAGCGCAAATCAATTGCAAGGTCCATAATTTGCACAATTTTTCATTTTTGCGAGTGATTTTTGGTATGTATACACAGAACACCTTCCTCTACAAGATGCCAGGCAGGGATAATGCCTTACCCAGCATGACCTCCCCCCCTTAGCATGCCATTGTCTCAGCAATTCACCTGTTGCCAGTGACCTGGCCAGTAAAGCCATGTCATGCCACGGTACGAAATTCAGGGCCAGAGTGATTCCCCAATTGAAGACAATGTGGAGGACAAACTTTACATAGCTTTAGAGGAAGAAACAGTCAGAAATGATGATCAGGTAATGTCCCCAAAAAAGGTCATGTATGTTGATATGTTTGGTGAGTGAAACAATGCTTATATTACCTATATTACTGTGTGAAAACCAATATACTCTTGTACTACATATAAATTCGTACCAAATAAATCAATAAATACCGTTTATGAGTGGTGTGGAATGGTTACCCTCCCATAGAACTCGTTTTCTTTGGAGCCAGCCTGATAGAAAACACAGCAAGGTGAGGAGGTACTGCTACCTGTATCGAGTATTTTAAACCTTAGGTGAGTGATTTCTCAATGAATTTTCAATGTTTCTCACCAAAAGTGGAGGTTTGAGCCAAAATTTTTTTTTTTCCAAAAATGGTAAGGATTGGGGGGAGTCAGTGGTGGAAAAGTGGTCAGGACGGGGCAGGTTAAACCATTGCATTCACTATATTACAATGGAATTGTACTATATTACAATGGAATTGTAGGGGTCTTGGAAATAAACTACATAATATAGCAATCTTGCTTTCAGTACACAGGCCAGACGTTATTTGTTTATAGGAGATGCACTCAGTGGATCACTCTGATTCTCTACAGTTCAAACACTACCACTGGTATAGAGGATATGATGGTCACGGGGTTGCCATATACACACACAAATCACACCCACAAACGGAAGTGATTCTAAATTCTACTCTGGAAGCGGTCGCGTGCAGAGTAAACTTTAATAACATGTATCTATCTGTTTGCTCTCTCTACTGTCCTCCACATGGCCCCAGTGATAGTGATGCTTTAAATTCACTATTTGAACATCTTCCGGGGAATAAGTTAGTGTTGGCCGACTTTAACGCCCATCACTATCAATGGGGTAACTTGAGGGTCGATGGTCGTGGGGAGCAAGTAGCCGACCTAATACTACAGTCCAACATCTGTCTTCTGAACGATGGTAGCGCAGCTTGTGTAGATGATCGTACTGGTAACTTATTTGCTATTGACTTGTCTCTGGCCTCCCCAGGTATACATCAAGATTTCTCGTGGGACCCTTATGACGATTCCTTGGGAAGTGATCATTTACCCATCTGTCTTTCTTATACACGTGACAGTGTTTCAGACCCTCCACCTCCAGAATTTAACTATAAGAAAGCAGATTCGGGATCCTTCTCAAGGATAGCCAATTTAGATATATCTGAGGAGACCATAGATATTAAAGTCGAAAATGTAACTAATTATAATACATGTGGCTGAGGCTGCTATTCCCACGACTTCTACAGTTCATGAGAAGCATAGAGTACATTGGTGGACGCTGGATTCTCGACAAGCATTAAGGAAATGCAATACAAGATAAAGGATTTTTGACAGCCTGCAGAGGAAAATTTTATTGCATACAAACAGGCACAGGATGAAGCAAGGAGAATAATTAGAAGGGCGAAAAGTGACTCCTGGCAGTCCTTTGTGTCCACGGTGAAAAGGTCAACTCCACTCACTAAAGTCTGGCCCACAATTAAAATATTAAATAATATATGCCCAAACATCCCTGTGACCACCCTGCAGGTAAACAACACCATCTATGATGATCCCGTGGATGTTGCTAACATCCTCGTCAGGAGTTTTTCTCATGTAAGTAGCTCAGCCAATTATGATCCACATTCCCAACATTACAAAAGCATGGCTGACCTACAGATAATAGACTTTGCCACAGAAGACGTAGACTCCCCGTACAATCAGTAGTGTATGCTAGATGAACTGCTCCTTGCCCTGAAATCCTGTAAAGACACCAGCCCTGGACCAGACACCATCATGTACGGTATGATCCAGCATCTTAATCAGGACAACCTGATTAAGATGTTAGCATTGTACAATGAGATTTGGGCGTCTCGAGTGTTCCCAAACTCATGGCACTTTGCGCATATCATACCGATACCCAAAGAGGCTGGTCATCTAATAAAAACCACTCCATTTCATTGAATTGTGTTGACTTCTTATCTATGTAAGGTCATGGAACGTATGGTTAATAATAGGCTTCTTTTTGTTTTAGAGTCAAAAAATTTGTTAAATGATCAACAGTGTGGCTTCCATAAATATAGAAGTTCACTAGATCATTTAATGAATTTGGAGTATTGTATTGCAGAGGCATTTGCCAATAAAGAACTCATGATAGGGGTGTTCTTGGACATCCATAAAGCCATGATATGGCAACACAGTATACTAATGAATCTCTATGCTTATGGTTTAAGAGGAAATGTGCCTATTTTTATTTCAAGCTTCTTAAGGGACAGGACTTTCTCTGTCAAAGTGCAATACGGCACTCTTCCCGTAATGTACAATTTTCAGCTGGGTGGATTCAAGCAGCCCTTGATTCTGTCCACCAATGGGCCTTGCAGTGGGGATTTAAGTCTTCCATCCCTAAGTGTGCCGCCGTAGTCTTCACTAATCGTACGTACCAAATTTGTGCTTAAATTTGGATAATCAGGTGGTACCTTTTCAAAGTTCAGTAAAGTTTTGGGGAATACATTTTGATCGTCGTTTGAACTTCAAAATTCATGTTAATTTTCTTTCTTGTTGTGATAAACCGTTAAATGTCCTGAAGTACCTAGCAGGTACCAGATGGGGTGCCGACAGAAAATCTTTATTAACCCCCTGAGTGCCGGCTATTTTTAGCCCTATGGATCACCCCAGTGCCAGCCATTTTTCGACCTTTTTTTTTTTTTTGGCTAAAATGATAGATTTTGATGTGGAAGCAACCAATTTCACCATTAAAATGCTCATCGAGGCTCGGAAATGAGTTTTATTGAGTCCTGCATTCTCACGTACAGGTATAGCATCTCTCACGCTCACTACGTACGTAAGAGAAAGCCGTTTTCTATGTAAAGTATACTCAGGTACTTATGCTGGGAAGGTATAGCAATGTTCAGTACAGTTTTCTGATTACTTATTACTTCAGTATCTATCACAATTAGCGAATCTTTCTCACTGTGAAATCATTATATTACACTTACTTGAAGATAGGTACAACCTGACTTCATTACGTACAGTCCTGGCACTTACAAGAAGGTATTTACAGCATGACTTCACTAGATAGTGCTTACACTTACAAGAAAATATTTATAACTTACACTTACATGAAAACAGTAACAAAATGCCTTCACTATGTACAGCACTGGGTGAGGCACACAGGCAGAGTGAGGCAGAGCGAGTGTAAGGGGGGGAGCGAGTGAGTGTATGGCCTTGACAGCCTGGGGTATGGTAGAGGAGCAGTTACCTTACATGCCTGCCAGTTTTTACCCAAGAATCTTGAAAAATGCGGTCACATTGAAGCTTTTTATTTTAAACCATTTTGAAATAGCACTGGCACTGGCCACGGAATTATGTCAGACCGTTTTAAAATGACACTGGCACGCGGCGGGTTAATAGTGTATAAGTCACTTATTCGATCGAAGGTAGACTATGGCATGCATATGTATTGC